>NC_073630.1:59070535-59378928 GCF_029407905.1 Bubalus kerabau
CCTGAAGATTCTTGTTTCTAAAAATTTTCAGTAAACTTTGGGGAGATGTTATTGAGGAACAGAGTTCATAGAGAATAATAGAAAAGAGAATAATATTGTTTAGATAAAGTTTTTTTTTAATATATATGACTTGTTAGGTTAAATAAGCATAAATCATTTTTTTTAATATTTACACTACTTTCTGTTAATATAAAATTAGAATAAAAACAAAAATTCATCACATCAAAACATCCTTCTCAATGTGAGATTTTTTACCAAGAAAGCAATTTATGCCATTTTCTAAGAGTTTACTCTAACAAATCTATTTAATTGCTAAGAAGTGAAGTCTCAGTTCTCAATAAAGAACAGTTCAGGGTCAGTTGGACATCCAAACTCAATTCATTATTTTCTATTGTAAAGCTCAATTTTTCTATCAAGTTTCAGGGAGTCAGTGCCTGACAAATGTCAGAACCACCACTGCAACTTCTAGAACAGGAAACTAAGTAATTCTATCCTAGAAGATTTTTTTTTTTTTTTTAATTCAAGGCAGTACATGAAGACTTAGAGGGATTTCTCACAAATCACATTAGACGGTTTGTCTTTTCAGGAAGTGTTGGTGAAAGTAATACTCTGATGTAAAGTGGGAGATTTGTCCCTCTAGTGAAAATGATGAGATGGGAGTGGAACCCTATACTGAGGTCATAGGACAGTATCCCCAGAATTAACCAAGCTCCATGGCAACTATTGCCATGGGCCTATCTGGTTTTTCATTCACTATCCTGCTCCTAACCAGCCAGCTCCCCTGTCTATATTAAGGAACATATGCATCATATGGAATACTGGTCAATGACCTAACACCACCCCTTTCCATAGAAATTTCATTTGCCCTGAGACTATAAAAAGTGAAAAGAAAGTGAAGTCGCTCAGTCACGTTCGACTCTCTGCAACCCCATGGACTGTAACCTATCATGTTCCTCTGTCCATGGGATTTTCCAGGCAAGAGTACTGAAGTTGGTTGCCATTTCCTTCTCCAGAGGATCTGGAGAGGATCTTATCCAGAGACTAAAAAAGTGGCTGCAATCCCACTAAAGCATTAACTCTCCCTTGAGCCCACCTGCTGTTCTAACAGCATCTCACTCTCTATTCTCCTTTCAGTTTGCTCTCTCTGGCCCATCAGGAAGTCAGCCAGATGTCTCTGCTGTGCCCCTCGTTACATCAGCCCTTTGTTCTCAATAAATTCTCTATATTCTAAAATACCCTGTGTCTGGAAAGTCTTTTCCAGCCTGCACTCAGACTGCCTTAATAATGGGGATGAGGGAGGCCTAGAGTCTAGCTCTTATCCAAACTCTGTGAACCCAGTTGGAAAGATGGATTGAGTTCTGTATATTATTTGCTAGGAGACATTAGTGAACTGGAATACACAAAATTGTGAATCCCTAGCATTGTAACACCTTAAAAATTTTCACTGCATTTATTCTTCATAAAATTTGTGGGATAAAATGTGATCAAAAACCTCACATATTTTTTCTTCTGGAGCCTTTCAACTACTATGTATACCACGTCACAACCTTTCCTAAACCCCTGCTGTTTTCCATACTAGAGGAGGAAAACCTCATTCTCTCCTTGGTTTTGATGATATTTTAGCTATTGTATAAAGCAGGAAGGGGGCACGGGGAATGTCGTATAAGAATGGACTTAATTTAGCTGGAGAGAGGACAGTATTAAGGCAGGAGAGAAGGATGTTAAGATGTGAACAAACATAGGTAGATTTCCTTATCTCGTTGCTTCTATGAATCAGGTCTTATATAAATTATATTTTATGCAAATTTGGAGGTTCAATTATCTATTCGGAATGAGGAAAATAAAAGGGGGTGGAAATTTGATAAAGTTTGAAATAGGTGTTATGGAAAATGGGAGATTAAAGTAAATGAGAAATACACTAATATTGCTAAATATTATGAAAGTCTATTGAAGTGGTTAATCATTAATTTAGAGCAGAACCAATTTGCCTCATGTAATACTTTCTCTTAGTGTTCTCTCATCTCAGGTAAATTGTCCAACACAATGGCACAAAGATACAACTGGATATTAAAGTATGTGTTCAAATTGACTTCTCTTCAGTTGAGCCCATATGCCTTAAACATTCTCCTAAAATATATGTGTATATACTTAGAAGTCAGGGCTTCTCTGGTGGCTCAGATGGTACAGCATCTGCCTGCAAAGTAGGAGACTCGGGTTCAATCCCTGGGTCAGGAAGATCCCCTGGAGAAGAAAATGGCAACCCACTCCAGTATTTTTGCCTGGAGAATTCCATGGATGGAGGAGCTTGGTTGGCTACAGTCCATGGGGACACAAAGAGTCAGACACGACTGAGTGACTAATACTTAAAAATTGAATACTTAGAAGTTACAGCCCTTTTAAAGGTATGTTAATCTTTTATCAATTAATTAAACAATATAGTGTTAGTAGTATCAATATCTGTTCAGGGTATAGAAAGATCTTTAATAGGAAAAGATATAGCAGGAAAATGAACAAATATGCTAATTGTTACTTAAGTTAATTATGAAGTCAAAAATAATTATTTCATTTAATTTGGAAATCTGAATTGTGATCACAGCTTTGTGAAAATCAGTCATGTTAGCATATTATAGATCGTATGAACTCCCAATTATGGAAGGCTCAGAGATAGCTAATGGCTGATATAACATTAATTTGTAGAGAAAATTAAATATAATATTTAATGAAACATAGAGGCTATTAGTGCTATTACCTATAAACACTTGCAGAAAATGAAAAGGAGGATTGGTATATGTTGCTCCAAATCGTCAAGTGACATACAGCAAGGTCATCTGGGAAGGATGAGGAAATATTAGAATGTTGTGAATAGATGGCAGTAGCCTTGAATTTCAAACTGAAACAACCCTTAAAAAGAAGGAAATATAATTCTGCCTTAGGACATTCTTTTTAAAGAGTACATATTCAAAGATGACCAGGAATACTTCCATGATTTCAGACTTAAGAAAAAATTAGCTTTATACTTCAATTTTATCTTGGATCATTTTAAACTTTCTAATAATTAAAGAACTTAAAATGAATAGTATGTAAGTCAAGATGTTCCAAATAAACAGAACCAACAATATATACACAGATCTTCCTTGACTTATGATGGGGTTGTATCCTGAGATACCCATCATAAAATGAAAATTTGTAAGTCAAATTCTTTACTGTCTGAGCCATCAGAGAAATGCTGGGCTGGGTGACGCACAAGCTGGAATCAAGATTTCCAGGAGAAATATTAATAACTTCAGATATGCAGATGACACCACCCTCATGGAAGAAAGTGGAGAAGAACTAAAGAGCCTCTTGATGAAAGTGAAAGAGGAGAGTGAAAAAGTTGGCTTAAAACTCAACATTCAGAAAACGAAGATCATGGCATCTGGTCACATCACTTCATGACAAATAGATGTGGAAACACTGACAGACTTAATTTTGGGGGGCTCCAAATCACTGTAGATGATGAAATTAATCTCACTGTGAAATTAATTAATTTGGTGAAATTAATTGTACTACAGCCATGAAATTAAAAGATGCTTGCTCCTTGGAAGAAAAGTTATGACCAACCTAGACAGCATATTAAAAAGCAGAGACCTTAATTTGCCAACAGAGATCTGTATAGTCAAAGCTATCGTTTTTCTAGCAGTCATGTATGGATGTAAGAATTGGACTATAAAGAAAGCTGAGCGCTGAAGAATTGATGCTTTTGAACTGTGGTGTAAGAGAAGATTCTTGAGAGTTCCTTGGACTGCAAGGAGACCAAAACAGTCCATCCTAAAGGAAATCAGTCCTGAGTATTCATTAGAAGGACTGAAGCTAAAGCTGAAATTTCAATACTTTGCCCACCTGTTGCAAAAAACTGACTCATTTGAAAAGACCCTGATGCTGGAAAAGATTAAAGGTGGGAGGAGAAGGGGATGACAGAGTATGAAATGGTTGGATGGCATCACTGACTCAATGGATATGAGTTTGAGTAGACTCTGGGAGTTGGTGATGGACAAGGAGGCCTGGTGTGCTGCAGTCCATTGGGGTCACAAAGAGTCAGAGACATCTGATCAACTGAACTGAACTGAACCTCTAAGTCAAAAATTAATTCTATATACCTAAGCAACTGAACATTATAGCTTACTATAACCTACCTTGGCTCAGTAGTAAAGAATCTGTGTGCCAGTGCAGGAAATGTGGGTTCAGTCCCTGGGTTGGGAATATCCCCTGGACAAGGAAATGCCAACCCACTCCAGTATTTCCTGGGAAATCCCATGGACAGAGGGGCCTGGCAGGCTACAGTCCATGGGGTTACAGTCCATGGGGTTACAGTCCAAGAGTCAGACACGACTTAGTAACTAAGCAGCAATAAATCAACCTACCTTAAATGTGCTTAGAACATTTCCCTTAGCCTACAGTTGGACAAAATCAGCTAACACAAAGCTTATTTCATAAAAATGTGTTGAATAGCTCATGCAATTTATTGGATAATGTACTGAAATAGAAAACCAAAATGATTATATGGGTACTGAATGGGTTTGAGTTTACCTTTGTGATCTTGTGGTTGACCAGGAGCTGCAGCTCTCTGCACCTCCCAGCATCATGAAAGGATAGCATAAGGTATATCACTAGCACAGGAAAACATCAAAATTCAAAATTTGAAGTACAGTTTCTACTAAATGCATATAATTTTTTGCACCTTTATATACAGTTGAAAAGTCATAAGTCAAATCATCGTAAATCATGGATCATGGGTCTAGATATATCCAATTATTAGTAAATATATTTATTTATACCAGACCACCTGACCTGCCTCTTGAGAAACCTATATGCAGGTCAGGAAGCAACAGTTAGAACTGGGCATGGAACAGCAGACTGGTTCCAAATAGGAAAAGGAGTATGTCAAGGCTGTATATTGTTACCCTGCTTATTTAACTTATATGCAGAGTACATCATGAGAAATACTGGGCTGGAAAAAGCATAAGCTGGAATCAAGATTGCTGGAGAAAATATCAATAACTTCAGATATGCAGATGACATCACCCTTATGGCAGAAAGTGAAGAGGAACTAAAAAGCCTCTTGATGAAAGTGAAAGAGGAGAGTGAAAAAGGTGGCTTAAAGCTCAACATTCAGAAAACTAAGATCATGGCACTTGGTCCCATCACTTCATGGGAAATAGATGGGGAAACAGTGTCAGACTTTATTTTGGGGGGGCTCCAAAATCACTGCAGATGTTGATTGCAGCCATGAAATTAAAAGACGCTTACTCCTTGGAAGGAAAGTTATGACCAACCTAGATAGCATTTTCAAAAGCAGAGACATTACTTTGCCAACAAAGGTTCGTCTAGTCAAGGCTATGGTTTTTCCAGTGGTCATGTATGGATGTGAGAGTTGGACTGTGAAGAAAGCTGAGCACCAAAGAATTGATGCTTTTGAACTGTGGTGTTGGAGAAGACTCTTGAGAGTCCCTTGGACTGCAAGGAGGTCCAACCAGTCCATTCTAAAGGAGATCAGCCCTGGGTGTTCTTAGGAAGGACTGATGCTAAAGCTGAAACTCCAATACTTTGACCACCTGATGTGAAGAGTTGACTCATTGGAGAAGACTCTGATGCTGAGAGGGATTGGGGGCAGGAGGAGAAGGGGACAACAGAGGTTGAGATGGCTGGATGGCATCACCGACTCGATGGACATGAGTTTGAGTGAACTCCGGGAGTCAGTGATGGACAGAGAGGCCTGGCGTGCTGTGATTCATGGGGTCACAAAGAGTTGGACACGACTCAGTGACTGAACTGAACTGAACTGATAATTGGCTTACATGATTATGGAGCTTCATGATCTGCAATCTTTGAGCTGGAATGAAAGTTAGTGGTGTAACTCAGTCTGAGTCCATAGGCTCAAGAACAGGTGCCAATATCTGAAGGCAGGAGAAGATGGATGTCTCAGCTCAAACAAAGGACAAATTTGCCCTTCTGTCACCTTTTTGTTTTATTCAGACCCTCAATAGATTGGATGATGCTCATCCACTTTGGTGAGGGTGATCTTGTTTAGTTTACCAATTAAAATGCTGATCTCTTCCAGAAGCACCTTCACAGACACATTCAAAAATGTTTTGGCAACTCTCGGTTGCCTGTAGTCCAGTCACACTGACACATAAAATTACATCTCAAGTAGTTAATTCAAAACATGGACTTTTAATCTCGATCAGCCTGAATTGAACTCATGCCCTGGTACTGGGATGCTGGCCTATTGTATACATCTCAATAAATCAATTTTAAACAGTAATGATGGTAACTTCTATAGAAGGAGAATGATAAGGTGCTTGAACTGGAAGAGAAAATAAACATACCATAAAAGTCGTCTCAACAATAAATAACAAGCAATTTTCATCTTACTGGGGATTCTAAATAACTGATGCTGGTGGTCCAGAGGCACTGTGTGGATATTTGGGATCAATATTAAAACTTATCAATGCACAATATAATCATTAATAATGTCTATCCTGGACACAGGATAGAGAGGTGTGTATTCTATGGATTTACCCCCAGTCCCTTATAAGTGTCTTTCTGTTTTGAAACTTCCCACACTCATTTTAGAAAACAAAATACTGAAACCTAGAGAGAGAATATGTCTGATAAGAAGATGTGGAACTAGCTATTAGTCTTTCTATTATTATCATAGTTCATTCTATTTTGGTTGCTATTACTTGGATTCTTAAAGTAATGACATGAATTTTTTATTATATGTATTATTCTAGATTCAGTCTAATCGTTTAATTTCTATTTCAGTATTACCAATTTAAATTGAGCAAGCATATTTTATTTATTACTATGCTAATGTGAAAAAGAAATATAACTACTAGTGGTTGAATATTTAAGTTAAAACTTTTATATTTACTAATAATGTCAATAAGTCCCCGTGATTATAAAAAATGCTTAAAAATCAAATGGAAAGAGATGACATAATCGAGAGACCAAAGCTTGTTTCATTTTTAAAAATCTTTGATATACACGACAGTTCAGTTCAGTTCAGTCGCTCAGTCATGTCTGACTCTTTGCGACCCCATGAATTGCAGCACACCAGGCCTCCCTGTCCAGCACCAACCCCCGGAGTTCACTCAAACTCACTTCCATCGAGTCGGTGATCCAATAAGGCCCCGTGATTATAAAAAAACGCTTAAAAATCAAATGGAAAGAGATAAGACATAATCAAGAGACAAAAGCTTGTTTCATTTTTAAAAATCTTTGATATGCACGACAAGCTAAAAAGAAAAAATTTCATTTTGACAAAATCACATTGTTTCAACCTACATTTGATTTGAATAACTCCTTTGAGTTAACTACCATATTAACAAATTTAAATTCATGAGACTGTATTCCACAGATATAGCATAACTAAAACACACTGGTTATTTCACTTTTCCCAGTCTATGGGTGCCTTCTGTTTTTGCTTTATTGGCAAGTACATGATTTCTTGATATCCAGTAGGAGCTGTATCTCTTTATGAGGCAAATGCCTGATTATTAAAGCAGTGAGTGGCAGCTACTTTTTAGCATGCCCTGAATGGCAACCTCTGTTTCCCTTCTGTACTTAAACACATATGTTTTCTTGTGCTATCCCAAACTTTTCATTGGTCTTCTACCATGTATATCCTAAAAGTATAAGGAATCCTCTTTTTTGCCAAACAGACTGTTAAAGCACTGTCTTTAGGGGGAGGTTATAAAAAATACTATTTTTTTAAATTTGGACTTTATACAATTTAGGTAATCCTTATTTTAAAATAATACAGTATACTTACTTTTGAAAATATGGAATTTTTAAAAAAAGATTGCTATTGCACTTTAAATTTCTCTAGAATTATTAATGAAACACATCATCACAATGAATGTACATAATATTATTAATGAGCTTATTATGAGAAGCATGATAAATCTGTTAGTGTTGTGCTTGTTGCTGTTCAGTCTTTGTCAAATATGACTCTTTGCAACCCCATGGATGGCAACATGCCAGGCTCCTCTATCTTCCACTATCCCTAGAGTTAGTTCAATTTCATGTCCATTGAGATGCTGTCTACCCATCTCATTCTCTGCCACATGTGTTTCCTTTTTCCTCCAATCTTTTCCAGCATCAATGTATTTTCCAATGAGTCAGCTCTTCATATCAAGTGACCAAAGTATTGGACCATCAGAACAGTCCTTCTAATAAATATTCAGGATTGATATCCTATAGGATTAACTGGTTTGATCTCCTTGCAGTCCAAAGGACCCTCAAGAGTCCTCCAGCAACACAATTCAAAAGCATCAGTCCTTTGATACTCAGCCTTCTTTATGGTCCAACCCTCACATCCATTGGAGAAGGAAATGGCAACCCACTCCAGTATTCTTACCTGGAGAATCCAATGGATAGAGGAGCCTGGTAGGCTACAGTCCGTGGGGTCTCAAAGAGTTGGAGACAACTGATTGAACACCTACTCATTCACATCCATACATGAGTATGGGAAAAACCATAGCTTTGACTTATGTGGACTTTGTCAGCAAAATGGTGTCTCTGGATTTCAATATGTCTCTAACTTTGTCAGCACTTTCCTTCCAAGGAGCAAGTGTGTATTAATTTCATTGCTGCAGTCACCATCTGCAGCAATTTTGGAGCCCAGGAAAATAAAATCTATCAGTGCTTCCACTTTTCCTCCTTCTATTTGCCATGAAAATTCCACAGACAGAGGAGCCTGGTGGGCTACAGTTAATGGGATCCCAAAGATTTGGACACAACTCAGTGACTAACACTTACACTTGCCAGCCAAGAGTATATCACTTTTTCTTTATAGGAAAATGCCCTCTTTTGCCTTCATTTTGAAAGGATGTGTTTGCAGGATATAGAATTTTTCAATGACAGGCTTTTGTTCCCTTTCAGCACATTAATGTTGTCATTCTACTGTTTTCTCTTATGCACGTTCTAAATTCTGCCATTATCATTACGTCTTCTATGTGATTTCTTTTTTACTCTGATTGTTTTGTTAGGTAGTTAGAATAGGAGAAAGGAGTCCAGAATGGCAGTGGCTAAAAGACAAAGAAGGGAAAAGCCCACAAAAATAGAGCAAAGGACAGTCCAAGGACTGGAGTGAGGACCTCAGGTAAAACAAACAGCACTCTTGGCTAGCCCTATTTATGTAGAGCAGGACCGGGGAGAGGAGAAAAAAACATAAAAAGAGGAGCCGGGGGCTTCTCTTCTCTTCTTGTTTTTTGGCTCGGCCCACCCTCACACCTGGAGGATGTATTTTCCTTTGGTTTCTAAATAAAACTGAGCTGTAACACGGCGCTGTAAACACTGGTCTGTCCGAGAAAGTCACATGGGGCTTTAACACTGGTCCATCTGTCACTTTAAATTTTTGTTGGGACAAGACAGAACCAAGGAAAGTACACACTCCCTCAACAGTTTTAAGATTTTTACTTTTTAACCTTCAGTTTTCTCTTACTTGGAGAAGGCAATGGCACCCCACTCCAGTACTCTTGCCTGGAAAACCCCATGGATGAAGGAGCCTGGTAGGCTGCAGTCCATGGGGTTGCTAAGAGTCGGACACGACTGAACGACTTCACTTTCACTTTTCGGTTTCATGCATTGGAGAAGAAAATGGCAACCCACTCCAGTGTTCTTGCCTGGAGAATCCCAGGGACAGGGGAGCCTGGTGAGAGGCCGTCTATGGGGTCGCACAGAGTCGGACACGACTGAAGCGACTTAGCAGCAGCAGCAGTTTCTCTTACTTGCTTATGATGTGCCCAGCTATGATTTTCTTTGTTTTTATTCTGTAATGGTGTCTTGAAAATCTTGGATCAGAGATTGTAGTCTACATCAAGCCTGGGTTTTTCACCCTGCAGACATGTACTTTACCCTTCTGAGCCACCAGAGAAATCCAGTTTACATATAGCTGACCTTTTCCTCAGCTTTGAGAGGCTGCTTGTCTTTTACATATGGAAGACAAAGTAATTCTCAACTCCACACGTACCATTCACACCCTGTCCTGTCACGTAACCACCATTAATTACCTGGTGAATGTATTTTCTAACCTTTATTTATGCTCATAACCACATATATGTTGGTTTTAAAAATTAATATTACACTTATTCCTTTGTACTTAGTGTGACAATTTAATGAAATATTATAACTATTATTCCAAGTGAAATAGTGGCATGCTAGTTCAATATTCAGAGAAGACAATGGCACCCCACTCTAGTACTCTTCCCTGGAAAATCCCATGGACGGAGGAGCCTGGTAGGCTGCAGTCCATGGGGTCACTAAGATTTGGACATGACTGAGTGACTTCACTTTCACTTTTCACTTTCATGCCTTGGAGAAGGAAATGGCAACCCACTCCAGTGTTCTTGCCTGGAGAATCTCAGGGATGGGGGAACCTGATGCGCTTCTGTCTATGGGGTTGCACAGAGTCGGACACGACTGAAGTGACTTACCAGCAGTTCCATATTAGAGCATTAGCATAATTAATTCAACCATTCCCTTAGAATATTCAAGTGGTTTGCAGCTTGTAACCACTTTTTAAATTATAAGTAAAGATATGATTTTAGAAAGATATATTTTGGAAAGATCACTCCACTCCAGAAGACAAGAAATCTCTAAACTTAAAGGAAAAATCAGCTACATAGAAATTATTTACACAGTGGACTTAAAGATTTTAATGAATCATTTGGAAGGAAATAACATGTAGACTAAGGCTAGCTGGGACAAAAAGTCAGAGAAACATTTTAGGAAAGTACATCTGTATGGGGAGAGTGCAAACAATTCATTGTTAAAAATTTGAAATGGGAGACAATAAATGACAAAAGATGACACCTAACTAATATTCACGGACAAGATAGTAAAAGTTCATTGAATGAGTTTGTCTATGGCCTCCTCTTTTTTTTTTTTTTTTTTTCTGCTGAGTTTTCCTGTTTCAATTAAGGGTCTTCCCTGGTAATTCAGATGGAAAAGGATCAGCCTGCATTGCCAAAGACCTGGGTTCAGTCCCTGGGTTGGGAAGATCTCCTGGAGAAGCAAATGGCAACCACACTCCAGTATTCCTCCCTGAAGAATACCATGGACCGACCATGGGGTCACCAAGAGTTGGATATGACTGAGCAACTGTTTCAAATATATCAAAATAATAATGTTATTTATTTAAATACATGTGTTTTCTTTCTGTTTCTTAGTCTGTGAAGAAGGAGCATAATTCAATTCAGTTTTGCTTTTTTTTTTTTTATGATTCCTAAGGATATTCTCATTTTATAAAGAAGAAAATGAATGTGAGTTAAATAATAATTGTTTAATGTGAAATACAACTATCAATTATATAAATTCATTAATTAAATTAAATATTTGTCAACAGTTCTATACACTTCCATTATTTTCAAGATTTTCCATCAAAACAGACTCATTAAATTTTGTATGTTAATCAGAATGTTTACAATTTATTTTTGCCTAACATCACCTTGCATTTAGGTTTTGAAATCTTTTTCCATTATAGTTTTGAAGCAATTAGCTCACAAGAAAAAAAGTAATTTGCAGGTTTGTATAATTGCACAGATGTTAGTTTGCTATACTAGAAAGAAAAAAAAAAATCAGGATCCTAAGATTCTCTTTCAAAGAGAAAATAAAAAGACAAGAACATGCACACATTACGTCGTTTTTAATAATTCCTATAAATCTATTTAAAAATCACATACTGTGTATTGAGCTTAATAAAAATGTGGTATAGAAAATTGTCTCTGTGCTCCTGAGATTAGTCTAAGCAACTTAGAAAACTAATAAGTATATGGGAAAAATGTAATTAAGAATAACTAAGAAACCATTGTGGATGATTTATCTTTTTTATCACTTACTGCTTTATAAACTTAAAGACAGAAAATCAAAGATGAAAAAATTATTTTCCATTAAGCTGTACCAAAGCTTAAGAACTTAAATTTGAGACTGCTTTATCAGTTGACTCTTCTTTGTTGAGAGGGTTTTAAATAAGTTCAGTTGTGAATATCATAAAGGTGGGCATAAACCTCAAATTTTATGCAAGTATTTAATTACTCCTAACTTAATTGTCCCTCAAATTTGTTCTGAAATATCCTAATGCATAGAATATTATACATTACATATGTACATTTGTATTAGAGAAAGTTTTCATTAATATTAATATTTAATTTAGTCTTCATTAAAATAGTTGTATGTATAAAATTAGTTTTAATGTGTATGCTATTTTATTATATATATTTATATATATAAATATATATACTCTTCCAAGTACTGATCTACTGACTTAGTCTGTACACATAAAAATATCAATTCCATTGACACAGTTACATTTAACTAATTAGTATCATTATTACTTTAAATAATAAATAGTTTTTAAATACAGTAGATGAACTGCATGATCTTATACTAAGTAAATAAGTGTTAGTCACTCAGTCATCCCCGACTCTTTGTAACCCAATAGACTGCAGCCCACCAGGCTCCTCTGTCCATGAAATTTCCAGGCCAGGATACTAGAGTGGGTTGCCATTTCCTTCTGCAGGGGATCTTCCCAACCCAGGGATCGAACCCTGGTCTCCTGCATTGCAGGCTGATTCTTTACCGACTGAGCTACAAGGGAAGTCCCATGATCTTATACTACCTAATCATTATTAAGACATCTTCGCACTTCTTTCCATCATTGAGTTCTTAAGGAACTTTCCTCTCAGTCTGCCCTTATCTCATGCTTTTAATAAAGCAGCTAATACATGACCTTATTCATCCTTGACTGTGAGGTACAATGGCAAACCAGAATTTCCACTGGGATGCTATGGCTGACATCTTCAAAAGTAATGTAGAATTATCGATGATGGAACTTTAGAAGTTTCAGAATTCAAGTTCACCCTGAATAAACTTTGATGCTTATCTGAAGCTTATTCAAACCTTCTGAATCAGTAAAATCGAGCTGTAAATGTCATTAAGCAGACTTTCTTGTGAGATTTAGTATATTTAACTTCTGTTCCAAACTAGGAATACCAAGAAGACAATTTCTCTTGCAATGTCCTTGTGGCTCTTTTTCAAGTCTTAAATCAAAAGGTGAGAATGGAAATCAAAGGGAAAATAACACAATCTAAATTTACTAAGATAGGTAGATTGACAGATATAGACATATATAGATACATAGGTTTATGTAATATGGAAATTTTATAAAATGCAAATGGATAAATTAGAAATCACATGATATTTTTGCTGTATCTTTCAAAACTAAAGTGTTTTTGGATTCAGTTTTCTCATTCAATGAGTGTGTGGAATTAATAGAATATATGTCATTAATGGGTTTTCAGGACCAGAAAAAGAATCCATCTACGAAACTCTACCTCTATCCACTAAAAAGCCATACTGCCAATGTAGATATTAAGGAAACCTAGAAGGAACATTTTAGTACCTAAGCACCTTCAAATCTTATGTTGAGAAGGAATGACATAAAATCAGGACCAATGTCATATCTCTATAATTTTAGTTATATATCTACATACATAAATTTACATTTTTACTTATTTTTATTTCAAATACTGAAAATGAAATGGAATGCTGGGCGTGGTGACTAAAGCTCAGTAGTAACAGAAGGGAAAATAAATCAGCTTATAGACACACTTCCTACATTTGACTGTCAAGGTTGCTGCTTTTTTGCCATTTGATTTTGGTCAACTGAATTTAAGAAACTTCTTGTTACTAATCTGAAAATATGGGTAATGATAACACTTAATTCATTATTGTTGGTGAATGTAAAAAATAAGTGCTAATCTCTTAGCACAGTGCCAAGCATAAAATTAGTATTAATGTCATTATTAGTATTACTTCTCTAAACTTTTTTCTCTCTACACTATATGTCATGAACTATAGAATAGGGTTTATAATGTTTTAGCTTCCTACATTCAAACTATTACATTTCCTATGAAATTTCCTTTTCTGAATATCTTGTCAACTCCCTGCTGCTCTATTCTTCCACTTTTCTGTCATCTAGATGTCTTGCAATTATTCCCTATTCATTCATCAAGAAAATAAACTTGCATTACATTTCACACATAAATTATTACATACACCTTGTGAAATACATCAACAACAGGAACTCTCCCAATTTTGAAATCATGTCAAGAGACAACAGAGTTGAAGTAACTCACTGGTTCAAAATTGGGAAAGGAGTATGTCAAAGCTGTATATTGTCACCTTGCTTATTTAATGTAAATGCAGAGTACATCTTGCAAAATGCCTGGCTGGACGAAGCACAAGCTGGAATCAAGATTACCGGGAGAAATATCAACAACCTCAGGTATCCAGATGACACCACTCTAATGGCAGAAAGTAAAGAAGAACTAAAGAGCCTCTTGATGAAAGTGAAAGAGGAGAGTGAAAAAGTTGGCTTAAAGCTCAACATTCCAAAAACTAAAATCATGGCCTCCAGTTCCATCACTTCATGGCAAGTAGAAGGGGGAAAGTGGCAGCAGTGACAGATTTTATTTTCTTGGGTTCTAAGATCACTGCTGATGGTGATTGCAACCATGAAATTAAAAGATGTTTGCTCCTTGCAAGGAAAGCTATAACAAATCTAGACCGCATCAAAAAGCAGAGACATCACTTTGTGGACAAAGTTACATATAGCCAAAGCTATGGTTTTTCCAGTTTTCCACTTACAGATATTAGAGTTGGACCATAAAAAGGGTTGAGTGACAAAAAACTGATGTTTTCAAATTGTGGTGCTGAAGACTCTTAAGAGTCCCTTGGACAGCAAGGAGATCAAACCAGTTAATCCTAAAGGAAATCAACCCTGAATAATTTTTGCAAAGACTGATGCTGAGGCTGAAGCTCAAATTCTTTGGCCATCTGATGTGAAGAGTTGACTCATTGGAAAAAACCTTGATGGAGGGAAAGATTGAAGGCAAAAGGAGAAAAGGGTGCAGAAGATGAGATGGTGAGATAGCATCACCAACTCAACAGACATGAATTTGAGCAAATTCCAGGAAATACTGAAGGATAGAGGAGCCTGGCATTCTGCAGTCCATGGGGTAGCAAAGTGAACTGAAGTGAAAGTCACCCAGTCAAGTCCAACTCTTTGTTACCCCATGGACTATACAGTCCATGGTATTCTCCAGGCCAGAATACTGGAGTGGGTAGCTGTTTCCTTCTCCAGGGGATATTCCCAACCTAGGGATCGAACCCAGGTCTCCTGCATTGCAGGTGGATACTTTACCAGCTAGCTGAGACACAAGGGAAGCCCAAGAATACTGGAGTGGGTAGTCTATCCCTTCTCCAGGGGATCTTCCCAACCCAGGAATTGAACCAGAGTCTCCTGCTTTGCAGGCAGATTCTTTACCAACTGAGCTATCAGGGAAGCCCAAAGCTATCAAGGGTCACAAAGAATCAGACATAGTTTAGCAACTGAATGAAAACAACTATATATATATGCTAAATACACACATTATAAATACTTCAAAGAGGTCATAAAATATATAGGAATCAAGTGAACATTATTAAGTAAATGAGACCCCAAAATCTATGGGTGTTGCTGTTTTTGAAAGTAGGGAGTATGTTAGAATAAATTAAAACTTAAAATATGTTAAAACTGTCTGTGACTTCAGTTATGACCAATCCAGAAGTATGCTTCCACATATATATATGAATATGATTCAACATTTAAGTGGACCAAATACAGAAAGCTTCCAAATTATAAGTGCACCAAGGGAAAAAAAATGCAAAGGTAGATCATTATTTTTTAAAATGTTTACTCTCATTTGACTTAACAATAAAATCAATTAAAGTTTGAAATACTAAATGTGTTTCATTAGTCCCTTTACAGAGTAGTAAAATATTCAATGGAAAATATCTACAAGTCCAAACACAAAAGTGTAGTGAAGTTAGAGTACAATGTGAGGACATAATATTCCAAGTCAACTTCAGTTCTCAAAATTTAACTTGACCAAGAGAAAAAACTAATTAGAAATGTGTTCTATGAACTAATACAATTATGTAAAGTTTAAAAATAAAATAACATTTTTTAAAAATGTAAAAAAAAAGAAATGTGTTCTATGTTAGTAAAACATGAAATAAACATTAATATTTATTAATATAACTTTAAAAAATTATAATTATATATAGTTTGGAATATTAAAGAGTCATGAAGCATCTATAAACAGTTTCTTATAACTAGTAAATGAAACAGATTTCAAGACAAAATGTGTAAAACTAATGTTGATTTTGAATGAGAAAATGTTATCAAATAATTGTTGTTGGTTACAGCCTACAGGACTACTGACTGTTACTTTCAATGTTCTATTTTAGAAAGTTTTGCAACAGAATACATTACTCTTGTAATAATACTAAAGATATTTTCTTTAAAAATACACGCTTCCTTGCTGCACAGTCTTTTGGTTAAACAACCCAAACTAATAATAAGTTCTTATAAAATGTGCTAACTTTATAGGATGAACAATTCCTTTGTCAATTAAATATGAAAAGATAACCTGAGAAGGGGTTAAGTTAGAGTAGCTTATTTCCCAGTATTGTGAAAATTAAAACGTAAGCCTCCTTTGTTAAAAATAATCAGGAAACTCAGTATTATTTTCCAGGAGTTGTATTGCTAAATCTAACTATTCTATTTGAAATTTTGTAAATAACCCCATGATGCCTGTGGGCACAGTTCCATAACCTGTGAAGAATTGCATTATAGTAGATACATATGTGACCAGAAGAAGCCTACCTAAAAATCTTAGAAATGCATAACATGTGGCACAGAACTTTCTATATTACATTTGATGGAAAACAATTCAGTTGTGTCTTAGGGTACAATAACTTACCCTTGCAGTAATTACTGGGATGAGTCACAAAGAATTGGATTCAAAGGCCTCAAAAGACTAAGAGGGCTCTTTTTATTAAAGGATGTATTTTAGTACTATTTACTTCCTGCTGATCTTTTATAAATCTTGCTAGCCTCATAAATCTTCTTAGTCTCCTCTCAATCTCTTTTTTATGTGTTAATACATTTTAAGAAGGGAAAGATGATGCCAATTTTCTCCTGGTATTATTGCCTTAAGGAGCAGAAAGGGAAGACCCAAGCTTTAGGAAAATGAAAGCTCATATAATGAATTGGATTAATAAATTAACACCAAACTGTATACATATAAAATAGACCAACAGTTATTTCTGCATTCCTATACAAATTGATGAAGAGTCAATTTATTTATGATTTTACTATCATAAATGCTTTTTCTTACATACTCATTTTTATAATAGTAAAATAGAGATAATATCCCAAATACTTTAAAATAATATTTAATAAGTGAATAAATAGAACTCAATGCACAACTCCAACTTTTTAGTCATTGCATAATTTTTTTTTGCTACTTTGAGGTGTTCTGAGGGTGAACTGAGAGGGAAAAGGGACAGAAGAATTAAGAATAGAATACTCAGGTCTCAGCAGTTCTATCTGAGAGCCTCAGCTCCTCTACACTGCCTCATGCTGGGCTCTATCTGTGAGTTCTAAAATCCTAATAATACCTGGTTACTATAAAAATTACTCCTTCAGATCTATCAGTTCCTACTTTCATTTAACCTCCTTTAAACTCAGTAAAGTGAAAGTGAAAATAGCTCAGTTGTGTCCAACTCTTTGAGACCCCATGGCCCTTCCCTTCTCTGAATCTCACTTTCACAGCCCCATCTACTAGCCTCAACTTATTCTGAATAAGCTGCCTTATTTTGTCATCAATTCTCTCTCACTAATGTCAAATTACCTGTTTCCTGTTCATCCATACTACTGGGTGGCCACATTTCCTCAGAATCCAGTCAATGCCCATTCTTCTTCCATTAAAAAAAGTGGGGGAGGGGGGCTTTAGTGCCCCATGCCTTTTTTAACAAATAATCCCAAACTTAGGACCTTAAAACAGCACATTTATCTTGAAACGATCACACTTTTTAGGGTCATCCAAAATCAGTTTCCCTGGGCTGAAATCAAAGTGACAGAAGTGCCAGGTTCCCTCTAGAGAGTCTCTAGGAAGATCAATTTCATGACTTTTCCAGCTTTTAGCTACATTTCTTAGATTCTTTGACTCATGACTCTTTTCTTCATCATCAAAGACAGCAGCATAGTTTCTTGCTTCAGTTCCCACATTGTCTTCTGTTCTGTAGTCAAATCAAACTCTGAATTCCTCTTATAAAAACACTCAATTATATTTATGGCATATAAATATAATGCCATATTGAGGTAGTGGATAATCTCACTACCTCAATACCCTTAATTTAATCACATCTACAAAATTCCTTTTGCTACAAGTTTCTATGAACTAGGTTTTAGATATTTGGGAGGCTATTAGACATCCTACCAAAAAT
Source organism: Bubalus kerabau (assembly GCF_029407905.1). Taxonomy (NCBI): domain Eukaryota; kingdom Metazoa; phylum Chordata; class Mammalia; order Artiodactyla; family Bovidae; genus Bubalus; species Bubalus kerabau. Next base: position 59,088,914 of record NC_073630.1, read on the forward strand.
TCAGGTGGTTTTCACTGTTGGAGAAAAATTATGATTGTGTTGGTGGGTGCTATTACAAATCCTTGGGCTTCCATTTTATTCAAATCTTCAACCACTGTCATCATTCAACTTTATGGCAAATTGAGACATGGGGCTCACTGCACCAGTCCCAGCCTCAGTTGCAACAGATGACTTACCATAGAGTTACTTGAGTAAAATCTCTGCAGCCAGTGCCCATGCTGCTGCTGCTGCTGCTAAGTCATTTCAGTCGTGTCCGACTCTGTGTGACCCCAGAGACAGCAGCCCACCAGGCTTCCCTGTCCTTGGGATTCTCTAGGCAAAAACACTGGAGTGGGGTGCCATTGCCTTCTCCAATGTATGAAAGTGAAAAGTGAAAGTGAAGTCGCTCAGTTGTGTCTGACTCTTAGCAACCCCATGGACTTGCAGTCTACCACCAGTGCCCATATTCTGCTCTAAATCTTGGATTAGGATTATGTAAACAAACATACAAATGGAATTTTGGAGCGGTCTCAGTCTCTTATATTCCTTCTACCCTACTCTTCCATAAGATATCAATGTTCCATATTTAAGAAAAAATTAGACTATATGAAACATATTATGCTCTTTTATACTTTTCCAGTTGTGATCTCTTCTTTCAGAAACTCCTTTTTGCATCTCATTTAAAAGATTCTACCCTGGTTCCTTCCAAGTCATAATACTGCTATTCCCAATATTTGATAGATATCTATTAAATACCTTACCCTGGAGAAGAAAATGACAACCCACTCCAGTGTTGTTGCCTAGAGAATCCCGTGGACAGAGGAGCATGGGGTCTACAGTCCATGGGGTCCCAAAGAGTTGGACATGACTGAGTGACTAACACACATTAAACACTTTTAGGTTTATTAGGGCTTCCCTGATAGCTCAGTCAGTAAAGGATCTGCCAGCAGTGCAGGAGACCCGGGTTCAATCCCTGGGTCAGTAAGATTGCCTGGAGAAGGAAATGGCTACCCACTCCAGGATTCTTGCCTGGAAAATGCTATGGACAGAGGAGCCTGGTGGGCTGCAGTCCACAGGGTCACAGAGTCAGGCACAATTGAGCGACTAGCACTTTCACACTTTATTAAACACTTTTAAGTTAAAAATTAACATAGAATATTACTCAATAGACTATGACACCTCAACCTTTTTTAAAAAATTATTATTAATATATTTTGGCTATGCTTGGTCTTTGTTGCTGTGTGCGGTCTTTTCCTAGTTGCAGCTAGTGGGGGGCTACTCTTTGATACAGTGAGAGGACTTCTCATTGCAATGGCTTTTCTGGTGGAGCACAGGCTCTAGGCGCATGGGCTCAGTAGTTGTGGCATACAGGCTTTAGTTGGCCCTTGGCATGTGCGATCTTCCCAAATGGGGACTGAACCCAGGTCCCCTGCATTTGCAGGCAGATTCTTAACTAGTAGACCACCAGGGAAGTTCCCTTCAATCTCATTTTAAACAGTAATATTACCAAATTACAAGTTATGTCCTCCACCATGCTCAAGCAGAGTACTCTAATCTATTTCTATTTGGGTCCCTTGTAGCTCAGCTGGTAAAGAATCCACTCGCAATGCAGGAGACCCCGGTTTGATTCCTGGGCAGAGAAGATCCCCTGAAGAAGGGATAGGCTACCCACCTCAATATTCTTGAATTTCCCTGATGGCTCAGTGGTAAAGAATCCACCTGAAATGTGGGAGACCTGGGTCCCATCCCTGGGTTGGGAAGATCCCTTGGAGAAGGGAAAGGCTACCTACTCCAGTATTCTGGCCAGGAGAATTCTGGGTGGCAAAGAGTTGGACAAGACTGAGCGACTTTCACTTACTTTTGCATGAAACTTCATGCTACAGGTCATTTATCTCAATAAGAAAAATATTCCATCACGTTTTTTAAAGAGGTAATATGTTTGATTAATTAAAAAGAGGAACAAGCTATGTATACTTTGGGAGTATGAATAAAACTGTGCTGTAGAAAAAGCAAATATTTGCTTTGCTAAAAAAATTTTAAAAAGCTAAAACCTACATCTAAGAATAATGGGAAATAATTTTAAGATGACTTCTGAGTAGAGAGCCTTCACATTAAGCTATAAAAAATTGAGGCAAAAGACAGTAAGATTCAACCTAGAATGAGGGAAAAATTTCATAGCATTTATATTGATCAGAGAGAAAAATTTATTGAAAAAATAGGTAAACATAGTATTTTATACACTGCATATAACAAATATTTTAAAACATTTTTAAAACTGTAACTGCTATAAGTTTTTTTAAAGCAAAGGCAGAAGAACAAAAGAACTTCTAAAAGACAAACTGCTGATCAGGGATACGACAATGAGGAAGTGGACTTCAGGTCTTTGGAGGCAGAAATAGTAACTTGGCGACTAAACATATTTACAATACAACTAGACTAAAAGTTCTTGCATAAGATACATCATGAAAGCTTGATACAAATCTTCATGGCAAGGAACCCTACTTCAATATTTGACTTCAGGAAGAATGTAGGTAGATCTCAGGAAACTGATTTTGGTTTGTTTTGGTTTTACCTGTCTTTCTGTTTTTAAACAAGTTCTTATGCATATTCTGATGCATAGCAAAGTTTGGAAGACTTTTAAAAGTTTAGCTTTGTAGAATTTAAAGGGATAAGAAGGGATTAGAGGGAAAGATATTTTATACAGTAATAAAAAGTAGCACCAATTATATGAGCACTTATTTTTTAATACCTGCTTCAAAATCTTTATGCAGAGTATCCCATTTGTTTATAACAATGCAATGTGGTATGTTCTATTATCAAACCCATTTTGTATTGATATTTAAACACAGAGTCAAAGAGATAAAATAAACTGTCTTGGGTGATAAAACTGAATCAGTGCTCAAATCACTCAGAACACCAGAACCATCACTCAATAAATGGGGAATAATGTTTTGCTGGTGTCCTCAAATAACCAGACACAGAAGATATTTTAGAAAGGAGTAATGCAAAAGAGATGTGTAGGAAGGTTACTTGTTCTTTCTAAGAACATATATTCCTAGTATTAATTACATGCATGATACAAATTTATAACCATTCAAAGTCCAAGTTTGCTGAAATACTGGAATGATGTAGTTATCTCTATTGAAATAAAGAAATATGTGTAAAAATGTACAGAAGTATTCACCCTCACCAATGCCATCATCCTATATTTACAGCCCACCACAATGTATGAACTGTTAACTTCCAGATGTTCAAGTTGGTTTTAGAAAAGGCAGAGGAACCATAGATCAAATTGCCAACATCTGTTGGATCATCAAAAAAGCAAGAGAATTCCAGAAAAGCATCTATTTCTGCTTTGTTGACTATGCCAAAGCCTTTGACTCTGTGGATCACAATAAGCTATGGAAAATTCTAAAAGAGATGGGAGTACCAGACCACCTGAACTGCCTCTTGAGAAACTTGTATGCAGGTCAGGAAGCAACAGTTAGAACTGGACATGGAACAACAAACTGGTTCCAAATATGAAAAGGAGTACGTCAAGGCTGTATATTATCACCCTGCTTATTTAACTTACATGCAGAGTACATCATAAGAAACACTGGGCTGGAAGAAGCACAAGCTGAATCAAGATTGCCAGGAAAAATATCAATAACTTCAGTATGCAGATGGCACCACCCTTATGGCAGAAAGTGAAGAGGAACTAAAAAGCCTCTTGATGCAAGTGAAAGAGGAGAGTGAAAAAGTTGGCTTAAAGCTCAACATTTATAAAACTAAGATCATGGCATCTGGTCCCATCACTTCATGGGAAGGAGATGGGGAAACAGTGTCAGACTTTATTTTTGGGGGGGCTCCAAAATCACTGCAGATGGTGATTGTGGCCATGAAATTAAAAGATGCTTACTCCTTGAAAGGAAAGTTATGACCAACCTAAACAGCATATTCAAAAGCAGAGACATTACTTTGCTAACAAAGGTCCATCTAGTCAAGGCTATGGTTTTTCCAGTGGTTATGTATGGATGTGAGAGTTGGACTGTAAAGAAAGCTGAGTGCCGAAGGATTGATGCTTTTGAACTGTGGTGTTGGAGAAGACTCTTGAGAGTCCCTTGGACTGCAAGGAGATCCAACCAGTCAATTCTAAAGGAGATCAGTCCTGGGTGTTCTTTGGAAGGACTGATGTTGAAGCTGAAACTCCAATACTTTGGCTACCTCATGCAAAGAATTGACTCATTGGAAAAGACTCTGATGCTGGGAGGGATTGGGGGCAGGAGGAGAAGGGGACGACAGAGGATGAGATGGCTGGATGGCATCACCGACTTGATGGACATGAGTTTGTGTAAACTCTGGGAGTTGGTGATGGACAGGGAGGCCTGGCATGCTGCAATTCATGGGGTCGTGAAGAGTCGTACACGACTGAGCAACTGAACTGACTGAACTGAACCTAGGTAAAACCCAAAATGACACGAAAAAAATGCCTAAGTATGACTTCACATTTAAAATGGATCTTATCAGTCTATCCATTTAATATTCCTGACCAAGAACTTCAGAACGAATACCCTATAGTATTCATTTTTGACCCGGAATTTAAACAACAGTTTTAACAGTTGTAGATTGGAGTAAAGAACATTAACTTTACAATCTCAGATTTTATAAATACAAGTATATTGTCTCTCCCTCCCTCTCTCTTTCCATCTCTCCCCTAAGAGTGCAATGAGAACTGAATCTAGAGATAGAAAATATGGTAAAAGTTTACAGGATCCAATGGGACCCCACACATGAAAGCACTCATTTTGCAATCCCTGCGGCTATTCACTGGCTCTCAAAGATGGTTTTGAAGCTTTAAGAGATTATAACTAAATAGGATTTTACCAAGAGAAATCTCAGCTCTTAGCTTCAAAAGTCATCATGAAAATATCCTCTAGCTGCCAAATTCAATTGGCACTAGTGAACAATGCTTTTACTTTCAAAATCTCACTGTTAAGAAAAACAGATGACACAAATGTTCCATATTAGGGTAAAGCAAAAGATTGCCTAAAACAGTCTTCCCAAACTGTATGTCAAGGAACATGGTTGCACAAGTTTTAATACTGCAAAATAATTTTTTAAATCAAACACATTTAGGAAATTCTAGGTTAAAAAAAAAGGTTAAATACATTGCTTTTCCATATTACTTAGTAGACCATATGAAGAGCCTTTGTTAATCTCTAAAGTAGTGGGAAGTAAAATATGCAATCTTTTCTAAACACATTTTTACACAGATTTCTTTCTATTCTATAATATAGCTTACCATGTGAAACATTAAAAAAATAAAAACAACACAACCTACATTGGGGACTAACTATGTCTAAATCAGCCCTCAATAGAATAAAAAAATTATCCTTTGCATTCCCATTAAATAAAAAATATAGGAGAATAATATGAGCATATTAATATAAAACTATAATTTGAAAAGGATGTTGATTAACATATATGCTGTTATTTCACATTAATTCAGTTTAATATAATAGTATTCATGTCATTAATATGTTTCATTTTGTTCAATAAATAGAGCAACTTCCTCTCTATCAGTTGTAAGTATATTCAGCTTTAGTTTTATTTAGAGTAAGTTTAATGCCTTATTCATTCTTTTGTTTTTTAATCAGCTATAGATTTATGCTGACTTCTATCTTATTTGGGCTTCCCAGGTGGTGCTAGTGGTTAAAAACCCTGCAAATGCAGGAGACATAAGAGACTCAGTTTCATCCTCGGGTCAGGAAGATCCCCTGCAGGAGGTCATGGCAATCCACTCTAGTATTCTTGCCTGGAGAATCTCATAGACAGAGGTGCCTGGCTGGCTATAGTCCATAGGGTTGCAAAGATTTGCACATGATTGAAGAGACTTGGCACACACACAGGCTATCTTTTTTGCTTATTTCCATTGTTAAATTCTATTTGAACTGCAAAATGCAAGTCATGAGAAAATTATCTTTGAATTAAGTGAGTTATCCCTTATAGTCTCTTATTTTCTTTCCATCATAGCCAAATCAGCCTTCAGAAACTGAACATTTTAATTTAATGAGGAAACAATGAATGTCTCAGCTAGTAAAGAATCCTTCTGCAACGTGGGAAACCTGGGTTCGATCCCTGGGTTGGGAAGATCCCCTGGAAAAGGGAAAGGTTACCCACTCTAGTACTCTGGCCTGGAGAATTCCATGGACTGTATAAGCCATGAGGTTGCAAAGAGTTGGATGTGACTAAGTGACTTTAACTACTACTAATCATAAAAGAGTTGATAAGAGAAATGAGAGGAGGTAAAAATTGAACCACTCAATTTTTAATCTTAGCATTTACCCATTTATATAGGGAAGACCTGAAAGAAAATACATTTCCCATCAATACAGTGGGCTTCCCAGGTGGCACTGTTGGTAGAGAATCTGCCTGCCACTTCAGGAGACCCAAGAGATGCAGGTTTGATCCCTGGGTCAGGAAGATCCCCTAGAGGAGGAAATGGTACACTACTCAAGTATTCTTGCCAAGAGAATCACATGGACAGAGGAGCCTGGCGGGTTATAGTCCATGGGGTCACAAAGAGTTGGACACGATTGAACATCTGAGCACATCAATACAGTATTATCTGCCAGCAGATTGATTTGGTTAGCTTTGTCATAGAAAAATAATAACTAGGTTAACCAGGGAGAGCTTTAAAGGGACTAAACATGGAGGAAAAGTGGGAGAATGGAGTTAAGGAGGTACTAAGACACTTTTATTTTTCTGGCAACTTCCAGTCCAAAATTTACTATAATTCAGAATGTTCAAGAGGACCCTAGGAAACATCATGTTCTCCATCATAATCCCTCCCTGATATATCTTTGTGGGTATTTTCAGCTGAATAGAGAGTACTCCCTTTGGTTGCATTTATTTGCAAACATTTTCATTTATCCATAACACACAAGAAAGTGTTATCCATGTTACACAGCAAATAAGAATTTAATGATTATAATTAGCCATTTAAAATTAAGGTTTAACAACAAAGCTGACCATAAAAGAGTCTACCCTAGAATAGCCAAACCAATCCTTTCTGAAAGTTCTGGCTGCCCCCACTCCACAATTTGGGGGAAAAAAAGAGGTTATTTTAACCTGCTAAGTTTTGCAGCAATAGTGTCTATCAGAAAAATACAAAAGTTTTGTATGGCCTATATGTAAAAAAGGCACATTTGACTTCTGTCAACATATTGTGTTAGTCTATTGGGACCAGAATAATACACTGGGTGGCTTATATACAACAAACACTTATTTCTCATAATTCTGGGAGAATTGAAAAGTCTAAGATCAGGACACCTGCAGATTCAGTGTCTAGTGGGTGCCCACTTTCTGACTCATAGGCACCTGTCTTTTCTCTGTGTTCTTACATGGTGGAAGGCTTCCCTAGTGGCTCAGATGGTAAAGAATCTGCCCGCAAGGTAGGAGACCCAGGTACAAACTCAGTTGGGAAGACCCCCTGGAAAAGGGAATGGCTACCCAGTCCAGTCTTCTTGCCTGGATAAGTCCATGGACAGAGGAGTCTGGTGGGTTAGTCAGTCCACAGGGTTGCAAAGAGTCAGGCACAACTGAGCGACTTACACTACATGGTGGAAGAGGGGAGGAAAATCTCTAGAGCCTCTTGTATAAGGGCACTAATCTGACTCATGAGGGCTCCATACTCATGATCTAGTTACCCCTCAAAAGCCCCACTTACAAATATCATCGCACTGGGAATTAGGTTTTATTTATTTTATTTATTTTTTTTAATTTAAATTTTATTTTATTTTTAAACTTTACATAACTGTATTAGTTTTGCCAAATATAAAAATGAATCTGCCACAGGTATACATGTGTTCCCCATCCTGAACCCTCCTCCCTCCTCCCTCCCCATTCCATCCCTCTGGGTCGTCCCAGTGCACCAGCCCCAAGCATCCAGTATCGTGCATCAAACCTGGACTGGCAGCTCATTTCATACATGATATTTTACATGTTTCAATGCCATTCTCCCAAATCTTCCCACCCTCTCCCTCTCCCACAGAGTCCATAAGACTGTTCTATACATCAGTGTCTGTTTTGCTGTCTCGTACACAGGGTTATTGTTACCATCTTTCTAAATTCCATATATATGCGTTAGTATACTGTATTGGTGTTTTTCTTTCTGGCTTACTTCACTCTGTATAATAGGGTTTTTTTTTTTTTAATTTATTCATTTTAATTGGAGGTTAATTACTTTACAATATTGTAGTGGTTTTTGCCATACATTGACATGATTCAGTGATGGGTGTATTTTTAATATATGGATTTTGGAGGATACATTCATTCTACAGCACATACTAATAATATCATTGGCTAGAACTCAGAAACATAGCCACACATAGCTTAAAGGGAAGATTGGAAAATGGAATCTATGTACTCAAGAATAGTTAAGAGGAATGTGAATTTGGTAAGCATCTCCTATTGGACATATGATATAATATTTGTGTTGGGGATGAAAAAGAAGAAATAAATAAGAGCATTTAAAATCTTTTATGGTCAATAAATGTCCACCATTTATTGGTTTCAATCCTTAATGTTTTGAGGAAGGGAAGAGGTCATAAAAATTCTAGTAAAAATTTATGAAGTATTTTCCACAGCAAATCTTTATAACCACCTCAAATATCTATTTGTGGTCTATTTGAATATCCTAGAATTTAACTTTTGGTAGAAATTCTAAACTGCCACAACTAATTTACTAATTTTATTTCCTGACTCTTTCAGTTCAGTTCAGTTCAGTCGCTCAGTCATGTCCGACTCTTTGCAACTCCATGAATTGCAGCATGCCAGGCCTCCCTGTCCATCACCAACTCCCGGAGCTCACTCAAACTCATGTCCATTGAGTCGGTGATGCCATCCAGCCATCTCATCCTCTGTCATCCCCTTCTCCTCCTGCCCCCAATCCCTCCCAGCATCAAAGTCTTTTCCAATGAGTTAACTCTTTGCATAAGGTGGCCAAAGTACTGGAGTTTCAGCTTTAGTATCATTCCTTCCAAAGAACACCCAGGACTGATCTCCTTCAGAATGGACTGGTTGGATCTCCTTGCAGTCCAAGGGACTCTCAAGAGTCTTCTCCAACACCACAGTTCAAAAGCATCAATTCTTCGGCGCTCAGCTTTCTTCATAGTCCAACTGTTATCCATACATGACCACTGGAAAAACCATAGCCTTGACTAGATGCACCTTTGCTGGCAAAGTAATGTCTCTGCTTTTGAATATCTTGTCTCTTTACTTCTAATAATTTAATTTTCATTTGCAAATCTACTCAATAGTCTTTGGGTACTTCCCCAATTCTTGTGTAGTACCACATTACAGCAGCTACTCAATAAGTTGTTGGCAACGGAGAGTGGAAATAGAAGAGGAAAAGAAAAGTGATATTTATTGAGAACCCACAAAATATCTTCTGTTAGTTACTGCACTTGGGTTATTTCTTTTAAATGTAAAATAATCCTTCAAGAAATGTATTATCATACTCTATTTAACAGATGAATATATTGTTTCACTGAGTTTCATTGAACAACTTTACCATTGTTGCCTGTTTCTGTGTAAAGTCTTGTGTTTACATTTTGTCAGCAATGTAAATATTATCACCAAATATATAATTGAAAAGTTTTCTTTATTTGTATTTTATGGTCAGCACTGGCTTCCAGGTTGGCTCAGTGGTGAAGAATCCATCTGCCAATGCAGGAATCTCAAGAGATGCAGGTTCAATCCCTGGGTTGGGAAGATTCCCTGGAAGAGGAAGATTCTTGCCTGGAAAACCCTATGGACAGAGCGGCCTGGTGGACTACAGTCCATGGGGTTGCAAAGTTCTGGGCATGACTGAGCAACTAACACTTTCACTTTCTTTGCAAGAGATGAAGAAAACACTGAAATTAGAAACTGACTATAGAAGTGTAGGAGGAAATAAAATATGTCTCCAGCCAGTAAGATCAAAGCTATATGATTTTTAAAATTCCATTATTGTCAACTTGAACATAGGCTCCACAATGACAGGGTTTTCCTTGACTCATACCTTGTATCTCAAAGGGTTAGCTTGTTGCCTAGTCCAAACTACCTGCTCAGAGAACAAATAGACCAAAATGTGAGGCTGGGTCAGATATCAAATTCAGTGCTACCCTCCAGCACAGAATAGACTTCACCTAATCAAAATCATTTCTAGACAGTAAAACTAATTCCAGATATTTTTAAGATTTCCTCTAATATTTTAAGTAACTTACATGCCCTAAAGATTTAGTAAAGGACTTTCCTAGTGATCCAGTGGTTAAGACTCTGCACTTCCAGTGCAGGGGCCTGGGTTAAATCCCTGGTGGGGGAACTAAGATCCTACATATCATGTGGCATGGCCAAAATAAAAAAAAAGTCTAGTAAATGGAGGGAAAGGGAAAGTGGTCACTCAGTCATGTCCGACTCTTTGTGACCCCATGGAATATAGCCTACCAGGCTCCTCCATCCATGGGATTTTCCAGATAAGAATGCTGGAGTGGGTTGCTATTTCCTTCTCCAGAAGATCTTCCCAACCCAGGAATTGAACCCAAGTCTCCTGCCACCAGGGAAGTCAAAGGAGGGACTATGAATGAAATCCAACTATGTCTGACACCAAATTCCATTTCCTTCCTACTATATCTTTCTGCCACAATGTAATATTAAAATTTTATTATATACATGAATCAGATATCTTTATTCAACAGATTCTATTCAGAATTATTTTGTGTACTTTTATTTCAAATGTTAAATCAGGGAAGGTTGTATCCCCAGGTACCAATGCTCCAATTTAATAAATCAATTTAAGTCCTATTTTATGTATGCAATTGCTAATGAGAAAATTCCTTTTCTGACGTCCTATGTATCCTAAAATTTAACATTTCAGCTAACGCATCTTATTGATTCTAAAGGAAAACAAAACAAAACGTTCCATTAACATAGATGACCCTCTATGTAGCTTAAATAACTACTATTGGAATGAACTCATTGCTTTATACAGATCTCACTAGCTAATGATGTTGGAAAGTATCCTCTCCCATTTCCTATCAATATATCAAATATTTCTGTTGAAGCAGACAGACCAAAATGAAGCCTGATGGTGTGAGCAAGGCTTAGAACCCAGATGAGCAGAATATCTCTGTGAGCTTGTGAACCAGCATTGAAACGTATCAAACAACATGGATTTTGGGGAGATCTTGGCCTTGTGGTCTCCCCAGAATAATCCAAAACAAATTACTCAATAAAGGATAATGAGCAGTTCTTTTAAATTGTAGTTTCCCAAATTGAAAAATCTCAAGTATAAGCTTCAAAAATCCACTTCTTTTTAGACATACAAACAAGTTAATCATATCACTTAAATAGATCTGTTCCTGATTTCTGAAATTTTTTTCAGGAAAAGGGGTACATGCAGATAATTTTGTGAACAAAGACACAAGTCTTCAGAATCCATCATAAATTTTAGTGAAGTAAACAATAGGTATGAGCTTCCTGGGTGGCTCAGATGGTAAAAGAATCCACCTGCAATGAAGGAGACCTGGATTCAATCCCTGGGTTGGGAATATCCCCTGGAGGAGAGCATGACCACTCCAGTAGTCTTGCCTGGAGAATCCCTATGGACTGAGGAACTTGGTTGGCTGAAGTCCATGGAGTCGCAAAGAATCAGACACAATTGAATGAACAAGCACAGCACATAAAAACAGTAGGTATAATAGAAAGTTTTAGAGAACATTAGGAATTAGTAGTTGATTAATGCCATGAGGATGACCTACTTTCAGTGTCTTGTGGGATGACCAAGATAATCCACTTCTTGATTCATGAAGTAAAAAAAAAAATTAGTATCTTACCCAAAGCCATGTTTGCCTCTCTAGTAAAGGTTTCAGTGGATGCCTTGTTCAGAACTTTCAACAGAGTTAAATCCATGGAAAATCTGTAAATTTCAATTATTCATGACCCATGGATAATACAGACTTGATTTAAATTGACCACAGAAAATATTTATACTAATGGTATTAAAATGGACTGGTTTTGGGGCAAAATTATAACTTGTAGTTTATCATGTTTTGCATATACATGCCTCTTTACTTGGAGAAAAAAGCTAAGACTCATTATCACATTTAAAAGTAGTTATAAAAAATGTAGATATTAAAGGGGAAATATAGAGGCTGTCTTTTTTAGAATTAAGTTAAACTCTATCCCTTCTGATCTACAAACTTTATTGCCACTTTTACTTTATAAGTTCTATTTATAAGTTCTATTTATACAGTTTTTGGGGTATTAAACTGCTTTTTCTGCAAGTCTAGTTGCTTCTTATAAAACCTTTTCCTTTTGATTCATTGACAGCTCATCAACCAACAAATATCAGTAGTGACAAACTATGATTGAAGCACGTATCTCAATCTCTTTCAAAATCTCAATATATTTCTGATTTTATACTGAATTTATCATTATTAGCTCATCCCCTCTCTTACTGTCTCTGTTCATCCATCAAGGATAAACTACATGTCAGGCCTAAGATCATTTGAACCAAGAGAAGAAAAAGGAATAAAAAAACATTAGTTCACTAGAATCCTGCTATTATTTAATTTATCTTACTGTAAAATTTATTTCTTAATAATTATATTCAATAGGAAATTATATTTTTCCAATTTACTAATTCCTGAAAATTGAAGTGATTTTTCATTTGATAATAACAATTAGTCCATATTTTCTTTGTTATGCCTCAAACTACTAAGTTTGGAAAAATATCTATAAACATAAATAATCATCTGGTAATGATATCCAATTAGCATATGAAGCTAAGTTTGTATTCTGAAGTATTGTAGTGATTCAGTTGACTGAATAGTACACACCATGTATCTAATATGAGCCAGCCATTTCTATTAAGGAAAATTTGAATTTCATTATGAACTTATTCCCTTTATTCATGATCTAACCCTTTATGCCTAGCAATTCAGCCCAGAAATTTCTATAGCCTAAATAAATTCAGTGATGAATTTGGGCTCTAGGAATATGTAATATTTTTATCAATTTAAAATAATAAAATAAAGCTATAATATATTATACATGTATCATGATAAATTAGTTTATATCAATAGATATATATATATGATTTACATTTGTATGTAATATATATATAAAGGATATATATGATATATAAAGGATATATGTATATATTAGTTAAATGCAAGCTATACTACATCATATTGGAACCAAAATAAAAGCTAAGACAATTTCATATATGGGATTTTATTTGGCTGTAAAAATAAACCTAGCAATGAAAGTAATTGTGGAGTAAATATTTTGCATTTTATTCACTATCATATGTGTATTTGTAATAGACAGAATAATGACACTTCTCCCACCAAAGATGTCTCTCATATCTGTAATTTGTGAATATTTAACTTTAGGTAACCTAGGCAGATTAAGGTCGCAGATGGAATTAAGGTTGCTAATAACTTGTGAAAGATGGATGATAGAAAGATAGGTACATAGACAGATAGATAATAGATAAAGAAAATTATTATGAGAAATTAGCTCATATGATTACAGAGTTTGGAGAATTCCCATTATCTGTCATCTATAAACTGAGACCAAGGAAAGTTAATGATACTGAATTATATCAAGTACAAAATACTTGAATTGTATCAAGTACAAAGTACTGAATAGTCCAAGTACAAAGATTCAAGAAGTAGAGGAGCCAATGATGTAAATCCTAGTTTAAGGACTGTGGAAGACCAATGTATTGCTCTAGTAGATAAGAAGGTAGAAAAGGGAACAAATTCCTCCTTTCTCAGCTTTTTGCTATATTCATGTTCTAGAGTGGATGATGCCCATTCACATGGGGAAGGTAATATATTTTACTGAGTCCACCAATTCAAATGCTAATCCCATCCAGAAACAACCTAACAGACATACCCAAAAATAATGTTTAATCTGGACACCACAGGCTACCCTTAATTAGACACATCTAGGTAACTATCACAGGTTGCTATAACATACTGCCATAGACTCAGTGGCAGAAACAACAGACTTTATTTCTCACAGTTATAGAGATTAGAAAGTCCAAGATCAAGTTCTGGCAAATTTGGTTCATGGCAAGTGCCTGATTCCTGGCTTGTAGACAAACACCTTCTCAAGATGTGCTCAAATCCCCTTTGAGAGGGAGGGCTCTCTTGTGTGTCTTTCTTTTCTCATAAAGACACTAATCCCATTATGAGGGCACCATCCTCATGACCTCATCTAAACTTAATTCCCAATGACCTCACCTCCAAATATCACCCATTGGGGTTAATACTTTTGAGAGGAACACATTTTGTCCATAACACAAAGTAAGATAAGTCAGTTGTTTGTGTTTAAAAGAAAGCCTGTAAAAGCCCTAATAAAGATCTCTGCAAAAGCTGGGACCTCTGACCTCCCAGGAAAACAATATGACACAGAAACTCAGCCAGCCTGACTGTGAATAAGAATTGGGTATTGTTCTCCCTGGGAACAATTTCCAATGGACTGTGCTGAATTGGGTTTTCAGTGTACTGAGATGTACACACTGAAAAAAACTCCAACTTTTTCATGCAGACCTTAAGAAAAAATTTTCCTTGCAGAGGTCACTAACGTGCCAGCGGGAGAGTCAGAGAATTAGAATCAGTAATAGACTGACCATTCTTAATGCAACAGTGTCCTTATTATCCTTCTCACGCTCATTAACTCTGGCTGCTTAGCTTGTAGGAGGAAATAAATGTAAATATTTCATAACCAAGTGTGTGTATCATTAGTAATTTCTGCCAATGTTCTCTATCCTTGGATATCTTGAACTGAAGAGTTTTACCTTTAACCTTCAGCTAATATCTACACACACACACACACACACTGCAAAAGAACCAGTGGATACCCAGCTGGAAACATGACTAATTCAGAGATATAAACTAGTTTCTGGTCTTGACAACTCACGTAATTGTCCAATAGCCCATAAAAAGATCAGCCATGGAAGCTTTGTACAGGCCCAACAGCACATTATGGACTTCTCACGTGGCTTCATAGTAAAGAATCTGCCTGCGATGCAGGAGGTGAAGGAGACACGGGTTCATTCCCTGGATTGGGAAGATCCCCTGAAGGAGAAAATGACAACCCACGCTGATACTCTTGCCTAGAGAATCCTATGGAGAGAGGAGCCTTGTGGGCCCATAGGGTCTCAAAGAGTCAGACACAACTAAGCAACTTAAGCATGCAGCACATGCGTCCTCTTGCCAAGACTGACCTAATTATTGGTCCTTCTGTACGTCTGAACAGTTAACAGTCAAGGAAAACAGCTCTCAGTGTGGCACCATGCCTCCTGTTCTGCATAACAAATTGCCACAACCAAGTGACATAAAGCAAGGATTTATTACCACACAGTTCTATAGGTCAGAAGCCTGAGACCAGTGTGAGACCCTAGATAAGCCCCATAGGGTCTCACATGGCCAAAATCAAGATATTACTGAGGCTCAGCTCCTATCTGGAGGCTCTGGGCGAAGATCCACATCTAAACCCATGTAAATGGTTAACAGAACTCAGTTCTGTGTGTTTGTAGGAGTCTTTTTCTTGGATGGCTCTCAACAAGCCTCTCTAGCCTTCCTCAAGGCTGCTCTCAAGCCCTTGTACTTGAAGACTCAAATTTCAAAGCCAGCTGAAGTATGCTGAGTCATTTTCCTGTTGCCTGTTTCTCTGTCTCGGTCTTCTTCAACTTCCAGGTGAAAAGTCTCTGCATTTAAAGGGCTCATAGGATTCAGTTAGGTATACCAGGATCATTTCCATTATGATTAACTCAAAGTCAACTGATGCTCTGGGGGAGAATGGATACATGCATGTGTATGGCTTAGTGCCCTCACTGTTCACCTGGAATTACCACTCCATTGTTAATCTGTTATACCCCAATACAAAATGTTTTTGGTGAAGGAAAAACAAAGACAACTGATGGATGTAAATAGCTGATAGCCACATATAAATTTAGTACACATAGGTACTAAGATTTAGTAAATTTACTACCTCTGCAAATTTTTTTTCCATGGAATATAACAATCATTGTCACAATATATCATCATATTCACAGTCAAAGGAATTAGGAGTGGACATCTTAGAGAGTTGTCTTTTAGAATTCTTGTCCAGAGAATAACCAGCCACTTGTGAGGGGGAAAAAAAGTTTATATCACACTTCTCTTCTGGAAAAGGCAGTGATTCTTTCTGACCATGACTGGCAGTTATTCTAGATATGTTTGGCTTTTCATGTCTATAGCACTGCAGCCAGCAAAACTGTCCATGAGCTCATAATATATGTGATATATTGACAGGGATCCAAGATAATAATGGACTATGGAGACATTTTATGGCTAAGGAACGGTGGCCAAAGGCATATGATTATGGATCCACTGTTCTTATCATGCACCACATCCCTAAGAAGATGGTTCCCTGATGAAGTCTTGGAATAACCTCTTGAAGGTAGAGCTAAGGAGCTAGAAATGACATACTATGAATTTAAGAAAGTGTTAGGGTCTAGTTTATAGTTTAACATTCTGACATTATATAGTGCTATGTCACCAATAGTTAGACTGTATGCATCTAGTTTAAATGTTGGAAAGCAGGAGTAGCAATACTCATATCAGATAAAATAGACTTTACAATAAAGGCTGTGAAAAGAGACAAAGAAGGACACTACATAATGATCAAAGGATCAATCCAAGAAGAAGATATAACAATTATAAATACATATGCACCCAACATAGGAGCAGCACAATATGTAAGGTAATAGCTAACAAGTATGAAAGGGGAAATTAACAATAACACAATAATAGTGTGAGACTTTAATACCCCACTCACATCTATAGATAGATCAACTAAACAGAAAATTAACAAGGAAACACAAACTTTAAATGATACAATAGACCAGTTAGACCTAATTGATATCTATAGGACATTTCACCCCAAAACAATGAATTTCACCTTTTTCTCAAGTGCACATGGAACCTACTCCAGGATAAATCACATTCTGGGCCATAAATCTAGCCTTGGTAAATTAAAAAAAAAAAAAACAAAAAAAAAAAACTGAAATCATTCCAAGCATCTTTTCTGACCACAATGTAGTAAGATTAGATGTCAATTACAGGAGAAAAACTATTAAAAATTCCAACATATAGAGGCTGAACAACACGCTGCTGAATAAACAACAAATCACAGAAGAAATCAAAAAAGAAATCAAAATATACATAGAAACCAGTGAAAATGAAAACACAACAACCCAAAACCTATGGGACACTGTAAAAGCAGTGCTAAGGGGAAACTTCATAGCAATACAAGCTTACCTCAAGAAACAAGAAAAAAATCAAATAAATAACCTAACTCTACACTTAAAGCAACTAGAAAAGGAAGAAATGAAAAACCCCAAGATGAGTAGAAGGAAAGAAATCTTAAAAAATAGGGCAGAAATAAATGCAAAAGAAACCAAAGAGACCATAGCAAAAATCAACAAAGCTAAAAGCTGGTTCTTTGAGAAGATAAATAAAATTTGCAAACCATTAGCCAGACTCATCAAGAAACAAAGGGAGAAGAATCAAATCAACAAAATTAGAAATGAAAATGGAGAAATCACAAAAGATAACACAGAAATACAAAGGATCATAAGAGACTACTGTCAGCAATTATATGCCAATAAAATGGACAACATGGAAGAAATGGAAAATTCTTAGAAAAGTACAACTTTCCAAAACTGAACCAGGAAGAAATAGAAAATCTTAACAGACCCATCACAAGCACGGAAATTGAAACTGTAATCGGAAATCCTCCAGCAAACCCAGGACCAGAGGGCTTCACAGCTGAATTCTACCAAAAATTTAGAGAAGACATAATACCTATCCTACTCAAACTCTTCCATAAAATTGCAGAGGAAGGTAAATTTCCAAACTCATTCTATGAGGCCACCATCACCCTAATACCAAAACCAGACAAAGATGCCACAAAAAGAAAAACTACAGACCAATACAGATATTGTATTGGTGATATATTATATATAGTGATATTGATACAGATCAATATCACTAATAAACATAGATGCAAAAATCCTTAATAAAATTCTAGCAAACAGAATCCAACAACATATTAAAAAGATCATACATCATGACCAAGTGGGCTTTATCCCAGGGATGCAAGGATTCTTCAATATCCACAAATCAATCAATGTAATACACCACATTAAGAAACTGAAAAATAAAAACCATATGATTATCTCAATAGATTCAGAGAAAGCCTTTGACAAAATTCAACATCCATTTATGATAAAAACCCTTCAGAAAGCAGGAATATAAGGAACATACCTCAACATAATAAAAACCATATAGGACAAACCCACAGCAAACATTATCCTCAATGGTGAAAAATTGAAAGCATTCCCATAAAGTCAGGAACAAGACAAGGGTGCCCACTCTCACCACTACTATTCAACATAGTTTTGGCCACAGCAATCCGAGCAGAAAAAGAAATAAAAGGAATCCAGATTGGAAAAGAAGAAGTAAAACTCTGTTTGCAGACGACATGATCCTCTACATAGAAAACCCTAAAGACTCCACCAGAAAATTATTAGAGCTAATCAATGATAGTAAAGTTGCAGGATATAAAATTAACACACAGAAATCCCTTGCATTCCTATACACTAACAATGAGAAAACAGAAAGAGAAATTAAGGAAACAATTCCATTCACCATTGCCATGAAAAGAATAAAATATTTAGGAATATATCTACCTAAAGAAACAAAAGACCTATACATAGAAAACCATAAAAGACTGGTAAAAGAAATCAAAGAGGACACAAATAGATGGAGAAATATACTGTGTTCATGGATCAGAAGAATCAATACAGTGAAAATGAGTATTCTACCCAAAGCAATCTATAGATTCAATGCAATCCCTATCAAGCTAACAATGGTATTTTTCACAGAGCTAGAACAAATAATTTCACAATTTGTATGGAAATACAAAAAAAAAAACCCAAAAACCTCGAATAGCCAAAGCAATCTTGAGAAAGGAGAATGGAACTGGAGGAATCAAAATGCCTGACTTCAGACTATACTACAGTCATCAAGACAGTATGAAACAGGACCAAAGACAGAAATATAGATCAATGAAACAAAATAGAAAGCCCAGAGATAAATCCATGCACATATGGACACCTTGAACTGTGGTGCTGGAGAAGACTCTTGAGAGTCCCTTGGACTGCAAGGAGATCCAACCAGTCCATCCTGAGGGAGATCAGTCCTGGGTGTTCATTGGAAGGACTGATGCTGAAGATGAAATTCCTATACTTTGGCCACCTCATGAGAAGAGTTGACTCATTTAAAAAACCCTGATACTGGGAGGAATTGGGAGCAAAAGGAGAAGGGAACAACAGAGGATGAGATGGCCGGATGGTATCACCAACTCGATGGACATGAGTTTGGGTAAACTCCAGGAGTTGGTGATGGACAGGGAGGCCTGGCATGGTGCGATTCATGGGGTCGCAAAAAGTCAGACAAGACTAAGCAACTGAACTGAACTGAACTGATGGACACCTTATCTTTGGTAAAGGAGGCAAGAATATACAATGGAGGAAAGATAATCTCTTTAATAAGTGGTGCTGGGAAAACTGGTCAACCACTTGTAAAAGAATGAAACTAGAACACTTTCTAACACCATACAGAAAAATAAACTCAAAATGGATTAAAGATCTAAACATAAGACCAAAAACTATTAAACTCCTAGAGGAAAAAGTAGGCAAAACACTCCCCGACATAAATCACAGCAGGATCCTCTATGACCACCTCCCAGAGTATTGGAAATAAAAGCAAAAATAAACAAATGGGGCCTAATTAAACTTGAAAGCTTTTTCACAACGAAGGAAACTATAAGCAAGGTGAAAAGACAGCCTTCACAATGGGAGAAAGTAATAGCAAACGAAGAAATGGACAAAGAATTAATCTCAAAAATATGCAAGCAGCCCCTGCAGCTCAATTCCATAAAAATAAATGACCCAATCAAAAAAATGGGCCAAAGAACTAAGCAGACATTTCTCCAAAGAAGACATACGGATGGCTAACAAATACATGAAAAGATGCCCAACAGTACTCATTATCAGAGAAATGCAAGTCAAAACCACAATGAGGTATCATTTCACACCAGTCAGCATGGCTGCTACCCAAAAGTCTACAAGCAGTAAATTCTGGAGAGGGTGTGGAGAAAAGGGAACCCTCTTACACTGTTGGTGGGAATGCAAACTAGTACAGCCACTATGGAAAACAGTACGGAGATTCCTTAAAAAACTGGCAATAGAACTGCCATACGACCCAGCAATCCCACTGCTGGGCATATACACTGAGGAAACCAGAATTGAATGAGACACGTGTACCCCAGTGTTCATCTCAGCACTGTTTATAATAGCCAGGACATGGAAGAAACCTAGATGTCCATCAGCAGATGAATGGATAAGAAAGCTGTGGTACATACATAATGGAATATTCCTTAGCCATTAAAAAGAATACATTTGAATCAGTTCTAATGAGGTGGATGAAACTGGAGCCTATTATACAGAGAGATGTAAGCCAGAGGAGAAAACACCAATACAGTATATAAATGCATATATATGGAATTTAGAAAGGTGGTAACGATAACCCCACATGCGAGACAGCAAAAGAGACACAGATGTATAGAACAGTCTTTTGGACTCTGGGGGAGAGGGCGAAGGTGGGATGATTTGGGAGAATGGCACTGAAACACGTGTATTATCATATGCAAAAAGGATCGCCAGTCCAGGTTTGATGAATGAGACAGGGTACTGAGGGCTGGTGCACTGGGATAACCCAGAGGGATGGGATGGGGAGGGAGGTGGGAGGGGGTTTCAGGATGGGGAACACATGTACACCCATGGTGGATCCATGTCAATGTATGGCAAAACCACTACAATATTATAAAGTAATTAGCCTCCAATTAAAATAAATAGATTTATATTTAAAACATAAATAAATGTTGGAATGTCTTTGTTTCCCATTTCTCCTAGAGACACCCTTGAGGAAATTGTATTTCTGATCTCACAATTTTATGCCATGTAGACCTAGATATCCTGTTTCCCAGAGTAGAGAATCTTTAATCACAGGAAAGAGT
The DNA here is from genome assembly GCF_029407905.1 of Bubalus kerabau. Classification (NCBI taxonomy): domain Eukaryota; kingdom Metazoa; phylum Chordata; class Mammalia; order Artiodactyla; family Bovidae; genus Bubalus; species Bubalus kerabau. Next base: position 59,110,058 of record NC_073630.1, read on the forward strand.
AAGATCCCCATTAAACATGAATCTGCAACTGTCGCCTGATCACTTTGGCCTTCTCATGTTGATCACTCAGTAAGCAAAGGGAGGAGTTACAATATTTGTAGGACTACCACCTTATTTTTAGGTATTTGTACATGTGAAAGTCACTCAGTCTTGTCCAACCCTTTGTGATCCCATGGACTACAGAGTCCATGGAATTCTCCAGGCCAGAATATTGGAGTGGGTAGCCATTCCCTTCTCCAAGAGATCTTCCCAACCCAGGTATCAAATCCAGGTCTCCCACATTGCAGGCAGATTCTTTACCAACTGAGCCACCAGGGAACCCCAATATGCATTTATATACATATAATATGTATATACTGGGCTTCCCTGGTGGCTCAGTGGTAAAGAATCCACCTGCCAATGAAGGAGACACACATTCAATCCCTGGGTTGACAAGATCCCCTGGAGTAGGAAATGGCAACCAACTCCAGTATTCCTGCCTGGGAAATTCCATGGACAGAGGAGCCTGGTGGATTACAGTCCATGGGGTCACAAAGAGTTGTAAATGACTGAGCAATTATCACTTCACCTCTATAGCATAGGTATACATGTTGCTGCTGCTGTGGTCAGCAGCATCTGACTCATTGTGACTTCATGGACTGTAGCCCACCAGGCTCCTCTGTCCTTAGAATTTGCCAGGCACTAGGTGATTATGCAATGGCAACACACTCCAGTACTCTTGCCTGGAAAAATCCCATGGGTGGAGGAGCCTGGTAGGTTGCAGTCCATGGAGTCGTTAAGAGTTGGACACGACTGAGAAACTTCACTTTCATTTTCACTTTCATGCATTGGAGAAGGAAATGGCAACCCACTCCAGTGTTCTTGCCTGGAGAATCCCAGGGACGGGGGAGCCTGGTGGGCTGCCGTCTATGGGGTCGCACAAAGTCGGACACGACTGAAGTAACATAGCAGCAGCAGGTTGATTATGAATATATTTTATGGGTAAATTACTGATATAGTATAAATTACTGAAGATTTTTAAATTAACATTATGAGTGTTTGTTCCATAAACCAAAGGGTTTATACTATGTATGTATACATATCAAGGAGAAGGCAATGGCACCCCACTCCAGTACTGTTGCCTGGAAAATCCCATGGATGGAGGAGACTGGTGGGCTGCAGTCCTTGGGGTCGCTAAGAGTCAGACACGACTGAGCAACTTCACTTTCACTTTCCACTTTCCACTTTCATGCATTGGAGAAGGAAATGGCAGCCCACTCCAGTGTTCTTTCCTGGAGAATCCCCTGGACGGAGAAGCCTGGTAGGCTGCAGTCCATGGGGTCGCACAGAGTCGGATACGACTGAAGAGACTTAGCAGCAGCAGCATACATATCAATATATAATTATATGTAGGTAGGTTTAATTTTAACTCATGTCCAACACTTTTGACCCCATGGATTGTGGCCCACCATGCTCTTCTGCCCATGGAATTCCCCAGACAAGAATACTGGAGTGTTTTGCCATTTCCTTCTCCAGGGGATATTCCCAACCCAGGGATCAAGCCCAGGTCTCCTGTACTGCAGTCAACTCTTTAATTACTGAGCCACCAAGGATAACTATATATGCTTACATATAAATACACTTACTCAACTTTTCAAATGAAACATTTCTTCTAAAATGTGGTCCATATTTTTAATCTATATTATGATACTTATATTTAAGTTATAAACACCAATATGTCCCCTTGGTTTATGGAACAAACACTCATTAAGATTACTTAAAATCACCAATAATTTATTCTGTACAATGATCCAGGAAATATATGCATAGATATATATTAGAATCAATATATACAATAATATATATGAAGAAGTCAAGTGGGCCATAGGAAGTATTATTACAAATAAAACTGGTGATGATGATGCAATTCCAACTGAGCTATTTCAGATCCTAAAAGATAATACATGTAAAATATCATGTATGAAATGAGTTGCCAGTCCAGGTTCGATGCACGATACTGGATGCTTGGGGCTGGTGCACTGGGATGACCCAGAGGGATGGAATGGGGAGGGAGGAGGGAGGAGGGTTCAGGATGGGGAACACATGTATACCTGTGGCGGATTCATTTTGATATTTGGCAAAACTAATACAATTATGTAAAGTTTAAAAATAAAATTATTTAAAATTAAAAATAATAATAATAATAAAAAATAAATAAATAAAGTGCTGCACTCAAAATGCCATGAAATTTGGAAAATTTGGCAGTGGCCATGGGACTAGAAAAAGTCAGGTTTCATTCCAATCCCAAAGAAGGGCAATGCCAAAGAATGTTCAAGCAACTGCACAATTGCTCTCATTTGGCAGGCTAGCAAGGTTATCCTCAAAATCCTTCAAGCTAAGCTTCAGCAGTATGTGAACTGAGAACTTCCAGATGTACAGGCTCAGTCTAAAAGAGGCAGAGGAACCAGAGATCAAATTGCCAACATCTGTTGGATAATGGAGAAAGCAAGTGAATTCCAGAAAAGACTCTGCTTCATTGACTATGCTAAAAGCTTGACTTTATGGATCACAACAAACTGTGGAAAATTCTGAAAGAAATGGAAATACTAGATCAGCTTACCTGCCTCCTGAGAAACCTGTATGCAGGTCAAGAAGCAACAGTTAAAACCAATATGACTGTTTCAAAATTGGGAAAGGAGTACATCAGGCTGTATATTGTCACACTATTTATTCAACGTATATGTAGAGTACATCATGTGAAATGCCAGGCTTGAATAAGCACAAGCTAGAATAAAGATTCTCAGCAGAAATATCCATAACCTCAGATATTCAGATGACACCGCCCTAATGGCAGAGAGCAAATAGAAACTAAAGAGCTTCTTGATGGTGAAAGAGGAGAGGAAAAAGCTGGCTTAAAACAACATTCAAAAAACAAAGATCAGGGCATCCAGTCCCATCACTTCAAGGCAAATAGAAGGGGAAAAAAATGGAAACAGTGACAGACTTTATTTTCTTGGCTCCAAAATCACTGCAGATGGAGAAATTAAAAGATGCTTGCTCTTTGGAAGAAAACTATGACAAACATCGACAGTGTTTTAAAAAGCAGAGACATCACTTTACTGACAAATATCTTTTACTCAAAGCTATGGTTTTCCAGTAGTCATGTATGGATGTGATAATTGGACTATAAAGAAGACTGAACACCAAAGAATTGATAATTTCGTACTGTTGTACTGGAGAAGACTCTTGAAAGTTCCTTGGACTGGAAGGAGATCAAACCAGTCAATCCTAAAATAAATTGACTCTGAATATTCATTGGAAGGACTGATGCTAAGGCTGAAGTTCCAATACTTTGGCCACCTGATGTGAAGAGGCAACTCATTGGAAAAGATTCAGATGCTGGGAAATATTGAGGGCAGAGGATAAGGGGGTGACAGAGGATGGGATGGTTGGAAGGCATCATTGAGTCTGTGGACATGAGTTTGAGCAAGCTCCAGCAGAAGGTGAAGCACAGAGAAGCCTGGCATGTTGCAGTCCATGGGGTCACAAAAAGTCAGACTTGAGTGAACAACAATAAATCATTGGCATATAATGAGGCTAACAAAAGTATAAAACATGTTCAGCAGCTGCAAAATGAAGAGAGAGTGAAAAAAGGTTTTAGATGATATATAATAAAGTGAAAGATGGGGATGAATTTACTTGTTACAATATATCATATAATCGAAAAATAAAATGTAATATTCTAAATTTACAAAGATTTGTAAGGGATACTTTATTAATCAATACCTCAATAAAATCACCATTTTCTGAGAAATCATTATGGGTCATGAATAGATTTAACTGGACTACAGTCTATGGGGTCACAAAGAGTCAGACATAACTGAGCAACTGAGCACATATGCATGTGCAACAGACATTGTAGAAATAAGTAAACAATTGCCAACATGTGGTATTAGCCCATACATTTGTTGCACAAAATTTTGCTAATAAATTTCCAGTAAAAGCAATTTGATTGACAGTGAGAGCTCATTTATTTGAAAATTAACAAACTCTCTTTTTTCTGTGTCTTTTATGGATTATTTTCCAGAACTATGTGTCTGATTTTCATGTTTTTAAACATTTTAAAGATCATTTTTGTTTATACTGTCACTTAATTACTTTATAATTAAGGGAGCAAAATTTCCTCCTTTCATATGTTCAATATCCACTACTGTGGCAACAGAAAAGGAATGAAAATAATAAATACTCATATGTATCAAATGTCAACTTATAAAATAAAATCAGCCAACAATATTGTTTATTTTTTTTCTGATTTTCCTAGGACTATTTCATTATTTATTCTGTAACATCCTTTCTACTACCCTTACTCAGTTTGCTTGTACCAAATAGTTTTCATATTCTTGAATGCTATGCTCTTACAAATGAAACTGCCAATCTTGTGACAACTATAGAAAAGTATGAATAGATGTTGAGTGAGTATTTGAGATAAGCACAAATATTTTTGTTCATTATATCTAGTTTTCACTTAGAAATATGTCCTTATGACTCTGGTTTTCATTTGCATTAACAAATTTTTTTTCCCAGAAGTGCCATCTGGACACACTATAGGTCAGAAATGAAACGAAAGAGTTTCAGAGTCAAGTTGACTCCAAAAAGAGGTTTGAGCCTCAACTCAAGACATCAATTTGCTGAAATATATTAGGCAAACTGATTAAATATTTCAAGTCTTCATTTTCTTACCTATAAATTTGAAAAATAAGAATTCTACTTTCTAAGGATCCTTAGACAGGTGTCTGACACAGAGTAAGTATTCCACAGACATTACTTATCATTGTCCTGTTATTTTTCTTAAATGAAAAATTAATGAACTATAAATAAAATCAATTGAAGAAATCTCAAGAAATGATGTCTCAGCTATCAATTTCTTGGACCATTGGTTTTGAAAATAAAGATTAAATCAGCCATACTCAACCCAAAATAAAAGTTATATCTTTTTAGCTATGGTATATATTCCAGCACCTGAATTATACTTTATGAATTACAATTAATTTTAAAAGCAATATATGCCCCATGGATATAACAAGTAAGGGGATTTTCAATGTTTCCAATTTATGCTTTTATTTGTTACTTATTTTAGTGAGTACAGAATAATTCTATGATTGCAAATATGAAGATTTAAGTATATATCCTCTAAGAATTCAAAAGTTAACGTTTGCAAGTATACAGCAATTAATCCATATTGAAAATACACTATTTGTTCCAATAGATATGCCAGCTTTGATTTATTTTCAGATTTTGGGATTGAAACTGGTTTACTTGTATTGTTAATTTTATTATTTTGTATTATGATATGCACATGAAAAAACCATTTCAAATATTTCATTTAAATAAAATCAGTGCAAACAAAGTTTGACTTCTTCAGACGTATTTTGCCTAGAGGTTCTTAAAATGTTTATATAAACCCCTTAACAAGTGGTAAGAGAAATAGTAATTCCTATTGTTAATACTGGAGTTCCAAGAAATAAATGTTCTCCAATTTAGAAACTTTATAAATATTCATATTATACTCTTTCTTATGAATACTTGTGGATGCATATTTCTAACACTGTTCATTAAAACAACCAAGGACATATTCAGTTGAAAATCTCCAACTTAAAACAATGGAAATTTATCACAATGAGATAAATATTCTCTTTATACATATGATAGAGTATGTATGGTGTGTGTGTGTGTGTGTGTATGTGTGTAGTTAAAATTAAATCGAACTTTATCCCAGAAAACTGTAAATGAAAGAATATGTAACTGATTTTGGTGAAAACTGAGGAAAATTTAGCATTGCTACTTATACTTTTGTTCTTCATTTAAGAGTATTAAGCTTTGTATAGGGTCTAGGAATATAGAAGTGAGATATGTACATGACATACATATATATGTAATGAATATACATGTAAATGTATATACACATATGTATATATGTCTTCTCTGAGGCACTAGTGAGCAATATATTCTTTGCAGCCAAAGATGGAGAAGCTTTATACAGTCAGCAAAGACAAGACCGGGAGATACTGTGGCTCGGTTCATCAACTCCTTCTTGCCAAATTCAGACTGAAATTGAAGAAAGTGGGGAAAACCACTAGACCATTCAGGTATGACCTAAATCAAATCCCTTATAACTATACAGTGGAAGTGAGAAATAGATTTAAGGGACTAGATCTGATAGACAGAGTGCCTGTTGACTATGGATGGAGGTTCGTGACATTGTACAGGAAACAGGAATCAAGACCATTCCCAAGAAAAAGAAATGCAAAAAAGCAAAATGGCTGTCTGAGGAGGCCTTACAAATAGCTGTGAAAAGAAGAGAAGTGAAAAGCAAAGGAGAAAAGGAAAGAAATACCCATTTGAATGCAGAGTTACAAAGAATAGCAAGGAAAGACAAGAGAGCCTTCCTCAGTGATCAATGCAAACAAATACAGGAAAATAATAGAATGGGAAACACTAGAGATCTCTTCAAGAAAATTAGAGATACCAAAGGAACATTTCATGCAAAGATGGGCTCGATAAAGGACAGAAATGGTATGGACTTAACAGAAGCAGAAGATATTAAGAAGAGGTGGCAAGAATACACAGAAGAACTCTACAAAAAACAGCTTCACAACCCAGATAATCATGATGGTGTGATCACTCACCTAGAGCCAGACATCCTGGAATGTGAACTCAAGTGAGCTTAGGAAGCATCAGTATGAACAAAGCCAGTGACGGAATTCCAGTGGAGCTATTTCAAATCCTGAAAGATGATGCTGTGAAAGTGCTGCACTCAATATGCCAGCAAATTTGGAAAACTCAGCAGTGGCCACAGGACTGGAAAAGGTCAGTTTTCATTCCAGTCCCAAAGAAAGGCAATGCCAAAGAATGCTCAAACTACCACAAAATTGCATTCATGTCACGTGCTAGTAAAGTAATGCTCAAAATTCTCCAAGCCAGGCTTCAGCAATACATGAATCATGAACTTCCAGATGTTCAAGCTGGTTTTAGAAAAGGCAGAGGAACCAGAGATCAAATTGCCAACATCTGCTGGATCATGGAAAAAGCAAGAGAGTTCCAGAAAAACATCTATTTCTGCTTTATTGACTATGCCAAAGCCTTTGACTGTGTGGATCACAATATACTGTTGACAGTTCTGAAAGAGATGGGAATACCAGACCACCTGATCTGCCTCTTGAGAAATTTGTATGCAGGTCAGGAAGCAACAGTTAGAACTGCACATGGAACAACAGACTGCTTCCAAATAGGAAAAGGAGTACGTCAAGGCTGTATATTGTCACCCTACTTATTAAACTTATAGGTAGAGTACATCGTGAGAAACACTGGGCTGGATGAAGCACAAGCTGGAATCAAGGTTTCCAGGATAAATATCAGTAACCTCAGATATGCAGATGACACCACCCTTATGGTAGAAAGTTAAGAAGAACTAAAGAGCCTCTTGATGATAGTGAAAGAGGAGAGTGAAAAAGTTGACTTAAAGCTCCACATTCAGAAAACTAAGATCATGGCACTTGGTCCCATCACTTCATGGCAAATAGATGGGGAAACAGTGGACACAGTGGCTAACTTTATTTTTCTGGGCTCCAAAATCACTGCAGATGGTGATTGCAGCCATGAAATTAAAAGATGCTTACTCCTTGGAAGGAAAGTTATGACCAACCTAGATAGCATATTCAAAAGCAGAGACATTACTTTGCCAACACAGGTCCATCTAGTTAAGGCTATGGTTTTTCCAGTGGTCATGTATGGATGTGAGAGTTGGACTGGGAAGAAAGCTGAGCACCGAAGAATTGATGCTTTTGAACTGTGGTGTTGGAGAAGACTCTTGGGAGTCCCTTGGATTGCAAGGATATCCAACTAGTCCATCCTAAAGGAGATCAGTCCTGGGTGTTTATTGGAAGGACTGATGTTGAAGCTGAAACTCCAATACCTTAGCCACCTGATGAGAAGAGCTGACTCTTGAAAAGACCCTGATGCTGGGAAAGATTGAGGGCAGGAGGAGAAGGGGATGACAGAGGTTGAGATGGTTGGATGGCTCACTGACTGGATGGACTTGGGTTTGTGTGGTCTCTGGGTGTTGGTGATGGACAGGGATGGACAGCACAGGCCTGGCGTGCTGCGGTTCATGGGATCGCAAAGAGTCGGACACAACTGAGTGACTGAACTTAACTGAACTGAACGATATATATGTAATGAGGGTAATAATGGCACAGAACATTTTTTTTAATATATACTGTTGTGCAGGTATTGAGAGAGAGGAGAGGAAGAGAAAGAGACAGCATGGAAATTTCTACAACTATGAACTGTTCAGAAGAGAAGTTCAAACATGTGAATTCATTTCTTCTGTGTAATTTTTGGCACCTGTGAGAATTTTGAAGTCACTCTATTGTCTTACTGATTTTTTTAAGATGGTGGTAAACTTCTGTGTTTACTGACTTCTACTCTTCTGACTTTTGTTCTATTTTCCACCATTCCATTATTGCTGACTCTCTAGCCATGGCTAATACAGTGAGATGCTATTCATGTCATCTTATAATGGGTTTGAAGCAATTTAATAAGAGCTGATGTTGATGATGCAATGAAAGTGTAGATTGACATACTATTTCCGGTTTTTACAGAGGTAATTCATCCATAGCCAAGTGTGTTCGAAATTGCCACCTCATCACTGATCACACTGAGTGCTAGGAGTGGCAGAAAGAATGTAACTGGCTGTTGGGCTTTCTGATCAGCATGGCACGGGTAGGCTATCAGCAGACCAAAAAGACAGGGTTTTCTAGCAGTTAATGAAGAAAGTCAAAGCCCTTCTTAATAGCAATAGTTTACATTTCTATCGCTAAACAATAATACTGGCCTACCTACTCTGTGCCAAGGGCTATCCTGGTGGCTCAGTGTTAAGAATCTGCCTGCAATGCAGAAGACTTTGGTTCTATCCTTGGGTTGGGAAGATCTGCTGGAGAAGAAAATGAAAACCCACTCCAGTATTCTTGCCTGGGAAATCCCATGGTCAGTGGAGACTGGCAGGATACAGTCAATGGGGTCACAAGAGTCAGACATGACTAAGTAACTAAACAACATTCTGTGCCAGGTATTGTTCTAGATGCAAGAAGCAAATACACCTCCGAGCAGAACAAATCTTGTATTTTGTCCTAATGTTCATAATCTAACATATTCATAAACTTTATTTTGGGGAGTCACTAAGAAAAGTCTAACTATAAAACTTTTGATAAAATGCAAATGATTTGTTCCAAGGGTATAATCATATGTAAAAGATTCTCCAAAAAAATAAAAACATTTGGCATATATACATCCTTCAAAAGAAAAAACACATTCAGAAAGCCTAAAACGTTATTCTCAAATGTAGTCCAATAAATTGTCATCTGTCATGATAAAATCATCCTAGAAAATGCTCCAGCCATCTCTCCTTCTTATCGATTAGAAATATATATTAACAGATTAAAATCTTTCAGATTGCTAAGTCACTTCAGTCGTGTCCCACTCTGTGCGACCCCATAGATGGCAGCCCACCAGGCTCCCCCGTCCCTGGGATTCTCCAGGCAAGAACACTGGAGTGGGTTGCCATTTCCTTCTCCAATGCATGAAAGTGAAAAGTGAAAGTGAAGTTGCTCAGTCATGTCTGACTCTTCGAGACCCCATGGACTGCAGCCTACCAGGCTCCTCCACCCATGGGATTTTCCAGGCAAGAGTACTGGAGTGGGGTGCCACTGCCTTCCCCGTCTTTCAGATTTGCTCAGTGCGAAAACTACTACATGTGACTGAATCCCATGTTTTTCAAACATGAATTTTTTATAAAAATTGCTTTCACTGATAATTTATCTTATGGAATTAATATTTCATAGAATAGCTTTTGAGGCACCTTGGTTTAGTTAGTATATTTATATAGGTTCATATAAACCTTCAAAATAAGATCATATACTCCTGCTAAGGTAAAGATATTTTTACTGTAGGAAAAACTGGGCATTATTGGGCATTATAATTCTTAATTATAATCTATATTCATGTTTATTCCGTATAAATAATCATCCTTATCTGTATCATGAATGCGACGTGGTCATCAAAAATGCAAGTCATAAAGGAATCAAAGATTTATTCAACTGCATGATAAATTTTATTATAAATTAACATTACTCAAAATGTCACTAAAATTCTCCTTTTCATGAAGTTTTTTAATTGTTTTAGTTTAGGAATAAAAATAGGAGTAAAACTTCGACCATGTCTATCCCATATGGTATTTATATTGAGACAAAAGTACTGTAAGTTTGCAAGAACCTAACTCTAGGGACCTAACTCTAGGGAACACTAGGGAGCTTCACTTTAAAATACCCAGCTGTCCTTATTTCTAACACTGGAAGCAAGTTCGGTAGAACCATAAACTTACTTTTATGGCTAATACTAAATTCCGAGCCTGAATTTTGGAGGAAAAAAAAAGAAATCGAGATCTAGCTATTTAATGAAACTCAGTTTATTTATGATGAATAAAAATTGTATTTTCAAAAAGAATCTGAGGTCTTCAGATGGATTCTGTGAAGGTGTGATTGCCATTTATAACTATGACATTAAGCTTTTCATAGATTACAGAAGGATTTAATGGTTAGGAATAATAAATAACCTGAGACAATCCACCTAGAACGGCCTTCACCATCTTATTCTGTAGGTCACTTGAAGAACTGTCAGGAAAGCAACCTATTAGAGGAGAATTAGTTTTGATTAAGCTAATGTTTTCTCTTAACTATTTTTCTTAACTTCAGAGAAGATGTTAATTTATATCAATTGACTAGGGTGTTCTGTAACAAGGTCATCCATACTCAAAAATAGATTAACTTGTAACCTGTTTCAGGGATGAAGCATTTTAAAAATCCCAAGCCACTTTTTGTACCAGCAGAATTTTAAAAATGAGTTAGGGAGAAGCAAAGCAGGTTTGAGATATGCAGACTATGTACAATTCTTGTATCTTAATGAACAGTAAAATACAAATAGAAAAATACAAAAAAGAAACAGAAAATTGTTTCACCTAGTAAAGCTCTTTATTTCTTGAATGACAAAGAGGAAAAGAATAAAGTGTGCATCCTTATATAGCTTATACACCCAAATGTAATAACTTGGTAGTGTTTGTTAATGCTGATTATTATAAAATAAAACTAAGAAAGGAAGCTAAGAAGTAATTACAAGGTAAATTTTGTTAATAATTCATGTCATTTTTATTCATTAAATTGAGAAATAATCATTTGAATAGACATCTGTAGACATTTTAGACAAAATGTTGGAATAATAACAGAATAATTATATCCTTCACTTCCCACTCCCACTGAAAGAAATAAATGAAAAAAGAGAGAGAAAATATGTGTATCAAGATGTAAAAAAGAGGACTTCCCTGGTGGTCCAGTGGTTAAGATTCCACCTGGCAATGTAGAGGACGTGGGTTCGATCCCTGGTCCAGGAAGATTCCACATGTCACAGGATAACTAAGCCTGTGTGTCACAACTACTGAAACCCATGTGTTTTAGAGCCATGCTCTGCGAAAAGAGAAGCCACTGCAATGAGAAGCTTGAGCACCGCAACTGGAGAGTACCTCCACCTCACTAAAACTAGGGAAAGCCTGCGAGCAGCAACAAATACCCAGCCCAGCAAAGTCAATGAAGTAATTTTTTTCTTCTTCTTATAAATTTATTTATTTTTAAGTTTATTTATTTTTTCACTGAAGGACAATTGCTTTACAGAATTTTCTTGTTTTCTGTCAAACATCAACATGAATCAGCCATAGGTGTACATATGTCCCCTGCCTCCTGAAACTCTCTCCCATCTCTCTCCCCACCTCACTCCTCTAGGTTGATACAGAGCCCCTGTTTGAGTTCCCTGAGACATACAGCAAATTCCCATTGGCTATTTAAGATGGAAAAAAAGAGAAAACTTTGGATATGTGCTATTGGTGTACTTGATACGATTTCAAAGCTACAAGCTTGATAAAAGCAGTGAGAATCTGTCTCACCCCTCTCTCACTTCATCTGATCCCCTTTCCCTCTACCATCCAAAAAAAGAGAACAGTGTTTCAGGATATAAAGATTGGGGAGATCTTTAAAAAACTCTCTCTGACCTTCCCAACTAAAAGGATGACAGATGAAGGTAAGGAGTCTGGGGTCTCATCTCTTCCCAGTGGTTAAAGAAGGATTTTAGGGGCCTAAGATTCCCTCCCACTGTAGAAACTCATGCCAGTTGAATTTATCCATGGCAACTTCATATGACTCTATGAAGAGCAAAGAAAAACCTCAACAAAGAAAAAGCCTCAGGATTTATGATAGAAGTTAAGTATCATGTTCTGTGAGTTTAACAAAGATGCTTTCATTTTTAAAAAAGGCCCCCAAGACATTCATGGTTATCTATAAATTCAACTCTTTTTGTTCATTGGTCCCATACTACATTTTTGAACTAGAAATTTACCAAGTAGTTTTTATATTTTCACCTCCATCCCTTGAAGTCCTCTAGGTAAAATGTGGTCAGGAACGTCAACCAGCTATGAAAAACACTCTCAGTCCTTAAATACATATATAAGCCAATGCAGTGCAGGTATTGCCCACATCTGTGTACAAATAAATGAATAGCATCAAAGATTAGATGTTTCTACCGATCAAACCATCTTCCCAAAGATCCAAAGAAAGTGGAAGATGCCGTGATCTGCAACAGGTTTACTGTTGAAAATATGAAGTAAAACATCCACCTAAGCTATACAAAATTCCAAATAAAAGTCTATCCATAAAATGTATACAACAAAAAATAAATAAATTTCTATTTTAATAAACATTGTAAAGGTAAATAACATAATTATTGAGTTAAAACTATAATGTTAATTGTGAAGAACAGCAGATACTGATAAAATTTTTAAAAAGACAATACTGTTACCCATAAAGAAAGCTGGAAAATTTTCCTAACAAAAAAACAATAGAGAAGTCTTTTGATTTTTCGATGAGAGAAAAAAAAAATATATATATATATATATATATATGAAGCTATACCAATTGTGTGATTGGTTTTAATACTATCAGTTAATAGAAAACAAATTTATTAAAGAAAGTTACATAGTTGATGTGTTTTCTTAGATTACACAAATGATCAATACAATCTCAGTATAGGAGTTTCAGAGCAAAGAAAAATAAATTACAGCTTAAGCACTACAAATGTAGCCAAAGAAAGGAAGTAAAATATTGTCCTACTATATTGTCCCACGGAGAAGGCAATGGCACCCCACTCCAGTACTCTTGCCTGGAAAATCCCATGGACGGAGGAGCCTGGTAGGCTGCAGTCCATGGGGTCGCTAAGAGTCAGACCCAACTGAGCGACTTCACTTTCACTTTTCACTTTCATGCATTGGAGAAGGCAATGGCAACCCACTCCAGTGTTCTTGCCTGGAGAATCCCAGGGATGGGGGAGCCTGGTGGGCTGCCATCTATGGGGTCGCACAGAGTTGGACACGACTGAAGCGACTTAGCAGGAGCAGCAGCAGCATATCGTCCCAAACTTGACAATAAGTTATGTGTTCAAAATTAATTTTAAGAGAAACACTCCTGAAAATGGATACTTTGTATCATTCTGTATTATCTCTACCATGGGGGAGGAAACTCAACCATACATACATATATTTTAAACATGCTTTCCAAACTGTCATTTCTATATCTATAAAATAAATCTAAGAACAGATTCATAAATATGGAAAAAGACTTAGGTTCATCTTTGTTCATTGAAGCCTATTGCAATCACTTTTAAAGACTAAACAATAAAATTATATCTGTATAAATAAATATCATATATTTATTCAATAATTTGAAAAGAATATTTCAAATTATTATGTTAGGTAAAAATATCAAATACAAGCTGGATGAGAGTATCAACCAGTATTATAGCTATTTTACAGTAATATATCTAAATAAATAATAAAATATACTATTGACTAAATATTCTCTTGATATTTAAATTAAGGAAGATTTCAATTTCCACATTATGCTTTCTATATTGTCATGTTTTCTGCCAGGTGTATCAGTAATCTTATGTAATCATAAAAACTATGTTATTTGTACTAATAAATAGGACTCTAGATGTGTCACTTTGAAGTTTTCAAGGATAGTTTATCAAATAAAATAAATCTATAGAGCTCCAGGAAAGAAAATACTGTTATCCATAAAGAAATAAAAATCTAAGCAACACTATTGATTTTTCTGCAAAACCAAACTGTAAAAGAAAAATTTTTAAATAGCCACAAACTGCTGAAACTAAATTGTGATTCCAAAGCAGTTTGAATATAGCCATAGAAATTCTCAGATTTGTGTGATCTCAGAACATATGTCAACTATGTAACCCTTTTTAATAAACTTGTTAGCTATTAAATGACAGTTTTAAACCCAGTCACACATGTAGTCTAATTATAGTTTAAATTTGGTTACAAAACCAATTAGACTATGCAATGTAAGAAAAATTCAAATAGCATAATTTATGACTCCATTTAAAATTTAAAAAGTCAAGTAGATGTGTGAAAACCTGGAAACATATCTCAATAAAAGCATTAAAGTTATCTTGTAAAATATTTTCTTTGATAGACACTTAGCTTAATAAAGATAAAAGAATCTCTGAAAGGACCTCCAAAGTCATCAACAGAATCAAAATAAATGTGCCATCTCTTCAAGATCTTTGCAGAGGATATTATAATAGTAAAGCAAGGTCATATAATAGAATTATAACGGAAAAAATACTTAAAATGAGTAAAATCAAAAATTTTTAAATATATGTATTTTAAAATTGAAATAGATTCATAATAGAAAAAATAAAAATGGATGTGAATAATATATATATATATATATAATAAATACATCTATTAAAATCAAAAGAGACTCTCACACATTAGGCTGTAAAGACACTAGTAATTCTATGGCATCTTTCTTAATAAGGGACACTCCTAAATCATCTACTAAACACTACACACATGATAGAGCTACTAGAAAAATAATAATTACACCACAACCATTGGCTATAGTTTTATATACGAGTACGAACATTCATAAATTATAATAGAAAAAAGGCTAATCCACAAGAGTACCAAAATATATGAGGATCGAGACACACTTGACAGCTATGACGTCTGAAACTGCTATGATATCAGAAAGAGACTTTCAAAAAATCAGCATAGGTAAGAAAATATTACTTACAGTAAAGAGGTAAAGTCCTCCAAATTCACTTATAAACCCAAAGTAATCAGTAAAAGGCTACTAGGAATTTAACTTATTTTAAAATTTGGCTAAGACATTTGGGGAGAAGACAATGGCAACCCATTCCAGTACTCTTGCCTGGAAAATCCCATGGACGGAGGAGCCTGGTAGGCTGCAGTCCCTGCATTCGCTAAGAGTCAGACACGACTGACCGCCTTCACTTTCACTTTTCATTTTCATGCATTGGAGAAAAGAAATGGCAACCCACTCCAGTATTCTTGCCTGGAGAATCCCAGGGATGGGGGAGCTTGGTGGGCTGCCATCTATGGGATCGCACAGAGTCGGACACGACTGAAGCGACTTAGCAGCAGCAGCAGCAAGACATTTGGGTGATGGTCACCAAAATAGATATTGCTAGGACTCACCCCCAACCCCGAAACATCAACTTGAAGAAGTCTCTGTACATGAAAAAAAAAAACCTTCACAAAAACCCAGGATTCCAGGCGAGAGCTGACAGCAAGTGGGTGAAGCACAGTAATAAGACACATTGAGGTAGAAGATAAATTCACAGTATCCCCATCTTTTGCTCACCAACCGCTAGTAGCCCAGCATGGAGACACCCTCCCTACGATGAGCATTCAACTTCACTTTGAATTCCAAATCTGACCTGTCCATCCCAACACCAGGATGACTCATACAGTCTGAGGCAGCTCCCAGTGGGCTACTGTGACTTCAGTCAGCTAGGTAACCATGGGTGCTGGATCCAATGGCCCCAGTAGCTCCCAATGGGCACCTGTCTCACCCCAGTGTGCCTACTGTCAGTGGCTCTAGGAAGCCCCTGCAGCTTCATGTACCTTCCTTGGTTTCAAGGCCCTAGAAGGCCCAGTGACTGCCCCTCAGGCAGCTCTTATGCCTCCAGGTAGCTTTGAAATGACCTATGAAGCCACACGTTTGATTCACCCATACCAGCAGGCTCCCATGGCCACTGGTAGCTCCTGTGGCACTAGGCTCTCAGTGGGCCCTTTTCTTTATCCCTCCCACTAAGTTGACACTTGATGTTACATATTAAATAAACATATGAAGACTCTGAAAGCTACATAAGTACAAAGGCCAACGAGGGACCTCAAAGTCAAAGGAAGAACATAGTGGTGAGTTAGAAAGAAAACTTTTATACAACAACCACTTTATTCCATACAAAGTTCACAAGAAAAACATATGGCTACATCCCCATGCATGCTAACAGAGGACAAGTAAAGGTCCTATACTTCTACCCTTGCCCAGCTGAAAAGAGGTAGCCAATATCCTCTCCAGTCCCTGCAAGAATGGTAGCAGAGAAGACTAGGGAGAGAGCTGAAACTTTCATTCCCATCAGGCAGTAATAAGCTCTCTCTCTTGGGGGCTCTGGAGAAAGCAATGGCATCCCACTCCAGTACTCTTGCCTGGAAAATCCCATGGCTGGAGGAGCCTGGTAGGCTGCAGTCCATGAGGTCGCTAAGAGTCAGACACGACTGAGCAACTTCACTTTCACTTTTCACTTTCATGCATTGGAGAAGGAAATGGCAACCCACTCCAGTGTTCTTGCCTGGAGAATCCCAGGGACGGGGGAGCCTGGTGGGCTGCCGTCTATGGGGTCGCACAGAGTCAGACACGACTGAAGCAACTTAGCAGCAGCAGCAGCAGCTTGGGGGCTCAATGAAGACTGTGTGGGATATCTGGACTTCAGCCTTCATCTAGCAGTAATGAGTTCTCTTCCCCTTCCCCAGCGGTATCAGGGGAGATCTTGTGGATAATTAAGACTTTCACCACCATCAAGCAGTAATGAGGTCCCACCTCTCATGTGTCAATTGAGTTCACACGAGAAGCAGTTAAGTAGTCATACATGCCTTTCCCAAGCAAGGTGGTATAGTGGAGGAACAGTGGAGAGCAAAATGACCAAATGACCCAGGAGTAATGAGAATCTCCTTGTGTATTAGCAGCAAAGTGGGGAAACTGGAATCCATCTCCTTCTGGCAATAAAGAGGTGGTAACTCCCTTTCTTGCCCAAGTGGTCTCAGAAAAAGCCAACTAAAACAAAAGGTTTAAGTAAGAGCCAGTCTTATAATACTCAGAATGTCCAGGTTTCATTTGAAAGTCACTTATCATACTAAGTACCAGAAAGATATCAAACTGAATGAAAAAAAAAAAAAAGGCAATCAAGATACCAATGCTAAGATGAAAGAAATGTTAGAATTAACTAAATGAGATTTTAAAGCAGCTATTTTAAAATGCTTCAACAAGCAACTGGAAGCATGCTTCAAACACATGAAAAGTAGTCTTAGCAAAATATAAACTATCTGTAAATAAATACAAAGCAAAACCAATGGAAATTTTACAACTGAAAAAACACAATTTCTAGCAATTAGAATGTCTACCACAACTATGTTATGAATCTGAAGATTCAATACAGAAAATATGTCAGTTCTCCCAAATGGATATATGGATTTTATATAGTTCCTATGAAAATCCAAACATGATATTTTCAGATATAAAAGGGTAATTTTAAAATTTATATAGAAAGCAAAGAAACTATAATTGCTAAAACAATTTTCCAAAAGAAGATTGAAGGGAGATGAATCTGTCTACATGGTTTCAAGACATTTATATAGCTACACTAATTATGATGATGTGGTACTGGCAGATAAAATAATGGAAGAGAACCCATAAACAAACCCTTAAAATATGCCAACAATAAAGATGTTGGCAAAGTGCAATTAAATATCAACATCATTAGCCACTAGGGAATGGCAGATTCAAACTACCATCTATAATGCCTATCAAAATAACTAAAATTAAAAAATAGTGAAAACGCCAAAAGATGATAAAGATGTAGACAAACTGAATCACTCATATACTGTTAGTAGAAATGTAAAATCATACAGTCACTTTGAATAACACGTGGTTTCTTTTTTTTTAATTTTATTTTATTTTTAAACTTTACAAAATTGTATTAGTTTTGCCAAATATCAAAATGAATCCGCCACAGGTATACATGTGTTCCCCATCCCAAACCCTCCTCCCTCCTCCCTCCCCATACCATCCCTCTGGGTCGTCCCAGTGCACTAGCCCCAAGCATCCAGTATCGTGCATCGAACCTGGACTGTTTCTTAAGAACCAAAGGATATGAAAGTCTCTCAGTCCTATCCAAATCTGTGATCCCATTAACTATACAGTCCATGGAATTCTCCAGGCCAGAATACTGAGGTGGGTAGCCTTCCTTTTTCCAGGGGATCTTCCCAATGGGGATGGAACCCAGGTCTACATACTATTATTAATACCATTCAGCAAAGAGCCTCTTGATAAGGGTGAAAGAGGAGAGTGAAAAAGCTGGCTTAAAACCCAATATTCAAAAAACTGAGATCATGGCATCCGGTCTGATGGCTTCATGGCAAATAGATGGGGAAAAGTGGAAACAGTGACAGATTTTATTTTCTTGGCCTCCAAAATCACTTCAGACAGTGACTGAAGCCATGAAATTAAAGGATGCTTGCTCCTTGGAAGGAAAGCTATGACAAACCTAGACAGGATATTAAAAAACAGAGATATCACCTTGTCAACAAAATTCCATGTAGTCAAAGCTATGCTTTTTCCAGTAGTCATGCTATGGATGTGAGAGTTGGACCATAAATAAGGCTAAGCACTGAATAGTTGATGCTTTCAAATTGTGGTGCTGGAGAGGATTCTTGAGAGTCCCTTGGACTGCCAGGAGATCAAACTAGTCAATCCTAAAGGAAATCACCCCTGAATATTCATTGGAGGGACTGCTGCTGAAACTGAAGCTCCAATATTTTGACCATCTGACATCTAGAGCCAACTCATTGGAAAAGACCCTGATGCTGGAGAAGACTGAGGGCAGGAGAAGGAGGAGGCAGAGGATGAGATGGTTAGATAGAATTACTGACTCAGTGGACATTAATTTCAGCAAACTTCAGAGGCTTCCCAGGTGGCTCAGTTGTAAAGAATCTGCTTGTCAACGCAGGAGACTGGGGTTGGATCCCTGGGTTAGAAAGATCCTCTTGAGGAAGAAATGGCAACCCATTCCAGTATTCTTGCCTGGAAAATGGCATGGACAGAGGAGCCTGGTGGGCTATAGTCCATGGGGTTGCAAAGAGTCATATGTGACTAAGCACACACACACTCCAGAAGACAGTGAAGGACAGGAAAGCCTGGCATGCTGAAGTCAATCCATGGGGTCACAAAGAGTTGGACACAACTTAGCAACTGAACAACAAACCACTCAGCAATGTGCTTCTGAGGATTTATCTCATAGAAATGAAAATTTATGAACTCATGTTCACTATGCATGAATGTGTAAAGCAGCTTTATTTGTAGTAGCCAAAACCTGGAAACAACCCAGATGCAAGTTAAAGGTTAAACAAACCATTTCAGCAGATTAATAATTACATTATCATATGTAAAATAAATAGCCAATGGGAATTTGCTGTATGGCTCAGGAAACTAAAAGAGGGACTCTGTATCAAGCTAGAGGGGTGGGATGGGGAGGGAGATGGAAGGGAGGTTCTAAAGGGAGGGGACATATGTATACCTATGGCTGATTCACGTTGAGGTTTGACAGAAAACAACAAAATTCTATAAAGCAATTATCCTTCAATAAAAAAATAAATTAAAAAACAAAAGCAAAACTGTGGTACATCATATCATGGACTACTACACAGAAATACAAAAGGAACTAACCATTGATGCACACAATAACTTGAATAAATTTCCAGAACCTCATGCAGAGTGAAGAAAAAGTCAATTGCATAAGATTACATACATTGTCACTCCATTTGTAGAATACTTCTGAAATGAAGACATTATAGATACTAAGAATAAAGCAGCAGTTTGGGGGAGGTTACAGCAGAGTGGAGTTGGGAGGGAAGTGGGCATGGTTATAAAAGGTAACAGGAATTCTGATGGTGTTGGAAATGTACATCATTTCAATATTCTGGATGTGAGGTTGCAGTAGAAGTTTGCAAGATATTGCCATTGGGGGAAAACTGAGTAAAAGTTACATTGGATCTCTCTGATTGCTTCTTAAAACTGTGAGTAAATCTATACTTATTTCAAAATAAAAACTTCAATTAAATATAAATAAAAATGTATGTTAGAAATGCTAACAAAAACCTGAAATAATAAATAGAAATACTAACCCACATAAAGTTTACACACAAACTTTACATAAAGTTATACCATAAAAAATTACAAGAAAATCTGTAAATTGTGAAATATTTTGCTGCATATAATAATCTGATAATAGAAAAAGTAAACCTTAGAAAAAATACAGAAAAAACTTATAATTTAAATAAACTAGAGAAATATTTCACCTCAATCTAATTATGATTAGATTATCTAAGTATGTCTTTTGACAAAATACTTTATTGTCTCCCAAATTAACATATTTTAAAATTGATCCTCAGTGACAGGGAGTGTATGGCAAATTCCCTGGAAGCAGATATATTCTTTTCTCAAGCTCTTTTCTGAAAGCAACTTATCAATATGTATCAAGATTTTTCAAAACAATTGTTACCATTTCTCCAGTAATTCTGTAAGAATCTATCCTTAGATAGACTTAAAAATCACTGAAGGCATGGAACAACAAACTGTTTCCAAACAGGAAAAGGAGTATGTCAAGGCTGTATGTTGTCAACCCGTTTATTTAACTTATATCCAGAGTACATCATGAGAAACACTGGGCTGGAAAAAGCACAAGCTGGAATCAAGATTGCTGGGAGAAATATCAATAACCTCAGATATGCAGATGACACCACCCTTATGGCAGAAAGTGAAGAGGAAATAAAAAGCATCTTAATGAAGGTGATAGAGGAGAGTGAACAAGTTGGCTTAAAGCTAAACATTCAGAAAACTAAGATCATGGCATCTGGTCCCATCACTTGGTGGGAAATAGATGGGGAAACAGTGGAAACAGTGTCAGACTTTATTTTTTGGGCTCCAAAGTCAGTGCAGATGGTGAATTCAGCCATGAAATTAAGAGACGCTTACTCCTTGGAAGTAAAGTTATGACCAACCTAGATAGCATATTCAAAAGCAGAGACATCACTTTGCTGACAAAGGTCCATCTAGGCAAGGCTATGGTTTTTCCAGTGGTCATGTATGGATGTGAGAGTTGGACTGTGAAGAAAGCTGAGCAACGAAGAATTGATGCTTTTGAACTGTGGTGTTGGAGAAGACTCTTGAGAGTCCCTTGGACTGCCAGGACATCCAACCAGTCCATCCTAAAGGAGATCAGTCCTGGGTGTTCATTGGAAGGACTGATGCTGAAGCTGAAACTCTAATACTTTGGCCACCTCATGCGAAGTGTTGACTCATTGGAAAAGCCCCTGATGCTGGGAGGGACTGTGGGCAGGAGAAGAAGGGGACGACAGAGGATGAGATGGCTGGATGGCATCACCGACTCAATGGATATGAGTTTGAGTAAACTCCAGGAGTTGGTGATGGACAGGGAGGCCTGGCGTGCTGTGATTCATAGGGTCACAAAGAGTCAGACAGGACTGAGCGACTGAACTGAACTGAACTGAAGGCATTGGAATTTTTACAGAATGGTTTGACTTTGGTTTTATAATCCATAAAATGAATATGAAAATCTATCTGTGTCTTTCCAAGGACAAAATAAAAGCTCTTGATTAAATTCAGAGTACCACAGGGCAGAAAGGTAGAAGTAAGAGAAAGGCAATGAAATCTACTGAGTTAAGACAAATGTACAAGGATAAGCTGCATTTTCCATCATCCATCAACAGGATAAAATGTAAAAGGTCATTATAAGAAATGATCACAGTATGTCTCATACTAAATCTTCTCTTCTTCAGCAAAGGACCAAAATCTCTACAAAGAATTCAGATCCAAATTATTGACTGGCTTTTTTGAAGTTTTGCCAACTAGAAATTTTAAAAATGGAGGCCTCAGAGAAAACTGACATCAATTATAACACAACACCACTTTCACAAAAAGAACTATAGAGGCAGTGACAGCAGTGAGATACAGCAGTTGCGTAGGATGTGTTTATTTCAAATTCCCTATAGAAAGAATGGCTCAAACTAAAGGTTTTTGGGAATGAAATGACTGCCTTCCACTTTCATAACACTTTCTGCATTTATAATTCTTTCTTATGCATTACCTACATTTCTCACCTGTGTTTATACATTCTGTAACCAGGTGTAAGTCTTACCTCTTACATCTAATTTATTAATTGTATAATTATGGAAAGAAAGATTCAGAGAAACTGTTTTGATGTTAATCACATGGCTAATAAGAAACAGAACCAAGATTTTAGTCTAGGTCTTAAAACTTGAAAAATTGTTTCACATACCTCAATTTATATTTATTTAAACATGCTGATATTTCTCCTCCCTGACTTATTTTATTTTAGAAAATTGTGTTATCATGTATTCTACCATATTTTGTTTTCTCCATTTCTTTTCTGTTTATAGAAGATTCAAATTATTCATACTCTAATTGATGCTTTCGAACTGTGGTGCTGGAGAAGACTCTTGAGAGTCCCTTGGACTTCAAGGAGATACAACCAGTCAATCCTAAAGGAAATGACTGTTGCAGAAGCTGAAGCTCTACTACTTTGACATATGATGTGAAGAGCCAGGTGGCTTCCCTTGTAGCTCAGTCAGTAAAGAATCTGTCTGCAATACAGGAGACCTGGGTTCGATTCCTGGGTCAGGAAGATCCCCTGGCAACCCACTCCAGTATTCTTGCCTGGAGAATCCCTTGAACAGAGGAACCTGGAGGGCTAGAATCCATAGGGTCATAAGAGTCAATTACAACTTAGCAATTAAACCACCACCACCATGAAGAGCCAACTCATTGGAAAAGACTCTGATGCTGGGAAAGATTGAAGGCAAAAGGAGAAGGGGGTGGCATAGGATGAGATGGTTAGATAGCATACCGACTCAATGGACATGATTTTGAGCAAACTCTGGGAGATAGTGGAGGACAGAGGAGATTAGCATGCTATGGTCCATGGGGTCCCTAAGAGTTGGACATGACTTAGTCCAAATGACAATAACAACTGTCTAAAAATGTTCCATATGAAGTTGAGAATTTTTTCCCTCATTTTTTTATCATTTTTTTCCCATGGGAAAGCAAAGGGATAAAAAGAGACTTGAGTAATTGTTCTGGATTTTCTACATATTTAGGAGCTCTGTATCTCTGAGTCTCACATTCTTTAACATACAAAATAGTGATAAAAACCATAATTAGCTATTGTGAAGAACAAAGTAACATGTGAAAGTTATTTTAAAGTGTATATAAATCAGTTTATATATTTTGAAATGTTTACCACAATAAGGTTAGTTAAGACATCTGTCACCTCACATAGTTGCCATGTGTGCATGTTGTGTGTGTGTGTGTGTGTGAGAAGAACTTTAAGATCTACTGTCAGTAATTTTCAAGTACATAATATAGTATGGCTAACTATAGTGACCATGCTATACATAATACATACATAGATCTATATACATAGATCTCCATAACTTAATTCATCTTCTGGTTAGACACTGTACCCTTTTTTTTTTTGACATTGACATTGTACCCTTTTGACCAACGTCTCCCCAGCCCTCCCCACCCCACAGCTACTGGCAACTACCATTCTACCCTCCATTTCTATGAATTCAGTATTTTAAGATTTTACACATTCTAATAAATCTTTACTGATAAAGAAAATAGATATTCTTTGTTGGAGAAACTTATTCAGTAAAATTTAACTTATACTTTTTCTATTGAAAATAGTAGGTCTCTTAATGGGAATAATTAGATCAGCATCAAAGCACTTCATACTTATAAATATATCATATTTCTCCATGTGTAGTCATGCTTTAATTTCCATACAAAGCTGAATGTAATTTGAAATAATAATATATGCTCTAACCTGGGTTCAGTGATGGTTGACAAAGACTAGGAAACAGAAACTTTGTCTTTCCAATTTTCCCTTTGCTCTGCTTGCATTTTTGTTGGCACAAAGATACATATGAAATGCATCACAAAAGGTATGTGATCCATACTGTAACATTTTAAATGCTCTATGAATCATTAATTAAAGTCAACATCAAACAGCACATCTTTACTCTAGCTTTCTTGTTACATTTTCTTTTCAGTGTTTTCCATTTTAAAATATATATATGTGTGTATGAATAAATAACAATCACTTATAATATTCACATTTATATATATTCAAAAATTGAAGAAGACATGCCATATTTTAGAAGCCTCTTAGTAATGTGCATTGACAAATCATAGTAGTATTTTTATGAAAAATATCAAGAAAATGCTTACTTTAAGTATAGCATTGTGCGGTGCTTATAACATTTTGAAGGAACTTCAGCTATCATTTATAATCGTTTTAAAGGTAAATTGTTCATTTTCAAAAATTTGACAGGACAACTAAGCTATTATTGGTTGTAAATTACTTGTACCCCTTTCCTTCTTATTCCAATAAGCTAATGTCAAAATAAGTAAAAACAGCATAGCAATTAATGCTAATAATTGGCTCCTAGAACTGGTGACAAAGAAAGATTCTAATTTTTTGTAGAGCCAAGTTCAGAAGAAAATCTGATGTACTTTTACTGGTAGGGGTTCACTGTGAGAGAGAGTGGCCAACATACTGCCTTCTCTTTAAATACAAATAATAGTAATATTAGATGCTTCCCAAGGTTCTAGATACTTTATGCTAAAAATATTTCAAGGAATAAGTACCATCTTCTGAATTCAGATGGCAAACTCTTAAAAACTAGAATTTTCTGATTGTTCAGAGATTTTAAATATATTGTCTTAAGTTAATGGTGTTAATTATAGTCATTATTAGACTTAAAGGTAGATGAAAATGTGTACTGTTTTCTTTCCTGCTTAAGAGATTTTCCTCCATAAGAGATTCTTCTGTACTTTAGAGTCTTAATAATCTTGAAATAATATAGACATTGGATATTTTATAAGAATAAATAAGAAAATCAGATCAATTTCTGGTACATCGTTTATGCATATATTTCGTGAAGTTATTCCATGTCTTCACGCATCATTTTCCTTAGACCCAGCATTTTCTGCGTAAGTTAAGGATATATTTGTATGTTGCTGTTGCTTGTCTATTTAAAAAATAGATAAACTCTAATGAGCTCCAAAATGAACTGGTACAACCTGCAAGTTATTTCAGCTGAAAGAGAACAGTCCACTATCTTACCGTCACCTGGTTGAGAACAAACAATAGAACTGATAGAATAATAGAATAATTCTCATGGTACAAGAGGAAAAGCTATGTAGTTCAATTCAGCTCAGTCGTGTCTGACTCGTTGCAACCCCATGGACTGCAGCAAGCCAGGCCTCCTTGTCCATCAGCAACTCCCTGAGTTTACTCAAACTCATGCCCATTGAATCGGTGATGCCATCCAACCATCTCATCCTCTGTAGTCCCCTTCTCCTGCCGCCTTCAATCTTTCCCAGCATCACGGTCTTTTCAAATGAGGCAGTTCTTTGCACCACATGGCCAAAGTATTGGAATTTCAGCTTCATCATCAGTTCTTCCAATGAATATTCAGGACAGATTTCCTTTAGGATGGACTGGTTGGATCTCCTTGCAGTCCAAGGGACTCTCAAGATCCTTCTCCAACACCACAGTTTAAGGGCATCAATTCTTCGGTGCTCAGCTTTCTTTATAGTCCAACTTTCACATCCATACAAGACTACTGGAAAAAACATACCTTAGACTAGAAAGACATTTGTTGACAAAGTAATGTTTCTGCTTTTTAATAAGCTGTCTGGGTTGGCCATAACTTTTCTTCCAAGGAGCAAGTGTCTTTTAATTTCCTGGCTGCAGTCATCATCTGCAGTGATTTTGGAGTCCCCCAAAGTAAAGTCTTTCACTGTTTCCACTGTTTCCCCATCTATTTGCCATGAAGTGTTGGTACCAGATGTCATGATCTTAGTTTCCTGAATGTTGAGTTTTAAGCAACTTTTTTACTCTCCTCTTTCACTTTCATCAAGAGGCTCTTTGGTTCTCCTTTGCTTTCTGCCATAAGGGTGATGTCATCTGCATATTTGAGGTTAATGATCTTTCTCCCGGCAATTTTGATTCCAGCTTGTGCTTTTTCCAGCCTAGCATTCCTCATGATGTACTCTGCATATACTTTAAATAAGTAGGGTGACAATATACAGCCTTGACATACTCCTTTTACAAATTAGAACCAGTCTGTTGTTCCATGTCCAGTTCTGTTTGTCCTTGACCTGCATACAGATTTCTCAAGAGGCAAGTCCGGTGGTCTGGTAGTCCCATCTCTTGAAGAATTTTCCACAGTTTGTTGTGATCCACACAGTCAAAGGCTTTGGCATAGTCAATAAAGCAGAAATAGATGTTTTTCTGGAACTCTCTTGCTTTGTTGATAATGCAACGGATGCTGGCAATTTGATCTCTGGCTTCTCTGCATTTTATAAATCCAGCTTGAATATCTGGAAGTTCAGGATTCTTGTAATGTTCAAGTTTGGCTTGGAGAATTTTGAGCATCACTTTTCTAGAGTGTGAATTGAGTGCAATTGTGCAGTAGTCTGAGCATTCTTTGGCATTGCCTTTCTTTGGGATTGGAATGAAAACTGACCTTTTCCAGTCCTGTGGCCCCTGCTGCGTTTTCCAAATTTGCTGGCATATTGAGTGCAGCACTTTAACAGCATCATCTTTTAGGATTTGAAATAGCTTAACTGGAATCCCATAACCTCTACTAGCTTTGTTTGTAGTGATGCTTCCTAAGGCCCATTTGACTTCTCAAACAAGGATGTCTGGCTGTAGGTCAGTGATCACAACATCATGGTTATCTGGGTCATGAAGATTTTTTTTTTGTATAGTTCTTCTGTGTATTCTTGCCACCTCTTATTATCTTCTGCTTCTGTTAGGTCCATACCTTTTCTGTCTTTTATTGTGCCATCTTTGCATGAAATGTTCCCTTGGTATCTCTATTTTTCTTGAAGAGATCTCTAGTCTTTCCCATTCTATTGTTTTCCTCCATCTCTTTGCATTGATCACTGAGGAAGGTGTTCTTATCTCTCCTTGCTATTCTTTGGAACTCTGCATTCAAATGGGTATATCTTTCCTTTTCTCCTTTGCCTTTTGCTTCTCTTTTCATAGCTGTTTTTAAGGCCTCCTCAATAACCATTCTGCCTTTTTACATTTCTTTTTCTTGGGAATGGTATTGATCATTGCTTCCTGTATGAGGTATGCCATTTAGGGCCACTCAAGGAGGATGGGTCATGGTGCAGAGTCTGACAAATGTGGTCCACTGGAGGAGGGAATGACAAACCACTTTAGTATTCTTGCTTGAGAACCCTATAAATAGTATCAAAAGGCAAAAAGATAGGATATTGAAAGATGAACCCCCCCAGGTCAGTAGGTGCCCAATATGCTACTGGAGATCAATGGAGAAATAACTCCAGAAAGAATGAAGAGATGGAGCTAAAGCAAAAACAACAACCAGTTGTGGATGCTACTGGTGATGGAAGTAATGTCCAATGCTGCAAAGAGCAATATTATATGGGAACCTGGAATGTTATGCCCATGAATCAAGGCAGGTTTCAAGTAATCAAACAGGAGATGGTAAGATTGAACATCGACATTTTAGGAACCAGCGAACTAAAATGGACTGGAATGGGTGAATTTAACTTGGGTGACTATTATATCTACTACTGTGGGCAAGAATCCCTTAGAAGAAATGGAGTAGCCATTATAGTCAACAAAAGAGTCTGAAATGCAGTACTTGGATGCAATCTCAAAAACGACAGAATGATCTCTCTTTGTTTCCAAGGCAGACCATTCAATATCACAGTAATCCAAGTCTATGCCCTGACTAGTAATGCTGAAGAAGCTGAAGTTGAACTGTGCTCTGAAGACCTACAAGACCTTCTAGAACTAATAACCCCCCCCCCCAAAAAAAAGATGTCCTTTTCATTATAGGGGGCTGGAATGCAAAAGTAGGAAATCAAGAAATACCTAGAGTAACAGGAAAATTCTGCCTTGGAGTACAGAAAGAAGCAGGGAAAAGGCTAATAGAGTTTTGCCAAGAGAATGCACTGGTCATAGCAAACACACTGGTCATAGAAAACACCCTCTTCCAACAACACAAGAGAAGACTCAACACATGGGCATCACCAGATGGTCAATACCAAAATCAGATTGGTTATATTCTTTGCAGCCAAAGATGGAGACGCTCTATACAGTTAGAAAAAACAAGACCAGGAGCTGACTGGGCTCAGATCATGAACTCTTTATTGCGAAATTCAGACTTACATTGAAGAAAGTAGAGAAAACTGGTAATCCATTCAGGTAAGACCTAAATCAAATCCCTTAGAAGTGACAGATAGAGTGAAGGGATTATATCTGTTAGATTGCCTGAAGAAATATGGACGGGGGTTGATGACATTGTACAGGAGGCAGTGATCAAGACCATTCCCAAGAAAAAGAAATGCAAAAAGGCAAAAGCTATATAAACTCCATGCAATAGTAAGCATGTGCTATCATTCAAGTGCTTCCCTGATCGCTCAGTTGGTAAAAAATCCACCTGCAGTGCAGGAGACCCTTGTTCGATTCCTGGGTTGGGAAGATCCCTTGGAGAAGGGATAGGCTACCCACTCCTGTGTTCTTGGGTTTCCCTTGTGGCTCAGCTTGTAAAGAATCCGCCCACAATGCGGGAAACCTGGGTTCGATCCCCAGGTTGTGACGATCCCCTGGAGAAGGGATAAGGCTACCCATTCTAATATTCTGGCCTGGAGAATTCCATGGACTATACAGGGTTGCAGAGAGTCAGATATGACTGAGCAACTTTCACTTTCGCTTTCTTTCACTGATCATTAGGGCAGAGGTACATTGCTTTAGCTATTGCTCAAAGACATGCCATGGGAAGTGGTTACATTCTCATTTTTTGAATTAAAAATATTAAAGTCTATTCAGAGTAATCAGGTACATTGTGCACATTACTCAGCACACAAGGGAACAATGAAAGTTCAAACCCAAACCTACGGATTCCTCAAATTGATGTTAAGGTCTCCAATATGAAAAAGAGATTAGGCGTAGTTGGTATAAATTGCTGAGAACGATCTTAGGAAAGATGATTTAACACCTGATACAGAAGAATGAAGGATTGAGAGAAACTCAAATCATGGGACCTTCTGGAGTGATCAGTGCCAGCTGAGCTAACAACACTCCTGATGCACTCATTCCAAAGTAGTCTCTCTCTGACTGTACCTCTCTCCTTCCTTAACTATATATGAGACTTGGCTGCTCCAAGTGATTTTTAGAAATATTACTGTGAAATACACTCGATTATTTTTATGTATCCTGACCAGGGTCAGTAAAACCTCCACTAACAGCTCCCTTGGGCTCATGTGTGTGCGTGCTCAGTCACTTCAGTCATGTCTAACTCTTTGCCATCCAATGGACTGTAGCCCACCAGGCTCCTCTGTCCATGGGATTCTCCAGGCAAGAAGACTGGAGTAGGTTGCCACATCCTCCTCCAGGGGATCTTCCTGACCTAGGGATTGAATCTGTATCTGTCTTCAGCATTGGCAGACAGGTTCTTTACCACTAGGGCCACCTGAGAAGCCCCCTTGGGCTCATACTGACCCATATTCCTCTTGAAGCCTATACAGCAAGGCCACAGTAGTGTCATGAAGGATCGTGGATTTGATTTCCCTTGCTCTGATTGACCCTGTGTGTGTGTCATGTCCAGCTCTTTGCGATCCCTTGGACACTAGCCCGCTAATTTCCTCTGTCTATGGAATTCTCTAGGCAAGAATACTGGAATACATTGCCATTCCCTTCTCCAAAGGATCTCCCTGACCCAGGGATTGAATCCATGTCTCTTACCCTTCTTCACTGGCAGGCATGTTATTTAACTCTAGTACCACCTGACCCTGATTTCCCTTAAATCTGCTGAGCATCACTCTTACCAACTTTAAATGTATTATAATACTACCTATTTCACAAGATTGTTGCAAGAATTTAAAAAGATAATATTGATGAAACAAATAGCTCAGAAGCTATGTTTAATAAAATGTTCATTAAGCTTTCATATTTAATACAGCTTTTTCCTATTTGTCTACTATTCTTTCCAACGACTGACATTTCTTTGAGACATACTTCAGGACAACGCCAAAAACACTAGAATTTTTGCTGAAAGATCTCTTGCCCTGGTGACAACATGTCAACTTTTTATTATGTACAATGTGCTTACTTTATTCATATTCTCTGTCTTTATTAGACCTATAGGCACATTAAAATCATTGAGTCTTTTCCTTTAGAATTAGTTGTAATGTTTTTCATTGTGTCTTTCAGTGTTATAACACAAATAACTTTATAGTACAGGCCCACATCCTCCAATTTTTTAGGCTCACTACATCCAGAGAATAAGGAGGGCTCAAAAATGGTTTACCCTCATTTTCCAAAGCTCATTTCCCAAAACCATGATATTGAGCATGCATTGAAATTATGTATTTCATTTCTTATTAGATAATGACCTTTTTGTCCTTCTTTCTTCTCCAGCATCCATTCTGGATGAAGAAATCTTATCTTGTCCGGTGCTTTTACAGTTAAAGTGGATGGATTCAGTACAGATTGTCCAAGTCATTTTATCTTTACTTACAAAGGAAGCCTACTGGGTGATGGAACGATGCTTTATAACACGGCAGTGCACTTCATTTGTAGTTATTAAACACTCAGCAGGCTTCCCACCACACTGACATTTGTTCCTCAGTCAAGGTTCCTGTTTGACATGGTCCCACTGTGTAAGGTGCCATTTACTGAAAATGAGAATTCAGCTTGGATAATTAATAAATGTCATGATGCTTTCAAACAAATGCATAACTTGTTATAAGAGAAATAAAATGCACAATCCAAGGACAAACAACAGGAACTCTCTAGTTCGGCTTATTAAAGTTTATAAAAGCTTAAGTGGACATCTGGCCCTGTCTTTTTCTGAGGACAAGAAGCCACTCTGAAAAATCCCTAATGGATGGCGAGATGGTATGAATTTGGGCTAGCATACCAAGGAACATGAACTTGCAGGTTACTAGAGTACACGTTTTACACTGATAAAAACCTCTACCTCTGACTTACTGATAAAAACATGTGCCTTTGGTCATGTTACTCAACCTCTGTAATTATCTATTCTTACATCTGTGAAATGGGTATAGAAATGCATTCAGTCTTCCCCAAAGTGTAGTTAGCAAACCAATGGTGGAGCAAGAGCTTATTTTAGGAGACATGTTATTTTTTTTTTTTTTGAAAAATATTTTTATTTTGCATTTGAGAATAGTTGATTAACAACGTTGCATTAGCTTCAGGTGTACAGCAAAGTGATTCAGTTATATTAATACATATACATTTTTATATTCTTTTTTAAATTTTTTTTTAATTTTTATTTTATTTTTTAACTTTACAATATTGTATTGGTTTTGCCATATATCAAAATGAATCTGCCACAGGTATACATGTGTTCCCCATCCCAAACCCTCCTCCCTCCTCCCTCCCCATACCATCCCTCTGGTTTGTCCCAGTGCACCAGCCCCAAGCATCCAGTATCGTGCATCAAACCTGGACTGGTGACTCATTTCATATATGATATTATACATGTTTCAATGCCATTTTCCCAAGTCATCCCACCCTTTCCCTCTCCCACAGAGTCCAAAAGACTGTTCCAAACATCAGTGTCTCTTTTGCTGTCTCATATACATGTTAATAAAATTTTCTATATTAATTTTATCTTAATCAGAATTTTAAAATAATATGAATAGCTATATCATACCCATTCTTTCAAGGATAATATTTCCCAGGAGGAGGCTAAAGTAAAAATATTAAATCTGCATGATTTTTTAAAAAATACACTAAGTAAATAATAATAAATATGATTGAGAAAAATGGAAAATCCTGGCATTTGTACATAATAATTTATTATAAAGCATTTGGAAAACTTTCTGGTATTACAACAGTTACTGTTGCTGTGCTTATTGGTGGGGGTCGTAGTAATAGGGGTGCAAATAGTAGTTACAGGATCTTGAGGGAAATTCTCTATCCAGTTATTAGTTTTGTTTCTGATTTTTGCTTGTTTTAAACTCTTTTTACCTGTTTCTTACTTGCAATAAGTTCAAAATATCCCACAATATCATAGCACAAAAAATAAAGAAGCTATATTTTAAACATTAAATTCCTTCACACTTAATGACTGTCATTGCCACCCATCTCCACAATTCCAAGTCACAGACTTCACATAGCTGCCAAGCTAAGTGTCCTAAAGGTTCAATGGACAGTTAACTCACAGAGCTAATGCAACACTATAGCAAAGCTAAAATACTGAATAATGGGACCCATGTGTAAAAGCTTCATAATCAAAAAGTTTTTTTCTGTCATAAGTCATTTCATTTTATATATGTGATGATAAGAAAGGAAGGCAAGGAATAATGTGCCCATTTTTAACAAATAAGAAAGAAGAGATCTGGTGAAATTAAATGCATGACCAAAATTCACACAAGTTGAACTGGAAAAAGTATTCTCTCTCAATTTTAAGGAAAAGTATTACTAGAGGTTTATTTTGACTAGAAAAGCCCCCCCAAATTGAAAACAAACAGAAAGATTTTACATTTTAACAGAAATTTTTCTCTTGTTTAATTTATTTGCCAAGAAAAAAATTATTTTGAAGATAAATATATCTTAAAATGTAGAAGAGTCTGCAATACAAATACAGTTCATGTCTATTTGAAAATAATTTTCTTTTTTCAGAAAAAAATGAAATGAAGAAATTAGAACACTGAATCTTATATTTTATGGGATTACTGGAGAACACAGAAGCTCATACTTCAAATTACAATTCCATTAGAAAATACAAAGATTGTTTAAATGTTATTTTATTAATTCAACTGAATTAAATTATTTACATCCTGAGGAAGCAGCTACTGTTTGCAGCTTTGCCCCTTTGCTATGTAATCAGCATATAATCTTTAACAATTTTTAACTCACATTAACAAATAGCTGTCATTAATATATCTCACTTTTCCCCTACAGAGATACAGGGATAGTCTGGTTGGTTTAGATAAAAGATAATTCAAGTATCTGAACACTTATTCTCTGCTAAGTCACTTCAGTCGTGTCCGACTCTGTGCGACCTCATAGACCGCAGCCCACCAGGCTCCCCCGTCCCTGGGATTCTCCAGGCAAGAACACTGGAGTGGGTTGCCATTTCCTTCTCCAATGCATGAAAGTGAAAAGTGAAAGTGAAGTCGCTCAATCGTGTTTGACTCTTCGCGACCCCATGGACTGCAGCCTACCAGGCTCCTCCATCCATGGGATTTTCCAGGCAAAAGTACTGGAGTGGGTTGCCATTGCCTTCTCCAACTTATTCTCTAAGAATAGATATTTACTCACACTATGCAATGATCCTGATCTGAATGATTGTCCCTGGTTTAATCTAGTTAATTCCACCTATACCACCTTTACACCTATTGTTTGAAAAACATTCAAATGAGGGCCCCAAAACTTATTTTTGAAGATTTTCTTGTTTTTATCTAATTTCCATTATATTTACAATGCAAATATATAAAAATTGGATAATCTTCAATATATATTTATATTTATATATTTATTTTTCAAACTTTAGAGTTTCACTATTACACATATAGTGCAAGCATATTCACCTTTTCTGACAATATCTTTAGGTGATTTTTCCAGCACATAAAGCCAGGAAGATCTTCCTTCTGAGGAAAGAATCCTGAAATTGCATTCACCTTTTCTATTTTCACATTTTAAATGTCATTAAATATTCAAGGAACCTTAGGCAGATGACATCAATCCATCCTCCTTTAAGCAAGAATGGAATTAAATTATTAAATACAAAAGTTTAGCTTCAAAAGGACATTATTGTAATAAGAACTATTTTACTGTGTGCTAAATGTGGCAGGACACTCTTCCAAGACCTTTGTATAACTCAATAAAACAAACTGTTAAATAGAGTCTCTTAGGCTTGATACTATTCAATATAGTTAAATAATTTATCTGATATTGCATAATTATTGCCAAATTGTGGTAGGCAGATTTACCACCTGAACATATCCATTATGCTAAGCTACATAGATGGCTAGGAGGAAATAAGATTGCATCTGGAACTGATGAGGCTAATGGGCTGACTTCAAAATAGAGACTATCCTGGATTATTCAGGTAGACCCAGCATAATCACCAGGATCCTCAAAAGTAGCAGGAGGCAGAAGAAAGGTCAGTGTCAGAGTGATGCCTCATGTGAAAAAGATTTAACCATTTAACCAAACCAGCCATTACTGGTTTGGAAGATGAAAGGTAGCCATGAGTTAAGAAATACTGGAAGCATCTAGAAATTGGAAAAGACACAAAAATGGATTTTTCCCCCACTAGTCCCCAAGAGCAATGTTGCCCTGCTAGGACTTTGATTTTAACTGAGGGAGACCCATGCCAGATGTATGAGCACCAGTATGATATGATAATAAATTTGTTTGGTTTTAAGCCACCAAGATTGTAGTGATTTGATACAGCAGCAACAGAAAACTTATACTTAAGTTAAAGACTGCATTTATTTCTTCATTCACTAATGAAATCTTAAAGTTTCTGTAACATGCCAGAAACTGTTTTAGTTTCTTGGACTACATCAGTAGACAAAACAAGTAAAACATTTTTTCATGTAGCTTAGGGTTTATTGGGTGTGAGTCAGGAATTTTGAAGTCAAGTAGTCAAGTTTTCATGCTATGTTATCCTATTTCTGAATAAGTATTGGAAAACAGGTAACCCCTATTTAAAATTTAAAATTTATTAAGAATAAAGATACTTAGGCAGTAGAAATGTGTTTATACCTTATTAACACACTCTTAGAATCATCTATCAATACACATTTATGACCATATAATAAACCCTGGTTTAATCCACCAATCTTTGTTTTATTTGGTTTCTGCTGAGGCAGGTACTAGGGATATAAAGAAAGTAATTTTTAAAAATTATCCCTGGAATTGATTTTAATAAACACTTCTAATAAATACAATTTATTCAAATATACCATGGCAGGTTATTTAAACCATTGATTTTATGAAGAAATAAAATCTCAGATTTTGAAACATCAATATTATAGTGAAAAAAAGAATACTGGGTTTGTTTCTTAAATACTATTAAAGCATTGAAACACAACTTACTGATAAACTTGATGAGATTGTTATATTTTAAGTATTAAAAAAATGATGAAATTTCATCCTGAGGCAGTTATCTTATGGATCTTATTCTTAGATATTCTGCAGACCTCATAAATCATAAGAATTCAACTTTAACTATACCTAAATTCCTATGGATTTATCATTTTTCTCATATAATGCCATGGATATCACTGTGTGTTTGAATAACTTAAACCATTCAATAAGTGAAGCTATGTTTTATGAAAGGATGAGAAATTCAGATAATATATTCATGAATGACATGAGAATGGCAAAAGGCATAAACAAGGACAAGTGTTTGAGGGTTTTCTCTGAGCTCATATAAATTTAGAGTCATCTGAAGATAATCAATTCATTATGTTGAGTAATACTCAATTAAAGATGTGAGGCTGAAATAGAAAAATGAAAATGGAAAAAAAAAAAACACATCCAAGGATTCTCTTTTTGAGTGTTTTTCTCTGTAAAGTTATTTAAAACAGAGAAAAAAATACATTTAGACAATTTAGTGATCAAAATTTAACAAGTAATATGAAATATGTAGTTTGGAAATTACTAAATAGGTATATAATTCTTTAAATAAATGATCTATAAGCTTTTATAGTGATTTTCTTTTTAAGTCTAAGGCACTTATTCTTTCTCTCTTTTTTTCTTTTTGCAGGATATGGTCGACCATTGCAAAACACAAGTTTAAACTGTGCAAGTCCACCTATGTATGGATATTTTTAAATAGTAAATATTACAGCATTACATGGTCTGTGATTGGTTGAATTTGCAAATGGGGAGGGACAGTGAAAACAGGTGGGCAAATTATATATTATATTTGAATTAAATCTCTCATTGTTCACGGATTAGCTGTATATTTAGTAAGCCTTGATTAAGTGTCAACCACTGTGAAGAATGCTGAAGAACAAAAGAATGGTCCAGTCTTTTTGTTTTGAAAGCTTAGTTTAGTACAGTGGTTTTAAACAGTGTATGTGCGTTGAACTGGGAGACTTTTGGGATTTTGCCCCCAGCAATGGGAGATGATTCAACCTCAAATGTAAACAGTCTCAACTTTGAGAGACTCTGAATTAGAGCAATACCAGACTGAAACTCAGAGTTAGGTCTAAAAATAGAGATGTACCTTTGATACCATCTTTCTAAGAATCTCACTAAGTATTTTTTTTTTTTTTACCCTAAAATGCACCTAGTTCTAAAAAAGTGCTGAAGACATAAAGTAGAAAAGATCAGGCCATTGAATTAAGACACCTGGATTCAATATTTAATTCTTATATCACTCCATTTTTCTTCTGAAAAATTGAAAAATGGAGCTAAAGTGTACACGATGCCTGATACAGAGAAGACATTCAATAAATTTCAATTAACTTACATTTTCCTGTGTATTCTGCCCAGAGCAGAGCCTGATGGAAGCACTTCTGTTTGCAGGTTGCAGGTGATCTATTGGTATACCAGGGAAGTGAGCCCTGGAGGCACAAAAGACAAAGCTTCAAGAGAGAGCCGAAGAAGTAGGGGATGGCCATAATGAGGATATATTGTTGAGTTTATTGAGTTCACTAACTTGAGAAAGAGTGGTTATACTGTTGGTACCTTCTGAAAGCCCACGGAATTCTTCCCAGAGTTGTATATGTTGGAGGGAAAAAAGGACAAGGACCTTTATACAGAGGATGTTATTCATCCTTCCTTAAGACATTTCCCCCAGGATGTTAATTCCCTGGCAGTTCAGCTTTGCCTGCATAAAAACCGAGGGTTGGATGAGCTCTGCCATGGAGAAAGCCCTGGGTTAGACAGTTGTATTGCCTGTGCTGGCTTGGGGGGGGGTGTGCTAGCTCCGCTTAACAGTCGACCACAGAAATCAGATGTGAGTTAATGAAATATAGCATGAGCAACATATACCTCTTCTTTATCTCCTTATTTTTAATAAAATACGATAGATAATTTTAAATAGTTTTAATAATTTGGTGCTTTAGGGAACTATACTCAATATTTTGTAATAATCTATAAGGAAAAGAAATCTGAAAAAGAATATATCTGTATCTCTATATATGTCTGAATTGCTTTGCTGTATTCTTGAAACTAATACAATGTTGTGAATCAACTACACTTCAGGAAAAAAAAATTAAACATTTTTTATTATCCAAAAAAAAAAAAAAATAATAATAATTTATATACTAGCACTATGAATACAAATACCAAATGGTCATGTTAACAAGATTTACAATTAATCTTATATTAAACTGTGAATAATCTTATGAGTATATTAAACACAAAATGTAAGAATCTTATTTTTTTCTGGATGATTGAAATGCAACAATTAAACAAACATACAAACATAAATCCAATAAATATTAGATAGTGGACAAAGATCATTAAAAGCTTGGAATTAATTCACCTGTTAGTGTGTGGTATTAAAGAAAGAATATATAAACATATGTATGTATGTGTGTGTATATATATATATATATATACACACATATATATAAACATATTTTTGAGGTGTATTTCCTATAAACATTATACATTTTTAAGAAGACAGAACAGAGCTCAAATATTCTCTAAATAAGCCAGTACACTGTGCTATTTAACTTGATCTTCTTTCTTTACAATTAAAGCTATGTGTTAATAAGCTTTTAGATGAAATTATTATTAAAAATAGATCATTTATTTAAAACTTGACAGAAACTAACTGTAGAGAACTATGAAAGATCTCAAACTTCATCTCACATTCAAACTAATAAGATAGTCTGTGCCAAGGATGATAGGAAAAGACATGGGATTCCTAAGTTATAGATGAAAAATAGTTTATTACTCACAGAAATAGCAACAGAATATCAGTGTTTCTCCACTGTTTTCCAGAGCCCCACTTCCCACAGGGTGACACAAAGATGGCTAATTAACATGTATTATAGGAAGAGGAAACCTGAGTTTAGAGAATCCCAATTATTTGGGGACAGTGCGTATGTTTCACCTATGTTTCAGAAAGAGATGTTCTCTTTGTCTTGAAAGCCTGCAAGCAAACCTGCCTTTTGCCAGATAAGTGAGCAGTGTTTCAACTTCCCATGGCTGTTAGCTATACAAACATCTTAAAAATATAGTCCCAGACCACTGCAGTCAGCATTTTGCTTAGAAAATGTGTGGAAACATGAGACCGTCATGGAGAACTGTATTCCACAGTAGCTACTCAACACAGTGTTAATCTATTCTGTTTTAAAATATAACAGTGCCTCAGGGTATGAATACAGTTGACTGCACCTTCATATATATTCATTTTTGATGCCAGAAATTACTTGAGTAATTAGGGAAAATGTTACCCAGTAAATTATGAAATACCTACTATACTTGATAACTGATAAAAAGTGTTGGAAATTTTGTACTGACACAATCTAAAAATTTAGTGGCTTTCAAGATTTAAATTTTGTAAATCTCTTTTAAGATGTAACACAAGTGAAACAGCTTAAAATCAAGAAGTAAAACAGTGATTTATAATAAGGACAAACAGTTAACTCACTGAAATCTATTGGACTAAACCCAGGAAATAAAAAATGACTCCCCAGATTTTCTCTGTTTCTCTCTCTCTCCCTCTCAACATGTTCCTCATAGTATCATTATTCTCTGACTCAGAACATAAATTCTCTGCTTTTCTACTGTATGCATAAACATGAAATATGCCCACTTTACACTATATAGTTTCAGCAACATAAAGCGAGACCTAGAATTTTCTCCATATCAAAACATCAAGCACCTAGAGAAAAAATGATTTAGCCCCTTCTGGACTAATCAGATATGCATGGCTCAGGGGTATAGCACATGGTGGGATGCTTCATATTATTCAACATGTATTCTGAACTTCCTTCTCTGTAATTTTGTGGGTGGAAAAGAAGGAAACAGAAAGAGGCAGTTCCCAGAGTGCATGGTCAGTCTTAATAATTGTCTGCCACAATTTTTTAACTGTTCCTTTTTATATACAGTGATTTCTTTACAACTTAGAGTATAGGAAGTAAAGCACACCCTTTATCTTGTTAGCAATGAAGAGAAAGAGGGGGAATAAAGTGACTTGAATCTCTGCTATCCTAAGTGGTTTCCCCTGAGATAAAAGAGTTCAACTGTACATGTAGCACATGATTGCTTATGACTTAGACACTCTTCCAGTCAAAGTGTGAGTATTAAAAATAACACCTAAAATGTTGATAGTACTTTTCAGCTAACAAAGATTAATACTCATAATATCTGGCTTTTTCAGTTTCAGTTCAACTGAAGGGTGAATAATTAATTTGAAAATATGATCAGTGCAAAAAAATTCACCATAAACATAAACACTATAAATATGATAATAGTCTGTCTAGTCAACCTCAGATATGCAGATGACACCACCTTTATGGCAGAAAGTAAAGAGGAACTAAAGAGCCTCTTTATGAAGGTGAAAGAGGAAAGTGAAAAAGCTGGCTTTAAACTCAACATTCAAAAAATGAAGATCATGGCATCTGGTCCCTTCACTTCATGACAAATAGATGAGGAAGCAATAGAAACAATGACAGACTTTACTTTCTTGGTCTCCAAAATCACTGCGGACAATGACTAAAGCCATGAAATTAAAAGACTTTTGCTCCTTGGAAGAAAGAACAAACCTAGACACCATGTTAAAAACAGAGACATTACTTTGCCAACAAAGGTCTGTCTAGTCAAAGCTATGGTTTTTCCAGTAGTCATGTATGGATGAGAATTGGACCACAAAGAAGCCTGAGCACCAAAGAATTTAGGCTTTTGAACTGTCGTATTGGAAAAGACTCTTGAGAGTCCCTTGGACTGCAAGGAGATCAAACCAATCACTCCTAAAGGAAATCAACCCTGAATATTCATTGGAAGGACTGATGCTGAAGCTGAAGCTCCAATACTTTGACCACCTGATGTGAAGTGCTGACTCATTAGAAAAAACCCTGATGCTGAGAAAGATTGAAGGCAGGAGGAGAAGGGGACAACAGAGGATGAGATGGTTGGATGGCATCATCAACTCAATAGACATGGGTTTGAGCAGGCTCCCGTAGCTGGTGAAGGACAGGGAAGCCTGGCGTGCTGCAGCCCATAGGGTCACAAAGAGTCAGACGTGACTGAGCGACTGAACAACAGTCAGTCTTAAAGAAAAGTACCTATTATGTGACCAAATATTTATATATTTAACACAACGGAAATGTTTTGCTAGACACAGTACCAATGACATCAACTCTCTTCATCAAAATGTACTTTTGCATAAAATATTAACTACTGTTTTTCTACTTTGCTATTAAGGAAATAGATATATGTATTCAAAATAGTGTCTTCCCTGGTGGCTCAGATTCAAAATAGTACCACACAATTCTAAAACCATTCTTAAATACATACAAGGAAGCAACCTGGTTCTTATATTTAACATTTTTAAAATTAAAAATTTGCATAATTTGTTTAGTAAATGAACCAATTAATTGGTGTGTATAAGCTTTCAGAAGTATTATATGACCTGTTGAGTTTAAACATACATTTATTATATATCTGGGAACTTAATATTCCCTTGTATACATAAAGCTCAGTATTTGACTCCATATATATATGTATGTGTTGGTGTGTGTGTGTGTGATAAGTCGCTTCAGTCATATCTCTTTACAACCTTTTGGACTGTAGCCCGTCAGGCTCCTCTCTTCATGGGATTCTCTAGGCAAGAATACTGGAGTGGGTTGTCATGCCCTACATGCCACCTCCTCACATGATTGTGTGTTCAGTCACTCAGTTGTGTCTGACTTTCTGACCCCATGGATTGAAGTCTGCCAGGCTACTCTCTCCATGGGATTATCTAGGCAAAAATACTTGAGTACTTCTTCTCCAGGGAATCTTCCTGACCCAGGGATCAAACCTGTGTTTCCTGCGTCTCCTGTATTGGCAGGGAGATGTTTAACTACTGAACCACCTGGGGTGGTTATACACATACACACACACAAACATACACACACATATATGCATGCTTGAAAAGTGAAAGTGAAATTTGCTCTTTCACGCCTGACTGTTTGCAACCCCGTGGGTTATACAATCCATGGAATTCCCTAGGCTGGAAGATTGGAGTGGGTAGGTTATCTCTTCTCCAGGGTCTCCTTGCAGGTGGATTCTTTACCAACTGAGCTAACAGTGAAGCCCATACTGGGGGCTTCCCTGGTGGCGGAGTAGTAAAAAATCTGTCCGTCAATGCAGGAGACCGCGTGTTCAATCCCTGGATCAGGAAGATCCCTTGGAGAAAGAAACAGCAACCCACTCCAGCATTCTTGTCTGGAGAATCCCATAGACAAAGGAGCCTGGTGGGCTGAAGTCCTTAAAGTCACAAAGAGTTAGACATGACTGAGTGACTAAGTACACGTGTGTGTGTGTGTGTTTCCCCTCATTCTTACCTGCATTTCTTTCCTTCTCAAGCCTAAAATGAGAAATTTCTCTTTTAACTTGAGTGGCAACTACTGTGAAAAATCTATCCCTCACTAAAATTGTCCATCTAGAGGCATAAAAGGTAAAGGGAGCTTAGATAAGTGGAAGAAAAATGGCCTGATAGCATACCTTTAATTTTATATCTCTGCTTCACTTTTTAATTTCCTCTCATGTGATCACTGATCCATTCAAAATCCTGATGATATTTTGATTACATTCACTTAAGAATTAAGGACCTGTCTCATGGTTTAGTGGCTTAGAAAAACCACTATTTGTTGGAAAAAAGCATTTAAAGAAACAAGCAAAGTTTTCTTCCTCTCTTTAATGTTATGTAAAAATATTTTTGGAGAATAATAGTAGATGTGTATTCTTGAGATTGTGATAGAAAGTTTCAAAGAAAATAAACAGAATTACCTTTGGAATGAATTTTGAACCATGACTATTACTGTAATATCACATTACATAACACTCTTTTGCATACATTATAAAACATAATCAGTCTATGTAGAAGGAAGAGTCATCTCAGCTGAGGTAAATATAGGAATGAGAAGTAACTAGTATAGATGATGAGACTCAAGACTTTCATTCACATTTTATAATGAAAAATTGCTTGGATTTTATAACAAGTCTTCGAAGAACAGCATATGATAAAAAAATCTCTTAGGGCTTTCAGCAAAATATAATTTTTCTATGCTTGGTACAAATGTGGAAATGCTACTGACAAGAAAGGGAAGAAAAGCATCTGGGGCTGAATTTCTCCCCATGGAAATAAAAGAACATTTGACTCCATAATGGAATGGAATGGAATTCAACAACAGATCCATTTTAGTTACCATACTAAAAGCATAAATGTATGAAATTTGCATAACTAGGAGACTGTTTTAATATGCTTGAGTTGTTCTCCTATGCTAATTTTACTGTCAATATTTTCCAGTTATCTTTGCACAAATATCTTATGTTAAACCACTTTTTTCTTTACCATCAGACCTGGCATATGTTATCCATTAGAGAATGGCATATATTTTAGAAGTTTCTTAAGCTTGGGAGACACTGAAAAGCTATCTTATTTCTGGAAATCCATGAGATGGTTGATAACTTTCTGGCACACAACCAGAATAAACTGCTTATTTGGCCATCTCTTCTTAATGTAGTATACCCCATGATACTCACTAACATAACTGCACTGTTGAAATGATACATACTCCTTTACTTAATTCAGAAAAGTCAAGTCAGATTCAAGACACTAGAGTGAAAGTTCAAATGTCGATTCTACTTGTGAAATTAACCCAGACTTTATTTCTAAAATATAAAACAAAAATACAATGAAAGAAATGTATCACTACATTATACATGTGTATTGACAGTACACATGCATAGAGTATTCAAGTTATAATGTAGTGTATTCAAGTTATAATGTACTGTGTTCAAGTTATTTGTCCACCTATCTACTAAATTCTACAATCTGGTAACCTAATAGGCTATTATGAGGCAACCGAATACCAAATAGACATAGTTTATCTAAATCTAATCTTTTTTATCAGGCATAGTCCCTGGCTCAATTTAATTGGTCAGCAGAATTCAGGATTACAAATTCTGTTCCCTTATATAAAAAATATACAGAAATTATAAACCTCATTTTATTACAGTTTACAGAATAGTGGTAAAAGAACAATAAAAATTCTAGGATGCATGGGTTTGTGTGTTACAGTTCAAGAGATTTATTTGGAGGTTGCACTCTCATCCCAGTCTTAGTTCCATTGCTCATGGCAATAACTTTAATGATATTCTTTCGGGAGAGGATTCTTTCACCACAAAAGAATCTTAATAAATTATTTTCTACTAAAAATATTAAATAAGATTTTTTTAAAGGCCATAGTCTAGGCCATATCTTTTCCTGAATTATTGTTAAAACTAGATTATTACTGAATCCAGGTCTTCTACTGGAATGAATACATCCTATACCCCATAGCCAGAGTGATCTATCTG
The DNA here is from genome assembly GCF_029407905.1 of Bubalus kerabau. NCBI lineage: Eukaryota > Metazoa > Chordata > Mammalia > Artiodactyla > Bovidae > Bubalus > Bubalus kerabau. The sequence continues at coordinate 59,153,951 of NC_073630.1, forward strand.
GTCTGGTTATGCTATTCATTTATTCAAAATGCTTAAAACTTCTGATTGAGTCACAATAGAAATATCTTATTTGCTTTTAAGTGTTCCTACCTGTATCACTAGGATGCTCTTAGATGCCCATATACCCTATCTTTTATGATGTTTGTGTGTGCTAAGTCGCTCAATCATGTCTGACTCTTTGTGACCCCATGGACTGTAGCCCACCAGGCTCCTCTGTCCATGGGGATTTTCCAGGCAAGAATACTGCAGTGGGTTGCCAGGCCCTCCTCCATGGGACTGGAGCATCCCAAATCTTATTCTTTAAATCTGGTGAAAATACAACTAGCCATATCTCAATTCTATTAATATTAAAACACATGTATACCTGTGGCGGATTCATTTTGATATTTGGCAAATCTAATACAGTTATGTAAAGTTTAAAAATAAAATAAAATTTAAAAAAAAAAAAAAAAAAAAACTAGAGAAACTTGCTGTTATTTATATAGTGTTTTATTTATTACATACCTCCTCCTCAATAGAATATAAATTCTCAGGTAGCACAAAACACATTTTATTAACATTTAGGGAAATCATGTAACCTAAGATGATGCCTGGATCAAATGAACTTTTTTACTACATTTAAAAATAGAATACATTTTTGTTTAAAAATGATCTTGCAGTTATATCTGTAAACATTTTCACAATTCCCAAATTTAAAAAAGCTTCCTTTTAAAAAAATAAATATTAAATTAATTTAAAATTGTTTTATAGAAATTAAGAATTTTTCCAAATAGTATTAAATATATTTATCTGTTAATGTTCTGAAACAAAATGGCATGACTGAAACTCTTGTCTAGTTCCCAAGGTAATATTAACTTCACTGGAGCATTTTTTGCACTAGTTTATTGTTTGTCTAACATTTTATATAAAGATCAAACAAATCTCACAATTATTTAATATTTGGAAAGCCTCCATATTGGTAATTTTCCCTATAGTGTTATAAAGTTATAATAACATATTAAGATATTAATCACTGTGTTATACTTTTTAACATTTGCTTGTATGTAATTCTTCTTGTCATATCTTTATTTCCAACTGTGGCTGCATATTACAGAGAAGGCAATGGCAACCTACTCCAGTATTCTTGCCTGGAAAATCCCATGGACTGAGGAGCCTGGTACGCTGCAGTCCACGGGGTCGCAAAGAGTCGGACATGACTGAGTTACTTCACTTTCACTTTTCACTTTCATGCATTGGAGAAGGAAATGGCAACTCACTCCAGTGTTCTTGCCTGGAGAATCCCAGGGAAGGGGGAGCTTGGTGTGCTGCCATCTATGGGGTCGCACAGAGTTGGACACGACTGAAGCGACTTAGCAGCAGCAGTGGGCTTGTTATAAAAGATCTGCAAGAACAAATCAAACATTTGATTTCCAAGAGCTGGTTGTATTGAGAGAAGAAATGTCTTGAAGTAATCAGAATGGAATCCTCTGAGGGAATCAAGGCAACAGTTTTTATTGCACCAATCTGAAAGACACAAGAGCAAAATGAGATTATTCAACTCTCCAGGGATTCACTGGACTGCATACTTAGAGAAAAAAAGGACATGATTTTGGAGCAGATCCAAGCAGATCCTGAGACAAAGGAATGATAGCTACTGATGGAGAGAGAGAATCAGTACCTGGAAACTGCCCAGGTACAATACCAAGGACAATTATAAATGTTGAGTCAAAGCCTGCAAAACACTCCTGACTTTAATAATGTACTTCTGTCAGCAGAGCTGGAAAGCTTTCATAGCTAACCCATCATCTTGTTGGTCTTTGCTGAGGGTCCTCCATCTTCAACTATCTATGTACTGTCTATGGATGAACAAGAAGCGATGATGTCATTTCACCGAATAAGACAATAAGACGTTCAATTCAGTTCAGTCCCTCAGTCATGTCCGACTCGTTGTGATCCCATGGACTGCAGCACACAAGGTTTTCCTGTCCATCAGAACTCTCAGAGTTTACTCAAACTCATGTCTATTGAGTCAATGATGCTATACAACCATCTCATCTTCTGTCATCACCTTCTCCTCCTGCCTTCAATCTTTCCCAGCATCAAGGTCTTTTCAAATAAGTCAGCTCTTCGCATCAGGTGGCGAAAGTATTGGAGTTTCAGCTTCAACATCAATCCTTCCAACGAACACTCAGGACTTATTTCCTTTAGGATGGATTGGTTGGATGTCCTTGCAGTCCAAGGGACTCTCAAGAGTCTTCTCCAACACCACAGTTCAAAAGCATCAATTCTTCAGTGCTCAGCTTTCTTTAGAGTCCAACTCTCAAATCCATCCATGACTACTGGAAAAACCATAGCATTGACTAGACAGACTTTGGTGGCTAAGTAATGTCTCTGCTTTTTAATATGCTGTCTAGGTTGGTCATAACTTTCTTTCCAAGGACTAAGCGTCTTTTAATTTCATGGCTGCAGTCACCATCTGCAGTGATTTTGGAGCCCAAGAAAATAAAAGTCAGCTACTCTTTGCACTGTTTCCACATCTACTTGCCATGAAGTGATGGGACTGGATGCCATGATCTTAGTTTTCTGAATGTTGAGCTTTAAGCCAACTTTTTCATTGTCCTCTCTTACTTTCATCAAGAGGCTCTTTAGTTCTTCTTCACTTTCTGCCATAAGGGTAGTGTCATCTGAATATCTGAGGTTATTGATATTTCTCCCAGCAATCTTGAGTCCAGATTGTGATTCATCAATCCCAGTGTTCCTCATGATGTACTCTGCATATGAATTAAATAAGCAGGGTGACAATGTACAGCTTTGATTTACTCCTTTTTCTATTTGGAACCAGTCTGTTGTTCCATGTCCAATTCTAACTGTTGCTTCCTGACCTGCATACAGATTTCTCAGGAGGCAGGTCAGGTAGTCTGGTATTCCCATCTCTTGAAGAATTTTCCACAATTTATTATGATCCACACAGTCAAAGGCTTTGGGTGATATATGAGGCTGACAATCTTTCCCAGTTACATAACCAGTCATCAGTTTATCCTATTTTACTAATTATGTGATTCCATGAAGAAGGCGATGGCACCCCACTCCAGTACTCTTGCCTGGAAAGTCCCATGGACAGAGCAGCCTGGTAGGCTGCAGTCCATGGGGTCGCCAAGAGTCAGACACGACTGAGTGACTTCCCTTACATTTTTCATTTTCATGCATTGGAGAAGGAAATGGCAACCCACTCCAGTGTTCTTGCCTGGAGAATCCTAGGGACAGGGGAGCCTGATGGGCTCCCATCTATGGGGTCACACAGAATCAGACACGACTGAATTGACTTAGCAGCAGCAGCAGCAGCATACTACATTATGTAACACAGTCGCTGCCAAGGCAAAATTTCAGCTATTTTTGAAAGATAATTTTTAATTAGAGAAGTGTGTTTGACATAAACAATATTTAAATCAATTGATTCTTGAAATTCTGGTGTTGGAGAAATTTTAACAGAGAGCAAATTTTAACAGAAATTTTAACAGACTTCATTCCTTCTTCCCCTCTCCTTCTTTCCCTTTCTTCTTCCCTTCTATCTTTGCATCCTTTTTTCCCTGTCTTTCCTTCCTTTCTATTTTATTTAATGATTTTATATAATGGTTAATAATGAGCAGATTCTAGTTATCAGCTACTAAGATACACATCTATTAAAGGGACATACATGAGGCTCATTGCCTTTCAGTACTTTCAAGTTTTGAATATCAATACAATTAATAAATCCTTAGTTTATAGAAAAAGCAATTACATAGTATCCATGTTATCTCAATGTCACAATTTATTTAGGATGCTTGGGGCTAGTGCACTGGGACGACCCAGAGGGATGGTATGGGGAGGGAGGAGGGAGGAGGGAGGAGGGTTTAGGATGGGGAACACATGTATACCTGTGGTGGATTCATTTTGATATTTGACAAAACTAATACAATTATGTAAAGTTTAAAAATAAAATTAAAAAAAATCATATTACAAATAAGGTATTCATAATTCACAAATAGATGCTCCTAACTATACAATGAGTTATGAAGAAATAAAAAAGAAAATTGTGCTAATCTATGCCCTGAGATTCATCATTTATGCAGGCATTTAATTCTCCAGTAAAAGTTGTCAATGTTATAGGCTGAAATATCAATTTCACATTATTCCCTCCTAAAGAAAATTTTCAATTATGCAAGATCTTTTCAGTCTATAAAATACATTCCCTTGAGTCTTAGTTCTCTCTGTCTCTTTCCATTCTTTTGTCCCAGCAGATGACAGGTCATTATTAAAATAGATAACTTCCATAAAGATCACAATATGCTCTTTAATTCACAATGCAGTTACAAATTTTCCCCTCCATCTTGAGGTCATAAAACAGGTTCAAACCATCTACTTAGGCATTTATTTACTAGTTACTTAGTAAACATAATCATATATTGATAATATGTGTATATATATATATAAACCTCACACCATACGAAACACTGAAGTTATTAATTAAACAGTTGCAATTTTCACTTAATGTATGCATATAAATTAAAAATGTATTCTTTACTGGTAACTAATAAGGTTATTTGAAAGCATTACTTTAATATTTACAGTTAATACACCAAATAATATACATCACCTTACTTAACCTGAAACATGTATTCATATGTAAAAGAGAATTGTTTTGACTCCACAACACATATGCTGAAATTGTATTTCTAAGTTTTCAATTTCTTTAGTCACAGAGTGGGAAAACAGATGATATAAATGCCATGTATTTGATTCTACAATATATTTTTCACATATTTAACTTCATAAAAATTAACATTTCCCTTGCAGTCAATGTAAGAGAAAACTTTACCAACTGCCTAGATATTATATAGTCTCAGTTATTGCAAGTGTTCATATTTAAATCACCTTAGAAGTATTAAATCAACATTTCTATTCAAAGAAAATTTTCACATTATTGGTCCTTCCGTCCCAAAGCAAAAGTGAGAACTTATTCCTCCAGCACCCTCTGCAGCTTGGGGAAAGGCATGTAACCTGTTGTTGTTCAGTTCCTAGTCGTGCCCAAAGCTTTGTGACCCCATGGACTGCAGCATGCCAAGCCTCCGTGTCCCTCACCATCTCCCAGAGTTTGCTCAAGTTCATGTCCATTGTATCCATGATGCCATCCAGCCATATCATTCTCTGACACGTTCTTCTCCTTCTGCCCTCAATCTTTCCTAGCATCAGGAAATTTTTCAATGAGTTGGCTGTTTGATTCAGATGACCAAAATACTGGAGCTTGAGCTTCAGTATCAGTCCTTCCAACAAGTATTCAGAGTTGATTTCCCTTAACATTCACTGATCTGATATCCTTGCTGTCCAAGAGACTTTCAGGAGTCTTCTCCAGCTCCACAATTTGAAGCCATCAATTCTTTGGCATTCTGCCGTCTTTGCAGTTCAACTCTCACAACGATATGCGACCACTGAGAAGACCTTGGCCTTGACTACATGGACCTTTGTTGGCAGAGTACTGTCTCTGCTTTCCAACACACTGTCTAAGTTTGTCATAGCTTTCTTGCCAAGAAGCAAACATCTTCTGATTTCATGATTTCAATCACCATCCACAGTGATTTTAGAGCCCAAGAAGAGGAAATCTGTCACTATTTCCCCTTCTATTTGCCATGAAGTAATAGGGCCAGATGCCGTGATCTGAGCTTTTTTTTTTTTTTTTACTATTCAGTTTTAAGCCAGCTCTTTCACTCTCCCTCCTTCACCTTCATCAAGAGGCTCTTTAGTCCCTCTTCACTTTCTGCCATTAGAGTGGTATCATCTGCATATCTGAGGTTGTCGATGTTTCTCCCACCTATCTTGATTCCAGCTTACAACTCATCCAGACCAGCATTTCTCATGATGTGACATGACTGAAGTGACTTAGCAGCAGCAGCAGCTCAGTGTATATGTTAAGCAAACAGGGTGGCAGCAGACAGCCCTGCTGTACTCCTTTCTCAATCTTGAACCAATCAGTTGTCCCATACAGGGTTCTAACTGTTGCTTCTTGACCCACAATACAGGTCTAACTGTTGCTTCTTGACCCACATACAGCTTTCTCAAAGACAGGTAAGACGGTCTGATATTACCATGCCTTTAAGAGCTTTCCACAGTTTGTTATGATCCACACAGTCAAAGGCTTTAGTGTAGCATATGAAACAGTGGTAGATGTTTTTCTGTAATTTCCTAGCTTTCTCTATGACTCAGTGAATGTTGACAGTTTGATCTTTGGTTCCTCTTCCTTTTATAAACCCAGCTTGGATATCTGGAATTTCTTGGTTCACATAATGCTGAAGCCTATCATGCACAATTTTAAGCATGACCTTACTAGCATGGGAGATGAGTGCAATTGTCCAATGGTTAGTATATTCATTACTAGTACCTTTCTTAGGAATTGTGATGAGGATTGATCTTTTCCAGTCCTGTGGCCACTGTTGAGCCTTCCAGATTTGCTGACATATTGAATGCAACACCTGGATGACATCATCCTTTAGGGTTTTGAATAGTTCTACTGGAATTCCATTGCATCCACTAGCTTTATTAATAGTAGTTTTTTCTAAGGCCCACTTGACTTCACACTCCAGAATATCTGGCTCTGGGTGACTGACAACAGCATCATAGTAATCGCATTCATAAAGATCTTTTTTGTACAATTCTTCTATGTATTCTTTCCATCTCTTGCTGATCTCTTCAGCGTCTACTAGGTCTCTACCATTTCTGTCCTTTATTGTGTCTATTTTGGTCAAAATTTTCTCTTGATAATTTCAATTTTTGTAGAGATATCTAGTCTTTCCCTAGGCATGTAACCTAGGCTCCCACAATTAGGAATATCTATGCCTGATAATTTTGGAAATGAGTGACATGAAGAAATATGTTAGATGAGGAAACAAGAATGAATGAACAGTATTGATTATTTGTGTGCCAATTAATGTTTCTGTCTTAGCAGCAATAGCAGGAATACAGTCTGTATCTATTCCCCAGCAATATAATTATATATGTCATTCAGTTTCTGTAGTTCTCATGACTTATTTTCAGGTTCTCCTAGAAAACCTGTTAGTTACTTAGTGTTATTTTATCTGTCCTCTTTCTGTTTAAAATAGATATGAACCAGGAACCCTGAATAATATATTTTTCATCAGATTGTCATCTCACTTATGATTTTTGAACCACGGGCAGGAGGAGAAGGGAACGACAGAGGATGAGATGGCTGGATGGCGTCACCAACTCGATGGACATGAGTTTGAGTAAACCCCGGGAGTTGGTGATGGACAGGGAGGCCTGGCATGCTGCGATTCATGGGGTCGCAAAGAGTTGGACACGACTGAGTGACTGAACTGAATTCAATATGGATCCTCGATTGTCTTAAAAATATTACATGATTTAAAGTTTTGGACACTCAAAAGACTACAGGTCATATGTCATACAATACAATAAATGGCAGTAGAATTGCCAAATAGTTCTGAATACTCAATTCCTTGAGGTAAAAAATGGTTTTTGTGAGCAACTTATGGTTCACAGAATATCATTCAAAGGCTAAATATTTCTGAGTCATAAGCTTCTGACTTCTTTGTAAAAGAAATTGTTAAACATCTAAGAATATTTAATTCAACTAGTGAAACAAAAAAATTTTGAATAATTTTAACCAGTAGGAATTCCAAATAATACTCTGGTGTTCTTCAATCTGCCTTGACTTTTCCAAGGTACAAACTATCAAATTCAGGTTATTCTTAAAAATGTGAAGATACAAATAAGAAACCATTTTTGCAATTTTATGGTTTACAAATGAAAGAGCTGCAAGACATAGATTGTCACTGAGGAGAAATACACCTAGAAGAACAAAGTCAACAGGAGAGACAAAAACAAGTCCAGGAAAGTAACTGGAAGTCTCTCAATCCAGCCAAGTAAATGTTACACACAGTCCAGCTCCTAGCCAGGTCAGTATTAAAATTCATACTAAAGTCTACTCACCTCAAATCCTATTACCCATTACAACATTTTTGGTTTCAACAAAAATTTGCAAGGCTTTCCAAAAATGAGCTAAAACACAATCTGAAGATGAAAAGAAAGATTCAGAATCAGACTCAGCTAGGCCACAGAAGTTGTAATTTTTAGACAGGAAATATAAAATACCTATGACTCATATGCTAAGGACACTATAAAAAAATTAACAAGATGCTAGGATAGATGGGTAATGTAACCAGAGAGATGGAGACTCTAAGAAGGAATCAAAAGAAACTGTGGGAAATATTGACTTCAGTGGAAAGTCTTAGAAAAGTAAAAGTGAAAAGACATAAATGATCAATATTAAAATTAAAATTAAAGAGCAGTCCTGAGCACCCTGTCTCATGGGGAGGGAGGTGGGAGGGGGGTTCAAGATGGGGAACACAGGTACACCCATGGCTAATTCACATCAATGTATGGCAAAACCACTACAATATTGTAAAGTAATTAGCCTCCAATGGAACACATGTATACCTGTGGTGGATTCATTTTGATATTTGGCAAAACTAATACAATTATGTAAAGTTTAAAAATAAAATAAAATTTAAAAAAATAAAATAAAAAATAAAAAAAATTAAAAAAAATAAAGTAAATTTTAAAAAATACATTATGGGGAGGGAGGTGGGAGAGGGGTTCAGGATGGGGAACATGTGTACACCTGTGGCGGATGCATGTTGATGTATGGCAAAACCAATAAAATATTGTAAAGTAAAAAAATAATAATAATAATAAATTTTTTTAAAAAAAGGAAAAAGTTACAGCGGGTCAAAAATATAGGCAGTGAGTTGCTCTCAGAGAGCAATATTAAGGGGAAATAAATAATCCATAGCACAAAAAAAATAAAAAAAAATAAAAAGCAGTCATTGCTACTGATCATGTGACAATAACGAATAACAAAGAACACAATGAACAAATCTCTGTCCACAGATTTGATAAATTATATGGAATGGATAAGTACCTTGAAAGCAACAAACTACCAAAACTCACAAAAAGAGAAATAAGCACTGGAATAGGCCTACAGCTCACAAAGAAATTGAATCAATAATCAGTAACATTCCAAGATCATTTCTTTTCTAAAATGAAACCCAGATATAAAGTAGTTTATCTATAAAATATCAAACAACCTCAAGGCTTTGTGAAGAAGTAAAAAACATTTAGTTATTTCTATGCATAGATATAGCAGCATGTATTAATAAATATGTACTTTTAACTTACTTGAAATATTATTTTTTTGGCAGAAAGTAAATAAGAACTAAATATCCTCTTGATGAAAGTGAAAGAGGAGAGCGAAAAAGTTGGCTTAAAGCTCAACATTCAGAAAACTAAGATCATGGCATCTGGTCCCATCTCTTCATGGCAAATAGATGGAGAAACAATGGAAACAGTGACAGACTTTATTTTCTTGGGCTTCAAAATCACTGCAGATGGTGACTGCAGCCATGAAATTAAGACACTTGCTCCTTGGAAGAAAAGCTATGACCAACACAGACAGCATATTAAAATCAGTACATTACTTAGATGGCAAAGTCTGTCTAGTCAAAGTTATGATTTTCCCAGTAGTCATGTATGGATGTGAGAGTTAGACTGTGAAGAAAGCTGAGCACCGAAGAATTAATGCTTTTGAACTGTGGTGTTGGAGAACACTCTTGAGATTCTCTTGGACTGCAAGGAGACCCAACCAGTCCATCCTAAAGGAAATTAGTCCTGAATGTTCATTGGAAGGACTGATGCTAAAGCTCCAAAACTTGGGCCACCTGATGTGAAGAACTGACTCATTTGAAAAGACCCTGATGCTGGGAAAGATTGAAGACGGGAGGAGAAGGGGGTGACAGAGGATGAGATGGTTGGATGGCATCACCAACTCAATGGACATGAGTTTGAGCAAGTTCTGGGTTGGTGATGGACAAGGAAGCCTGGTGTGCTACAGTCCATGGGGTCACAGAGTGGGACACAACTGAATGACTGAACTGAACTGATTTGTTCAAAATAGAATTATTAGCTGTTAATTTTAAAAGAGCAATTACTTGCAGTTTACCCATTTGATTACTAATCAAAGAAAGGATAGAGTCACTATTTGTATATTAAAATGTTCAAGGTAAAAAGCAATGAGGTTTGATAGGAAAATAGAATATTTTGAGCAGAGATTTGTGGGTTTTGAGTGCATTAGCCTTTTATTACAATAACAAAGTAATAAATTGCTATAAACTCTATTAGTGGTTTGAAACAATACAGAATTATCATTACAGCCTGGAAATCAGAATTTCAGCATTGTCTCACTGGCTAAATCAACATGTCAGCATACTGCCTTCCTTTCAATGGACTCCAACAGAAAATCCATTTCCATGGTCTTTGGTTATAGGCCGAATTCAGTTTGTTGTTGTTCAGTTGCAAAATCATGTCTGACTCTTTGTGATGCCATGAACTGCAGTGCACCAGGCTTCCCTGTCATTCACTATCTCCCTGAGTTTGCTCAAATTCATATCCATGATGCTATTTAACCATCTCACCCTCTGCCACCCTCTTTGCCTTTTGCCTTCGATCTTTCCCAGCAATGGGTTCTTTTCTAATGCTCTTTGCATCAGGTGGCCAAAGTATTGGAGCTTCAGCAGAATTCAGTTAGTTCCATGCAATTGTCTTGAGGTCTCCATTCCCTTGCTCACTGTAATCTGGAGGCTGCCCTTAGCAATTAGAGATATCTTTCTCATTCCTGCTCAAAGCTCCCTTCTTTTAAGAACCAGCAACTGGGTATGAAATCCTTCACGTGCTGCCATCAGTCTTGCCTTCTTCCACTGTCATATCCCTCTGACTCATTCTTGTTGCTTTTTGCTGCACTTTTAAAGACCCATGTGACTACTACACCAAACCCACCTGGATAATCTAGAATATTTTTCACATTTTTGTTGTTGTTTTTGATGATGTTGTTTAGTTGTTAAGTCATGTTCCACTCATTTGCAATCCCATGGACTAAAGCTCACCAGTCTCCTCTGTCCATGAGATCTCCCAGGCAAGAACACTTGAGTGGGTTGTCATTTCTTTCTCCCAACTCAGGGATGGAACCCGTGTCTCCTGCATTGGCAAGCAGATTCTTTACTGCTGAGCCACCAGGGAAGCCATCTCCATATTTTAAGGTCAACTAATCAGCAACATTAATTCCATATGCAACTATAATTCCCTTCTGTCATGTAGTGTTAACATATTCACAGGTTTAACATCAGGAATTAGAACATGGACATCTTTGGGGAGCCATTATTCTGCCTACCCTCTAAGCTTCCCAATGAAATATCAGGGCCTTATTTCACCTTACACAGAGACTGTATTCAATTAGGAAAATTAAGCCAGTGAAAACAAGGTAGGACAAACTCATGCTGGGAAATAGACTTAAACTTAGTAGCCTTTGAAATTTAATGATGCATACCTTCATGGAAGACTTCTGCTGTCTTATTTAAATGTATTACCTCCTTAACTTGCTTATTGAAGGATCTGGCTTGATGCTGTGCAAAGTAGGAAACAATCTCATTCTTTCCACTTTAGCTTTTAGATGAGTTTTGTTGGAACTCTTCCTCCATGTCTAGATGATAAATCAAAATGAACCAGACTTTAAAATCATATTCAAGCATTAGCAATTTTATTGTAAGCATTAAAATGCCTATTCCAAGCAAATTTCAATTTTGCAGTATAATTCTTGTCATGATTCCTTTATTATTTTTAGGATGCAGACACAATTCTCACCTACTGTGACAAAGTTTAAGGTTCAATGTTCAGTCACTAACAATTTGTATTATTTTATAATTAAACCTAAAACATAGAACTTGTGTAAGATAGCTCAGATATGTATAACAAGGTAACTGCTGTAAGCCTATTTAGTGTAATGATTATAAGAGCCTTGGGGTCCCATAATCTGAGTTGTAGTCTTGGAACTTTCTTCCTAGCTCTGTGTCCTGGGGTAACTCTAAATATTTCTATGCCTCAATTTCTTCAATTGATATAGTCCAAACCATTATTGAGTATTACTGAAGTAATACTCAACAAAGTAGAGAAGAGTGCCTCAATAACATATGCCCTAATTGCCTGTGAGATTTTGGCTTGTATATTTTAATTCATTCACTAACATTTTTAATATGCTGAAGAAGAAGTATAGAGACTTGGCATTAAGTTATACCCTAAGGACTAATGCCAGCCTGGATATATAAATACAGTGGAATTCAATTTTTTACATCAGTATGTGTAAAAATTAGGAAATAGGCACATACACAAGAGAAATTTTTGAATAAAAATAAAATTGTCCCAGTATAAACAGTATAGGTTAAATAATTTGGGATCTGTAATATTTAAAATTGCATGCAACACGATTATACTAATCATGCTACTTTTTAATTTAACTCTTGAAGTAATTAAAAACATACTAAGGTACATAATGAAATATTATTGGAACTTAATATACAACTATTTCCTATTATTTTCATTAAAGTTACTTTAAAGAAAGTTTGCCATAAGTAAAAGAATTATACTAAAATCAATGAACTCAGAGAAAGCAAAAATAATGTAAAATAATCAATACTTGTTTAATGGACCAGATTATTGCTCTTATCTCTCCTTGCTATTCTTTGGAACTCTGCATTCAAATGGGTATACATTTCCTTTTCTCCTTTGCTTTTCACTTCTCTTCTTTTCACAGCTATTTGTAAGACCTCCTCAGATAGCCATTTGCTTATTTTCATTTCTTTTTCTTGGGGATGGTCATGATCCCTGGCTCCTGTGCAATGTCACAAACCTCCATCCATAGTTCATCAGGCACTGTATCAGATCTAGTCCCTTAAATCTATTTCTCACTTCCACTGTATAATCATAAAGGAATTGACTTAAGTCATACTTGAATGGTTTAGTGGTTTTGCTTACTTTCTTCAATTTAAGTCTGAATTTGGCAATAAGAAGTTCATGATCTGAGCCACAGTCAGCTCCCGGTCTTGTTTTGTTGATTGTATAGAGTGTTTCCATCTTTGGCTGCAAAGAATATAATCAGTCTGATTCAGTGTTGGCCATCTGGTGATCTCCATGTGTAGAGTCTTCTCTTGTGTTTCTGTAAGTGGGTGTTTGCTATGACCAGTGTGTGTGCAATGACCAGTGCGTTCTCTTGGCAAAACTCTATTAGCCTTTGCTCTGCTTCATTCTGTACTCCAAGGCCAAATTTGCCTGTTACTCCAGGTGTTTCTTGATTTCCCACTTTTGCATTCCAGTCCCCTATAATGAAAAGGACATCTTTTTGGGGTGTTTCTTTTAAAAGGTCTTATAGGTTTTCATAGAGATAAGAAAGCCTTTCTCAGTGATTAGTGCAAAGAAATAGAGGAAAACAATAGAATAGGAAAGACTAGAGATCTCTTCAAGAAAATTAGAGATACCAAGGGAACATTTCATGCAAAGATGGGCTCAATAAAGGACAGAAAATGGTATGGACCTAAGAGAAGCACAAGATATTAAGAAGAGGTGGCAAGAATACACAGAAGAACTGTACACAAAAGATCTTCATGACCAAGATAATTACCATGGTGTGATCACTCACCTAGAGCCAGACATCCTGGAATGTGAAATCAAGTCATCCTTAGGAAGCATCAGTATGAACAAAGCCAGTTGAGGTGATGGAATTCCAGTGGAGCTATTTCAAATCCTAAAAGATGATGCTGTGAGAGCGCTGCACTCAATATGCCAGCAAATTTGGAAAACTCAGCAGTGGCCACAGGACTGGAAAAGGTCAGTTTTCATTCCAATCCCAAAGAAAGGCAATGCCAAAGAATGTTCAAACTACCACACAATTGCAATTATCTCACACGCTAGTACAGTAATACTCAAAATTCTCCAAGCCAGCCTTCAGCAATACATGAACTGTGAACTTCCATATGTTCAAGCTGGTTTTAAAAAAGGCAGAGGAACCAGAGATCAAATTGCCCACATCTGCTGGATCATCAAAAAAGCAATAAAGTTCCAGAAAAACAAAAACTTCTGTTTTATTGACTATGTGAAAGCCTTTAACTGTGTGGATCACAATTAACTGTGGAAAATTCTGAAAGAGATGGGAATACCAGACCACCTGACCTGCCTCTTGAGAAACCTGTATGAAGGTCAGGAAGCGACAGTTAGAACCGGATATGGAACAACAGAGCGGTTCCAAATAGGAAAAGGAGTACACCAAGGCTGTATATTGTCACCCTGCTTATTTAACTTATATGCAGAGTACATCATGAGAAACGCTGGGCTGAATGAAGCACAAGCTGGAATCAAGATTGCCAGGAGAAATATCAATAACCTCAGATATGCAGATGACATCACCCTTATGGCAGAAAGAGAAGAATTACTAAAGAGCCTCTTGATGAAAGTGAAAGAGGAGAGTGAAAAATTTGGCTTAAAGCTCAACATTCAGAAAACTAAGGCATCCAGTCCCATCACTTCATGGCAAATAGATGCAGAAGCAGTGGAAAGAGTGGCTGACTTTATTTTGGGGGACTCCAAAATCACTGCAGATGGTGATCACAGCCATGAAATTAAAAGATGCTTCCTCCTTGGAAGGAAAGTTATGACCAACCTAGACTGCATATTAAAAAGCAGAGACATTATTTTGCCAGCAAAGGTCCATCTAGTCAAGGCTATGGTTTTTCCAGTAGTCATAAATGGATGTGAGAGTGGACTATAAAGAAAGTTTAGCGCCGAAGAGTTGATGCTTTTGAACTGTGATATTGGAGAAGACCCTTGAGTGTCCCTTGGACTGCAAGGAGATCCAACAGTCAATCCTAAAGGAAATCAGTCCTGAGTGTTCATTGGAAGGACTGATGTTGAAGCTGAAACTCCAACCTGATGCGAAATGCTGACTCACTTGAAAAGACCCTGATGCTGGGAAAGATTGAAGGCTGGAGGAGAAGGTGACAACAGAGAATGAGATGGTTGGATAGCATCACCGACTCAATGGACATGAGCTGAGTAAACTCCGTGAGTTGATGATGGACAGGGAGGCCTGGCATGCTGCAGTTAGGGGGTCACAGAAAGTCGGACACGACAGAGCGACTGAACGGATCTTATTGCTGTTAGTATGAAACATTCCTGAAAACATCTTTTAACGTTGAAACTGTGAGAAACATAAATCAATACCATATACATATTGTATAAACTCTTTACTTCTTTAAACATTAAGATTTTTGTTTGTTTTTACTGAGTTTGATTCTAAGAAATAATATTACAAGCCAACAGAGCAGGGAACCTGGGACAGGACAGTAAGTACAAGCTAACCATTTTAATTTAATTTTGAAAGTAGAGTGGTATAAAATCCTAGACTGTGATAAATCACAAATAAATGAGAGAATTGGTATGAACTTAGGCAGACCTTTCTTAAATCCTCTTTTACTTTCAGAGTTTAATTTCTTAAATCAGTAAATCTTGGGAAATAAAGAATCTTTACTTAGATATTATAGAAACTCATTTTGCTTAACAGCTTTCAAAAACACTAATTATGGGCCTGGTGTTAAATTACACAAATATCTGTGTGCACCCAGTGCTTCATATTTGTATTAGGACCCACCCTTATTAGTAAACAAAGTAAAGAATACTCAGATATATTTGTAGTTTCAGTGGTGATAATTAAATAACATGTAAAAATTATTGAGTCCTTTATTATATATATATGCAGATATTGTGAACATCACAAACAGTTCACAAATGTCATTTTAATTTCTTATACAAAGCCTTAGAAAGAAAATGTAGCTTGCCTGTTATAAAGATCAAAATAGGATTCAAACTCACTTCCTTCTGATACCATTGGAGAAGGAATAGCAATGCCTTGCAGTGTCCTTGCCTGGAAAATTCCATGGACAGAGGAGCCTGGTAGACTAAAATCCATGGGGTCTCAAAGAGTCAGACAGGACTGAGCGACTAACAGCCACAGACTTCTGATACCATAGTTTGTGTTCTTAAGCCAGTAATTTAGAAAAGATACTCACCCTGATTTATCTTCTCTGATGAGGTCACAAAGGGGAAGGAGGAGGGAGGAGGGTTCAGGATGGGGAACACATGTATACCTGTGGTGGATTCATTTTGTTATATGGCAAAACCAATACAATATTGTAAAGTTAAAAAATAACAAAAATTAAAAAATAACAAAAAAACTTACTATGTTGATGTTTAATATTTTAGTGGATAATACAATATAGTAACATCTCTGTAAAATATGTATGGATTAAAAAGAGGTGGCTCAGATGGTAAAGAGTCTGCCTGCAATGCGGGAGGCCTTGGTTTCATCCCTAGGTTGGGAAGATCCCTGGAGGAGGGCATGGCAACCCACTCCAGTATTCTTGCCTGGAGAATCCCCGTGGATGGAGGAGCCTGGCAGGATATAGTCCATGGACTCTCAGAGTCAGACACGACTGAGCAACTAAGCACAGCACAGCATGAAACAAGCATAATGTAGTAGTTTAATGTAAGTCATTGACATATTCCTAAAATAATTTGAAAAATAACCTCATGGTTTCAACGTTTGGCTCCACATTACCAATAAGCAAACTGATCTCAACTCAAAAATCAGGGGCAAAAGTGCTGTCACACAAATCCTACCTTTTTACGAATCAAAGATGAAATTCAAGCCCAGGTTTTTCTGATTCAAAAAATCTATCATAAAAAAAGCTTACAAATAAGTCATACTATTCTATACTCATACATAAGAAGACACAGATCCAATAGGGTTCAATTTTACTAATTATGCCAAAGACTGGGTTATCTCTAAGCTTATGTGTTATTGCATTTTCCTTTTTAAACCAAAACTGCTGTTCTCCGAATAGACTTCTGCTTTCTTGTTTTCAAGAGGAATACAGGTGGTGTTTTAAATATTTCTTTGTTGACTAAATTGGAGTTTCAACTGAATTTTGAGCCTCACTCAAGCCTGAACCAGGGATGGGCAATTTACCTCCTGGGTACGAGCATTAAAAATCTCCTTGGAGTACAGCATCTGAGCTGATAGGCTGTCTAATTATATGCACCCTATATTAGGTTGGCTATCCATGTGTTCAGTAGAAAATAAAAATAAATATTTTGTTTAGGGGAGTTAAAGTGTTTTAAGAGTTAGAGATTAAACTCTCTAGGTGATCTTTTTTTATTATTTTCCCAGGAAAAAATAATTGGCTGTATCCCAATAAATTCACCTCATTAGTTTTAATTTTAAAAATCATTTTAAAGTTCACAGTGCTGTTACTTGGAATGAGAATTCTAACTCTAAATTATGCACTTATAAATACTTATTTCTGATCTGATAATCTTAGGGAATACAATAATGTTTGGATCTCTTTTGATAGATGAAATTAATTCATGGATGTTACAATATTGCTTAAGGAAAATCTATGAAAGAAAAACCTTTAGGATCAGTTCTAGAGAGATTATTAGAACACTGAATGTAAAGAAGATTGAGCATGTGAAAAATAGTGGCCAGAATGATAAAGGGTGAAAAATGAAAGTCTCAAGTGATGTAAGAGTCCAGAAAGCTTCATGAAAAACAAAACAAAACAAAACAAAAAACAGTGAGATAAATAATAAAGGGCATTGAAAAATATATTTTGGATAAAGGAAAATAAAGGCTGCATTTTAATAAATGAGGATGATCTTGATGAAGTGATGAAAGCAAACCCAGATTTGAGTGAATTGAGGAGAAAATTCTCTACAAAAGGGACTGAGGACAAGGAAGTGTCAAAAATAGTAAAATAAAAAATATATGAATTAGCCATTCTATACATTAACTGGGGGGCTTTCCCCAGTGGCTCAGCACTAAAGAACCTCCCTGCAATGTGGGAGCCACAAGAAATGCAGGTTCGATCTCTGGGTGGAGAATCCACTGGAGAAGGGCATGACAACCCACTCCAGTATTCTTGTCTGGAGAATCCCAGTGGAGGACAAAGGAGCCTGCAGGAGCTACAGTCTATAGGGTTGTAAAGAGTCATACATGATTGAAGCGATTTAGTACTCATGCAAAATAACTGAGATTAACATTTATGTTCTTCAATTAATGGATTACATGCATTATTTTTATTAATAAATAAGATTATAACAAAAATACGATTCATTTATTTTTTAATTTCTTGCAAAATTTATCTATTCCAATAAAAGTGTAGCATATACAAATAAGAAAGATGGAATTTTCCAAAAGAATTAGACTGTTTCCAACAAATTGTATCTGCTAATAGAATTCACTGATGCAAAATGCTCTTGAGTCAAATATTATGTCTGAGTTTTGAAAAAAAAGCACTCTGTAACTTTATGACCAATTATGCTGCTTGTAGCTATCTAGATAAACTAAAGGTAATTAAATCTTCATGTTTCAGGATCTAAACTGAGAGCCAGAATGCCTCTACTGCAATTGAATTCATTACTTAAATGCTCTATTAATCAAATATCACATAAAATTATCAAAAAGAACAAACATAGGCAGTCCTTGTGATGAAAATGCCTATCGAAACATTTCTGGTACATTTTCAATATGTTATCTGTAAAGACAAAGCATCTGTATGTTAAATTTCTATTTGGGCTGATTTTTACTCTCCAAACAAAAAATAAATATTCCATAAACCTATCAATAGTGTAGAAAACCAAATTATGTATTTTGCCTAACACTGTCCATAGAGGTTAACAGAAATTGCAGTATTGTTTCAAAAAAGCAACTACTAAAGCTTGATAAGAGGAGTTGAAGAGGTGTGAGCAGTGGCTAAATCTATCTTCTTTTTCAAATAGGATTTAATTACTTGGTTCACACTTTTTCAACAGCACATACTAACTTGTCAGAAATTCACAACTGGCCTTTCTTAGCGAAAGCTATCAGAGATAAAAATAATTCAGTAAAAAAATGTATAAATGCATGTAAACATTCCTACAAATATTGAAAACGGGGGGATTTAGAAATAAATTATTTATATAATTTTAGTAGTAAATTACTTAATATGTTAGATAATACAGAATTGTTTTAGATAGATTTTAAGTTAGTAGATCATCTATTAACTAATAGATTTTTTTAAAAAACACTATATTATAAAACCTACTATTAGGTCTTTTATTTGGTTGAAAAATCCTACCAAAACTATATGTATCTGAAGTGCAGCCTGACTGCACTTCATCATAGTCTACCATCTGTAAATGACACACAGTTAAAATACAGTACATTTTTTATATTATCATATGTGAAATAGATCGTCAGTCCAGGTCTGATGCATTAGACAGGGTGCTCAGGGCTGGTGCACTGGGATGACCCTGAGGGATGGGATGGGGAGGGAGGTGGGAGGGTGGTTCAGGATGGGGAACACATGTACACCCATGGCAGATTCATGTCAATGTATGGCAAAACCAATACAATATTGTAAAGTAATTAGCCTCCAATTAAAATAAACTAATTAATTTTTTTAAAAAAAACTGGAAATAGAACTGCCATACTACTCAGCAATCCCACTGCTGGGCATACACACCGAGGAAACCAGAATTGAAAGAGACATGTGTACCCCAATGTTCATCGCAGCACTGTTTATAATAGCCAGGACATGGAAGCAACCTAGATGTCCATCAGCAGATGAATGGATAAGAAAGCTGTGGTACATATACACAATGGAGTATTACTGCTGCTGCTGCTGCTAAGTCACTTCAGTCGTGTCTGACTCTGTGTGACCCCATAGATGGCAGCCCACCAGGCTCCCCCGTCCCTGGGATTCTCCAGGCAAGAACACTGGAGTGGGTTGCCATTTCCTTCTCCAATGCATAAAAGTGAAAAGTGAGAGTGAAGTTGCTCAATCGTGTCCAACTCTTAGCGACCCCATGGACTGCAGCCCACCAGGCTCCTCCGTCCATGGGATTCTTACTCAGCCATTAAAAAGAATACATTTGAATCAGTTCTAATAAGGTGGATGAAACTGGAGCCTATTATACAGAGTCAAGTAAGCCAGAAAGAAAAACACCAATACAGTATACTAACGCATATATATGGAATTTAGAAAGATGGTAACGACAACCCTGTATGTGAGACAGCAAAAGAGACACGGATGTATAGAACAATCTTTTGGACTCTGTGGGAGAGGGAGTGGGGGGATGATTTGGGAGAATGGCATTAAAACATGTATAATATCATATAGGAAATGAATTGCCAGTCCAAGTTTGATGCAGGATACAGGAAGCTTGGGGCTGGTGCACTGGGATGATCCAGAGTGTTTGGTATGGGGAGGGAGGTGGGAGGGGGGTTCAGGATTGGGAACACGTGTACACCCATGGTGGATGCATGCTGATGTATGGCAAAACCAATACAATATTGTAAAGTAAAAAATAATAATAATAAAAAAAGAAATCAACAATAAATTAATAAATAAAAGTGGTTTGCAAACAAAAAAAATACAGTACATTTTTATCCTATTGGGTATTTTCTAAAACAATTATTTAATCCACATAAATAATAAAAATTTATCACTGTGTACAGTATAAACTATAAAAAATTTCCCATAGTAAAAGTGATCCTCTGTATATCATTAATACATTATATATACATATACTTGTATGTGTGTTTATGCTCAGTCACTCAGTTACATCTGACTCTTTGCAGCCCCAAGAACTATAGTCTGCCAGACTTCTCTGCCTATGGAATTTTCTGGGCAAGAATATTAGAGTGGGGTGTCATTTCCTTCTCCAGGGAATCTTCATGACCCAGGGATCAAACCTGCATCTGTAGTGTCTCCTACATTGGCAGGGGGATTCTTTACCACTAGCACCACCTGGGAATCCCATATACTTATATATCTATTATATTTAATCTTTACATGCACTAACAATTTTTCTCAATCTTATGAATCAGAGACTGTAATTATCTCCATTTTGGATCTCAGGATGAGAAAGATACATACATATCTTGAATCTTTTTCATCCTTCTATCTAAAAGTAAATTGTTTTGTGTGTCTACTTCTTTGACAAAAATAATATGAATATGTATGTTTTGTTTCTGTTCAACTAAGCATGTTGAAGTCAAGTGTACAAGTTATGCACTGAAGAATGCATACCCTGATATTAAATAAAAAGATAAAATCTTCATTTAAAAATATGCTTTATTTTAAACTTGATTTGGTAGATTTGCATGTTTTATATAACTATTTAAATTGTGTCCATTTTCTTCTTATACATATACTTATTTAAAACTAAATTATCTTTAGTGAGAGAAACAGAAACCCATGCTGCTGCTTTTCCCTACATGATAAAAATTGCACACATACTACTACTAATGATCTTAATGTAAAGAACTATATTGATGATTACCGTAGAGATGATAGCTAGTGTGTACTGAACACCTACTCTATGACAGAAACTGTGTTGGTTCTTTACATGCATTCTCATTTAACTTTTCTAAAACCTATGAGACAAGACTATAAATTTTTCCACTTTACAGAGAGGGAAGCAAGTTTAGGGAGGCTTGGTTATTTTCCAACTTGATATATATATATATATATATATATATATATATATATATATATATATATATATACTGCTGCTGCTAAATTGCTTCTGTCATGTCTGATTCTGTGCAACCCCATAGACGACACCCCACCAGGCTCCTCTGTCCCTGGGAATCTCCAGGCAAGAATACTGGAGCGGATTGGCATTGCCTTCTACAGATATATATATATATTAAGTTCAAATGATTTTGCACTTTGATCTGTGCTTTAGTAACATGAATGTGCTTAATTACTCTCATATAAGGATATAAGAGCATTTTTAATTTAAATTCACTTGAATTCATTCTCCACTTAAAAACTCTTAGCACAGCAAAATCCAAAGCCCCAGCAGAAATGTTAGCTGCCAGAGCCAACTTCACGTTTGTATTAGAATGGCCAGTGATGAGGTCTTTGGTGCGATGTGTGTGTATATGTGTTTTCTAGCTGGAGGTACACAGAATGGGCCCTGATACATTTCTTTTACAACCACAAAGTGGATTTTTCATTTTCTTTAGCATTCTGTAAATCAGCATCTTTTTATATGTGTTTCTTGATGTATAAAATTCTGAGAAGCAAATATTTAAGGAAAATGAAGTGTGATCCAAATGCTGGAATTTACAGCGGTTCTTCCTCTCTCTCTACGTTAGATTTAAGTCTTAATATCACAGGAAAGCCAGACTGTGGTATCCTTTAGTCCAGCAAATGCAGGTGGCCCCAACAAAACTGTTGGACCATAGTGAAGGCTGAGTGCTGAAGAATTGATGATTTCAAACTGTTTTTCTGGAGAAGACTCTTAAGAGTCCCTTGGACTGCAAGGAGATCAAACCAGCCAATCCTAAAAGAAATCAACCATGAATATTGATTGGCAGGACTGATGCTGAAGCTGAAGCTCCAATACTTTGGCCACCTGATGCAAAGAGATGACTTTTTGAAAAAGACCCTGATGCTGGAGAAGATTGAAGGCAAAAGGATAAGGGAATGTCAGAGGATGAGATGGCTGAATGGCATCACTGACTCAATAGACATGAGTCTGAGCAAACTCTGGGAGATGGTTAAGGACAGAGAAGCTTGGCATGCTGCAATCCATGGGGTTGCAAATAGTCCAACACGACTTAGTGAGTGAACAACAACAAGCAACAAAACTAAGCTATCAAGAGCCAATTTCAACTATGTATTACAAAGATTAGGATAATGAAAATTTGAAATATTCTTATATGAGATGAGATGTAACTAAAACTAACAAGGAAACAAATAGGAAAAGAAATGATAGAAAGTATAGATAAGCACATTAAAGTTATGAAATTTATTAAGCATACCTTGTACTGCTTGTTATTACCATTCAGGTCTATGATGTTCTTCATTGATTTTTTTTTTTTAATCCTTTTCTCCCTGTTCCCTGGATTGGATAATTTCTATTCATCTGTCTTCAAATTTACTGATTCTTTTTCTGTCATCACAAACTTACTGTGAGACCCATTCAGTAATTTAAAAAAAATTTAGAGACTGTATTTTTCAATTTTAGAATTTCAATTTTACTTTTTTCTCTATAGTTCAATTTTGCTAGTGAGACTTCCCATCTATTAACTTATTATGGTGTCCGACTCTTTGAGACCCCACGGACTGTAGCCTACCAGGCTCTGAGGACCCTCTCAGTCCATGGAATTTTCCAGGCAAGAGTACTGGAGTGGGTTGCCATTTCCTTCTCCAGGGGATCTTCCCAACCCAGGGATCGAACCCAGGTCTCCCACACTGCAGGCAGACACTTTATGGTCTGAGCCACCAGGGAGACTTATTAACTTATTATGGTCATCTTTTTCTTCAAATTTTTGAGATTTCATAATAATTCTTTTAAAGTGACATTCTGCTAATTCCAACATCTTAGTCACCTTCGAGTCTGTTCCTTTGAGGGATTTTTTCTTAATTATATGCATTTTCTCTTCCTACACATGCCTGGTGACTTTCCATTTATTGAGGACATTTTTCCTGGTTCTATTTTGTCATTTAAGGATGCTTCATTATTTTTATAGCAAGCAAACAAAGTAATAGGTGATTACCAAGAATCTGTGGAGGCTTAATGTTAATACTGGAGAAGGCAATGGCACCCCACTCCAGGACTCATGACTGGAAAATGCCATGGACGGAGGAGCCTGGTAGGCTGCAGTCCATGGGGTCACGAAGAGTCAGACACGACTGAGCAACTTCCCTTTCACTTTCATGCATTGGAGAAGGAAATGGTAACCCACTCCAGTGCTGTTGCCTGGAGAATCCCAGGAATAGGGGAGCCTGGTGGGCTGCCGTCTATGGGACCACAGAGTCGAACACAACTGAAGTGACTTAGTAGCAGCAGCAGCAATGTTAATATTGGATAGTGCCAGTTTGTGTAAAGCCTGAGTTGTTTATCAAACTCAGCAAAAGTCAAATAGGAAACCCTGCTTCTATTGCGATAGATATCAGCTAAAATATTTTCCCAATTCCTTTAATTTTCCAGATGTTATTTTTAGCAGGAACTCCAAACACATAAAGTTTAGATTTAGGCAAACATTTCAGGAGGATGTACTCACAGATTTTAGGTTCCTTTCCTTTCCTTTCCTTTCCTTTCCTTTCCTTTCCTTTCCTTTCCTTTCCTCTCCCCACGCAGCCCTTGAATTCTCTGACAGCCATAAACTCTCTCCTTGAACATTTTAAATCAATAAAACTGTGCCTTTCTGCTTATATTTCAACCAGCCTCATGTCACACTGACAGGGGTGTGACTTTGGGGAAATGTAACATAATTGTGAACGTCACTCAGTGAATTTGTTTTTCTTTTTTCAAGGGTTGATTGATAAAGAAGATACGATCCATGTACACAATGGAATATTACTCAGCCATAGAAAGGAAAAGATTAGGTTATTTGAAGAGATGTGGATGGACCTAGAGTCTGTCATACAGGGCAAAGTAAGTCAGAAAGAGGAAAATGAATACTGTACATTAATGCATGCATATGAAATCTAGAAAAATGGAACAAATGAACCTAGTTCTGATACCTGGTTTGTGTGCATTGCTGTCAGATGGCTTGAATTAAAGAGGTCAGCAGGGGATCTGGATCAGCAATCTTGATCCTTTTGATAGCACACAAAAATTCACAAACTGCCACTTCAGGCTTAAGTGCAAAGCAAAGTTTATTAAAGTACAGAGACACTCTTAGAGGGAGAGTGGACCTCTGTGAAGTGAAACCAGCACTACTCTACATGCTTAAGGGTATTTATAAGGAGTTGTTCTGTGAGGAGGTGGGTGCAATCATGGGTGAATGACAGAAGTTTGCTATTTGATTGACTATCCTGAGTTTTATAAAAAGTTCATTATTGCATATGCCCCTACCCTTGATTCACTAACAAAAACCCACCCGGGGGAGGTCAAAGCCACATGTAGATTTTATTAATGTTGGTTTAATGAGTTTGAGTTTACTAGAGGTTATAGGTCTGTCTGGGCTTCTCTGGTGGCTCATATGAAAAAGAATCCACTTGCAATGCAGGAGACATGGGTTCAATCCCTGGGTTGGGAAGATGCCCTGGAGAAGGGAATCCTACCCACTTCAGTATTCTTGCCTGGGAAACCCCATGAACATAGGAGCCTGGAGGGCTACAGTCCACGGTGTTGCAGAGTTGCACATTCACATGCCTGTCTATCATGGTATGCGCAGGCCAGGGAAGTTCTCTCATGTTACCATTCTCAATCTTTATCAGGATAAATTCCCCACCACCTGACCATAGTTTCACCCATTCTGGGTGAGGTCAGGGGAGGGTCTCCTGATGGTTGGGGCCTAACTAGACTATTCCCCTCTTGACTTTACCCAACATCACCTCTTTGCTGCTAATGTCAGAGGAGGGTCCCCAGATGCTTGGGACTTAGCTTAAGTAATCGCCCCTTTTTTTTCTTTTCTACTCATGTCATCTCCTTGCTGCTTATGTCTGACTGTCTGACAGTTCCAGGGCAGGAATAGAGACACAGATAAAGAGAATGGATATGTGGATACAGAGAAGGAAGGGGAGAGTGGGATGAATAGGGAGATTAGCTTTGACATGATGCATACAGCACAGGGAGCTCAATTTGGTGCTCTGTGATGACCTAGATGAGTGGGATGGGGAGGTGAGGTGGGAGGGAGTTCTAAGAGGGAGTGGATATATGTATACATATAGCTGATTTACTTTCTTGTACAGCAGAACCTAACATAACACTGTAAAACAATTATAATCCAATTTAAAAAG
This sequence comes from Bubalus kerabau, assembly GCF_029407905.1. Taxonomy (NCBI): domain Eukaryota; kingdom Metazoa; phylum Chordata; class Mammalia; order Artiodactyla; family Bovidae; genus Bubalus; species Bubalus kerabau. The sequence continues at coordinate 59,179,678 of NC_073630.1, forward strand.
GATGGTTTCTTAGTGAGCATGGAGAAAAGAAAAATCTGCCTGCTAGGGCCATTCCTCACTACCTTTGAAGAATTTGTTTATACTTTGTACAGTGTTTGCAATTGTTATTTCCATGAGTATTAGAATCACCATTACCAGAGGAGGACATAGCAAACTACTCCAGTATTCTTGCCTCAAAAACCCCATGAACAGTATGAATAGGTATAAAGATATGACACCAGAAGATGATCCTTCCACAGGTCAGGTGTCCAATATGCTATTGGGGAAGAGCAGAGAAATAGCTCTGGAAAGAATGAAGCAGCTAGGCTAAAGCAGAAACAATGTTCAGTTGTGCATGTGTCTGGTGATGAAAGTAAAGTCTGATGTGATAAAGAACAATATTGCATAGAAAACTGGAATGTTAGTGGGTCATCCATGAAAACAAGGTAAAATTGTTTTTGTTCATTTGCAAAGTTGTGTGTGACTCTTTGCAACTGCATGGACTGTAGCATGCCAGGCTTCCCTGTGCTTCGCTATCTCCTGGAGTTTGCTCAAACTCATGCCCATTGAGTCCGTGATGCCATCCTACCATCTCATTCTGTGTCATCCCCTTCTTCTCCTGACCTCAATATTTCCCAACATCAGGATCTTTTCCACTGAGTTGGCTCATTGCATCACATGGCCAAGGTAAATTGGATGTAGTCAAACAGGAGATGGCAAGAGTAAATATGGACCTCTTAGGAATCAGTGAACTTAAATGGCATACAGGTTTCTCAAATATGCAGAAAATACCATTATAATGGCAGACAGTGAAGAACTAAAAAACCTCTTGGTTAATGTGAAAGAGGAGAGTGAAAATGCTGGCTTGAAACTCAACATTCAAAAAACTAAGATCAAGGCATCCAGTCCCATCACTTCATGGCAAACAGAAGGGGAAAAATTGGGAACTGTGACAGGGTTTACTTTCTTGGGCTCTGAAATCACTGGATGGTGATTAGCCATAGAATTAAAAGATGCTTACTCCTTGGAAGGAAAGCTATGACAAACCAGCTTGCTCATTCATTTCAGTCATGTTCAACTCTTTGCAATCCTATGGACTGTAGCCTACCAGGCTCCTCTGTCCTTGGGATTCCCCAGTCTAGAATTCTGGAGTGGGTTACCATGCCCTCTCCATTGGTTCTTCCTGACCCAGAGATTGAACCCATGTTTCATGCAGACAGTGTATTAAAAATCAAAAATATCACTTTGTTGACAAAGGTCCTTATAGTCAAAGCTATGGTTTTCCAGTAGTCATGTACAGATATTAGAGTTGGACCATAAAGAAGACTGAGCACTGAAGAACAGATGCTTTCGAATTGTGGTGCTGGAGAAGACTCTTGAAAGTCCCTTGCACTGCAAGGAGATCAAATTAGTCAATACTAAAGGAAATCATCCCTGAACATTCACTGGAAGGACTGATGCTGAAGCTGAAGCTCCAATAATTTGGCTACCTGATGTGAGGAGCCAACTCACTGGAAAAGACCCTGATAGTGGGAAAGAGTGAAGTCAGGAGAAGAGAGTGACAGATGATGAGATGATTGGATACCATCACTGACTCAATGGACATGAGTTTGAGCAAACTCCAGGAGATAGTGAAGGACAAGGAAGCCTGGCATGCTACAGTCCATGGGGTAACAAAGAGTGGTACATGACTTAGAGACTGAGGAACAACACTATCTTCTTTTCCCTGGAAAGAGTATACTTGGGGTTTTCTCATGCAGATTGCTCCTTTCCCTGGAGAAGGAAATGACAGCAGGGGAGGGGGGGTGGTGGAGGGTGGTAGGGAAAGGGCCCATAGGACAGATTACCTCGTTGGTTGTTGTTGTTGTTTAGTGTTTAGTCACTAAGTCATGTCTGATTCTCCTGTGACCCTATGGACTGTAACCCACCATGGGATTTCCCAGGCAAGAATACTGGAGTGGGTTGCCATTTCCTTCTCTGGGGATCTTCTGGTACCAGGGACTGAACCTGCATCTCCTACTTGGTAGGCAGATTCTTTACCACTGAGCCACCAGGGAAGCCCCTTACCTCATTGCTACTGACCAGAAAATTTCTGGTTGATTAGAAAGATTATATTTCTGAGAAAGTTTGAAACTACAGTTAGGTTAGGTATTAAATCTAGATTTGGTATCACAGATTTTAGCACCTGTGTGCTAAAGTTAGGACTTGTGTTTTTTCTCTTTAACAATGATCCATGTTATTAGTATTTACTTGAAATTATGCCTTTATTATTTGCATTAATTATTTCATTGTTTTTTAGCTCTTTAGGAAGGATTTAAAAGAGAGGCATCTAACAGGGCTTTCTCAAAGGTTCAAGTGGTAAAGAATCTACCTGCAGTGCAGGAGGCACAGGAGCTGCGGTTCAATAAGCACAAAGATACAGAGTATGTTGCTGTTTTGCTTTCACTCAATCCTTTCTGACTCTTTGCAACCCTTTTGATTATAGCCTGCTAGGCTCCTCTATCCATGGGATTTTTCAGGCAAGAATACAGGAGTGGGTTGCCATTTTCCTCCTCCAGAGGATCTTCCTGATCCAGGGATCAAGCCTGTGTCTCCTGTATCTCCTCCATTGCAGGCAGATTTTTTTTTTAATCCACTGAGCCACACAGTATGCTAACAACATATAAATGATATTACAGTCAGGTAAAGATTTTAATTAAAATAGAAAGAGATTTATATAGAGAGTTTTTTATAGGCCAGTAATTTTCCAGATAGAATAAATGTGCTCAAAAGTAATCTCTCTAATCGTATGTTAATAATTTTGCATGTGACTTTGTTTCATTGGAGATGGGGGAATGTAACATCATGAAACTCAGAATGGGATTTCAAAACATCTGGAATCAAAAACCTGGAGGAGAAGGAAATTCACTTCAATAGCATACATCTATTAATATATATGGCATTTGAATATTATTATTTTTGTAAACGTGTACATACAGATATACATATATAAAATATACATCGTTATGTCTAATTCTAAATCTTTAAAAGGCTGTGATGGCCACAACCTCACAACCCTCCTACTGTACTCTGAGTGGGCAGTCCTATAGTAAAGGGTCATTTACATTCTGTAAAGCATGCTTCAGCAGAACAATTCCTTTTGATGTTTTAAGCACACAAATACCTTCCTACACACAAATGTCAGACTCTCCTTTGTAATGGCCAAATACCCCTTTTTTAAAAAAATGAAAAAGCTGAGCATGAAAGTCTGGCTATTTATCAATTTCCTGATTAATTTATTGAACTCTATACTATTCTCTTCCATACATTTTAAGGCAGTCGTTTTACAATTGGGTTTCCTGGATGTCCTATGTTACTTGCCACGGGAAGGAAAAATGGGAGGTATATTTATCTCCTTGAAAAGGTTAAGACACTATTTTGTAAAATTTTCCCCTGGGGGCTTTCTAAAAACAACTGAGCCAATTTTGTGTCAAAACACAATGATCACAATGTACAAGATGACCAGACTTTTTGAACCAGCAGCTGGGCTACCTGTTTTTCTCCTTAACAAGTGGGCCAATTCCATCTGGAAACAGAATGAACGTGAGATATCAAAAGATCAAAACAGTTTGAACCAGCAGCTGTTTAACCTGCAGCAGTTAATCTTTCCTGGCAATCTGTTAGAGACATGCATTCCTCAGGCCACAAGGATTATGAAAATTTTTGCTGACTCTACCTCTGGGACATGCTCAGTAACAGTTCTTCCCACAAGTGTTTGGAATGTGTCAGCTATACACTAACACAGCAAAGAAACACAATGCCTTTTATTTCCATTTTGATGTAAAGAAGTGAATTAATGGTCAATCTCAAGGAATACAAACCCATTTATTGTCTAAATTTAATTTCACCAACAGGATATTTCAGATATGTTAAACTGTGCTAGCAATGATACTAACTAATATAAAACTGATACTTAATGCATGCCACAATGTGGTCTAAAATTTAATTTAATAATTGAAGGCTGTATACACAATGACCAGTTTTGTCTGGAAAGCTCCATGGACAGAGAAGCCTGGTAGGCTGCAGTCCGAGGAGTTGCAAGGAGTTGGAAATGACTGACGAATTAAGTCATGTGCCTTAGATACAGAATGACAATGACACGTAGGTAAGCTCATTGTGTCGGCCACAGTTCTAAGGGATGTACAGTTATTAGCTCAACTAATCAAACATTGGAAGAAGTTGGAGCCCTAAAGTCCAGAGAACTGAGACACTGAGAAATTAAGTAATTTATCTATAACTATATGATTCACAACCTACAGAACCCATTAATAGAAAATTGGATTAAATATTTACTGAGCAATGGCACCCCACTCCAGTACTCTTGCCTGGAAAATCCCATGGATGGAGGAGCCTGGTAGGCTGCAGTCCATGTGGTCGCTAAGAGTCGAACATGACTGAGTGACTTCACTTTCACTTTTCACTTTCATGCACTGGAGAAGGAAATGGCAACCCACTCCAGTGTTCTTGCCTGGAGAATCCCAGGGATGGGGGAACCTGGTGGGCTGCCGTCTATGGGGTCACACAGAGTCAGACACGACTGAAGCGACTTAGCAGCAACAGCAGCAGAGCATGGCCCCACCCATTAGAATAAGATGTTTCCCCATCAGTCAGTCTCTCACATCAGGAAGTTCCCATAAGCCTCTTATCCTTCTCCACCAAAGGGCAGACAGACTGAAAACAATTAGAGAAAACTAACCAATCTAATCATATGGACCACAGCCATGTCTAACACAATGAAACAATGAGCCATCCCATGTAGGGCCACATAAGACAGATGGGTCATGATGGAGAGTTCTGGCAAAATGTGGTCCACTGGATAAGGGAATGGCAAACCACTTCAATATTCTTGCCTTGAGAATCCCATGAACTGTATGAAAAGGCAAAAAGATAGGACACTGAAAGGCGAACTCCCCAGGTCAGTAGGTACCCAATATGCTACTGGAGATCAGTGGAGGAAAAAAAAAAAAAAAAACAGAAAGAATGAAGAGACAAAGCCAAACAAAAACTAAAACCAGTTGTTGATGAGACTGGTGATGGAAGCAAGGTCCAATGCTGTAAAGAGCAATATAGCATAGGAACTTGTAATGGTAAGTCCATGAATCAAGGCAAATTGGAAGTGGTCAAATAGGAGATGGCAAGAGTGAACACTGATGTTTTAGGAATCAGCAAACTAAAATGGACTGAAATGGGTAAATTTAACTCAGATGACCATTATATCTACTACTGTGGGCAGGAATCCCTTAGCAGAAATGGAGGAGCCATCATAGTCAACAAAAGATTCCAAAATGTAGTACTTGGATATAGTCTCAAAAATGACAGAATGACCTCTGTTCATTTCCAAGACAAACCATTAAATATCACAGTAATCCAAGTCTATGCCCTGACTAGTAATGCTGAAGAAGCTAAAGTTGAACGGTTCTATGAAGATCTACAAGACCTTTTAGAACTAACATCCCGAAAAAGATGCCCTTTTCATTATAGGGGGACTGGAATGCAAAAGTAGGAAGTCAAGAAACACCTGGAGTAACAGGCAAATTTGGCCTTGGAGTACAGAATGAAGCAGGGCAAAGGCTAATAGAGTTTTGCCAAGAAAATGCACTGGTCATAGCAAACACTTTCTTCCAACAACACAGGAGAAGACTCTACATATGGACATCACCAGATGGTCAACACCGAAATCAGATTGATTCTATTCTTTGCAGCCAAAGATGGATACACTCTATACAGTCAGCAAAAACAAGACCAGGAGCTGACTGTGGCTCAGATCATGAACTCCTTATTGCCAAACTCAGACAAATTGATGAAAGTAGGCACAACCACTAGACCATTCATGTATGATCTAAATCAAATTCCTTATGATTATACAGTGGAAGTGAGAAATAGATTTAAGGGACTAGATCTGATAGACAGAGTGCCTGATGAACTATGGATGGAGGTTCATGAGATTGTAGGGGAGACAGAGATCAAGACCATCCCCAAGAAAAAGAAATGCAAAAAGGCAAAATGGCTGTCTTAGGAGTCCTTACAAATAGCTCAGGAAAAAAAAAAAAAAAAGAAGCAAAAGCAAAGGAGAAAAGGAAAGACATACCCATTTGAATGCAGATTTCCAAAGAAGAGCAAGGAGAGATTAGAAAGACTTCCTCCGTGATCAGTGCAAGGAAATAGAGGAAAATGATAGAATGTGAAAGACTAGAGATTTCTTCTAGAAAATTAGAGATACCAATGGGATGTTTCATGCAAAGATGGGCTCAATAAAGGACAGAAATGGTATGGACCTAACAGAAGCAGAAGATATTAAGAAGAGGTGGCAAGAATACACAGAAGAACTGTACAAAAAAGAGCATCATAACCCAGATAATCACGATGGTGTGATCACTGACCTAGAGCCAGACATCCTGGAATGTGAAGTCCAGTGGGCATTAGGAAGCATCACTACGAACAAAGCTAGTGGAGGTAATGGAATTGAGTTCAGCTATTTCACATCTTAAAAGATGATGTCATGAAAGTGCTGCATTCAATATTTCAGCAGATTTGGAAAACTCAGAAGTGCCCAGAGGACTGGAACAGGTCAATTTTCATTCTAACCCCAAAGAAAGGCAATGTCAAAGAATGCTCAAACTACTGCACAATTGCACTCATCTCACACACTAGTAAAGTAATGCTCAAAATTCTCCAAGCCAGGCTTCAACAATTTGTGATTGTTCAAGCTTCCAGATGTTCAAGCTGGTCTTAGAAAATGCAGAGGAACCAGAGGTCAAATTGCCAACATCCGTTGGATCATCAAAAAAGCAAGAAAGTTCCTGAAAAACATCTATTCCATCTTTATTGACTATGCCAAAGCCTTTGACTGTGTGGATCACAATAAACTGTGGAAAATTCTGTAAAAAATGGGAATACCAGACCACCTGACCTGCCTCTTGAGAAATCTGTATGCGGATCAGGAAGCAACTGTTTAAACTAGACATGGAACAACAGACTGGTTCCAAATTGGGAAAGGAGTACATCAAGGCTGTATATTGTCACCCTGCTTATTTAACTTGTATGCAGAGTACATCATGAGAAACTTTGGGCTGGATGAAAAGCACAAGCTGGAATCAAGATTGCCAGGAGAAGTATCAATATCTTCAGATATGCATATGACATCACCCTTATGGCAGAAAATGAAGAACTAAAGAACCTCTTGCTGCAAGTGAAAGAGGAGAGTGAAAAGGTTCGCTTAAAGCTCAACATTAAGAAAAGTAAGATCATGGCATCTAATCCCATCAGTTCATGAGAAATAGATGGGGAAACAGTGGGAACAGTGGCAGACTTTATTTTTGGGGACTCCAATATCACTGCAGATGGTGACTGCAACTAGGAAATTAAAAGATGCTTACTCCTTGGCAGAAAAGTTATGACCAATCTAGACAGAATGTTAAAAAGCAGAGACATTACTTTGCCAACAAAGGCCTGTCTAGTCAAAGCTATTGTTTTTCCAGTAATCATGTATGGATGTGAGAATTGGACTATAAAAAAAGCTGAGCACCAAAGAATTGATGCTTCTGAACTGTGGTGTTGGAGAATTCTCTTGAGAGTCCCTTGGACAGCAAGGAAATCCAACCAGTCCATCCTAAAGGAGATTGAGTGTTCATTAGAAGAACTGATGTTGAAGCTGAAACTCCAATACTTTGGCCATCTGATGTGAAGAGCTGACTCATTTGAAAAGACCCTGATGCTAGGAAAGATCGAAGGCCAGAGGAGAAGGGGACAACAGAGGATGAGATGGTTGGATGGCATCACCGACTCAAGGGACATGAGTCTGAGTAAACTCCGGGAGTTGGTGATGGACATGGAGGCCTGGCATACTGCAGTCCGTGGGGTCACAAAGAGTCGGACATGACTGAGTGACTGAAACTGAACTGAACTGACAGAGATGGAATTCAAACATATGTCATCTGAATACAGGGGTCATGTTCTTGATAAGAATATAGTGCTGCCGGGAGGTACACATTCACTGGAAACATTTCCTTCAAACAAATATATACTGAAATATACATAAATACTAGGAAAGTTATATTGTTTAAAATGTATAATCCAGATCTTTACATATTAACTATTGTATTGAATTTGCTTTTGTATTTTATTGCATCAAGTAAAAAACCCATTTATAATATGTTTAATATATTAACAATATAGCACATTTCTCAAACCATATTAAGTGTTCAAGAAATTTATTACAGTGTGCAATATAAAAATGACAATTTGACTATTATTACTCTCCATTTTTCAGATTCAAGCTGTTGTGATGTGTGCAAGGTGTATACAGTCTAGTGGTAGTCTGAATTTGTTCAATTTATGAAGTCTCTTTAGTTTCTAAATAAAAATAAAAGATGCATTTTTTATTTTCACCAAGAACTTTATTGAATAATGTAGTCATCATTTTGTTCCACTGCTTTCTGCCACTTTTCAGGCAACTTCTTAATTCCATCTTCCCAAAATGTTTTACCTTTTTTTGAGTAAAGAACTATTCAAAGCGCCTTTTACAGTCTTCCAGGAAATGGAAATATTTTTCCTTTTGGAAAATTTTGTAAAGGCCAAAGTAAATGGAAATCTGATGGTACAGTGTCTAGTGAATATGGCAAATGAATCAGAACTCCCTAGCCAAGCTGTAACCGTTTTTGCCTTGGTCATCAAAGAAATGTGCCATCTTGTGTTCTCCCAGTGGAAGATTAAGAATTTTCTGTTGAGTAATTCCAGGTACTTTTTGTTGTATGATGCCTTCAGTTGGTCTAATTGGGAGCAGTGCTTGTTGGAATTAATTTATGACTTTCCTGAAGAAGCTCATAATAGAGGACTCCCTTCCAATCTCACCATATACACAGTATCACTTTCTTTGGATGAAGATCAGTCTTTGATGTGGTTGGTGGTTGGTTTATTTTGCTTGCCCCACAATATCTTCCATTCCACATTATTGATCAGTAACCACTTTTCACCACCCATCAGAATTTGTTTTAAAAATGGAGCATTTTTGTTAAATTTAAATAGTCACATGTGGAAATATGGTCAAGAAGGTTTTTTGTTTTTTTTTTTGACTTATGTGGCACCCAACCATCAAAGTAATTAACATAACCAAGCTAGTGCAAGTGATTTTCAATGCTTGATTTCGATATTTGGAGAATGGCAGCTATCTCCTTTATGACATCTTGATTTTATTGCCATCAACTTCAACTGGTCTACCCAACTGTGGTGCATCACCCAGGAGGAAATCTCCAGCACAAAACTTTACAAACCACTTTTTGACACATTTGGTCAGTCACAGCACATTTATCACACAGTTCACACATCTTTTATTTAGCATTTCAATTGCATTTTTTACTTTCTTGTAAAGTAATGCTCAAAATTCTCCAAGCCAGGCTTCAGCAATATGTGAACCGTGTACTTCCTGATGTTCAAGCTGGATTTAGAAAAGGCAGAGGAACCTGAGATCAAATTGCCAACATCCGCTGGATCATGGAAAAAGCAAGACAGTTCCAGAAAAACATCTATTTCTGCTTTATTGACTATCCCAAAGCCTTTGACTATGTGGATCACAACAAACTGTGGAAAATTCTGAAAGAGATGGGAATGCCAGACCACCTGATCTACCTTTCGAGAAATTTGTATGCAGGTCAGGAAGCAACAGTTAGAACTGGACATGGAAAAACAGACTGGTTCCAAATAGGAAAAGGAGTACGTCAAGGCTGTATATTGTCACCCTGTTTATTTAACTTCTATGCGGAGTACATCATAAGAAACGCTGGACTGGAAGAAGCACAAGTTGGAATCAAGATTGCCAGGAGAAATATCAATAACCTCAGATATGCAGATGACACCACCCTTATGGCAGAAAGTGAAGAGGAACTAAAAAGCCTCTTGATGAAAGTGAAAGTGGAGAGTGAAAAAGTTGGCTTAAAGCTCAACATTCAGAAAACGAAAATCATGGCATCCGGTCCCACCACTTCATGGGAAATAGATGGGGAAACAGTGGAAACTGTCAGACTTTATTTTTCTGGCCTCCAAAATCACTGCAGATGGTGACTGCAGCCATGAAATTAAAAGATGCTTACTCCTTGGAAGGAAAGTTATGACCAACCTAGATAGCATATTCAAAAGCAGAGACATTACTTTGCCAACAAAGGTCCGTCTAGTCAAGGCTATGGTTTTTTCTGTGGTCATGTATGGATGTGAGAGTTGGACTGTGAAGAAGGCTGAGCACCAAAGAATTGATGCCTTTGAACTGTGGTGTTGGAGAAGCCTCTTGAGAGTCCCTTGGACTGCAAGGAGATCCAACCAGGCCATTCTGAAGGAGATCAGCCCTGGGATTTCTTTGGAAGGAATGATGCTAAAGCTACAACTCCAGTACTTGGGCCACCTCATGTGAAGAGTTGACTCATTGGAAAAGACTCTGATGCTGGGAGGGATTGGGGGCAGGAGGAGAAGGGGACGACAGAGGATGAGATGGCTGGATGGCATCACTGACTCGATGGACATGAGTCTGAGTGAACTCCGGGAATTGGTGATGTACAGGGAGGCCTGGCGTGCTGCGATTCATGGGGTTGCAAAGAGTCAGACATGACTGAGCGACTGATCTGATCTGATCTGATTATTCTGAAAATGTTGTTTTTTTCCTTCCATCTTCAGTATTAAATTGGCTATTCGACTGATCTGATCTGATCTGATTATTCTGAAAATGTTGTTTTTTTCCTTCCATCTTCAGTATTAAATTGGCTATTCAAAAATTTGCCAATTTTGATAAGGTTGTTTTTAATTGTTGCTGATAAAACAGCTGTCACAGTACAGCTGTCACAAAACAATCTAACAAAATTGTTCAGAACGATGCTAAAGGCAACTGAGTGCTACTAGAGCCATCTTATATATATAAAAAAATTAAAATGAAGCTTTTGGCCTACCTAAATATTATTTTTTTAATCAACTCACTTCAACATAGTCAGAGTCTATTTAATACTTTGGGTAGAAATATATGAGTGTAATTTTTTTTCACTCTAAGAAGCCAAGCAGCTTACATGATGAAATCCAGATAAGTCATAGTTCAATTATACATGCAATTATGATCTTTTCATAAAATATTAACACTCTCATGGCAGTTTAGAAAGATGTAAACAGATTTCATAGAAAGAATAATTCTGAAAAAATACTTCAATTGTAGACAGATTTTATAAATGTTACATTTATCAGTTTTGAATAAATGAGATCATTATAAATAATTCATTATATCAGCACAAGTCATAAAAATACTCAGACTATGGAAAACTTACTGTTTTCTGCAATTTTCTTCCTTCAGATCAGATCAGTCGCTCAGTCGTGTCCAACTTTGCGAACCCCATGAATCGCAGCACGCCAGGCCTCCCTGTCCATCACCAACTCCCGGAGTTCACTCAGACTCATGTCCATCAAGTAAGTGATGCCATCCAGCCATCTCATCCTCTGTCATCCCCTTCTCCTCTTGCCCCCAATCCTCCTAGCATCAGAGTCTTTTCCAATGAGTCAACTCTTCGCATGAGGTGGCCCAAGTACTGGAGTTGTAGCTTTAGCATCATTCCTTCCAAAGAAATCCCAGGGCTGATCTCCTTCAGAATGGCCTGGTTGGATCTCCTTGCAGTCCAAGGGACTCTCAAGAGGCTTCTCCAACACCACAGTTCAAAGGCATCAATTCTTCGGTGCTCAGCCTTCTTCACAGTCCAACTCTCACATCCATACATGACCACAGGAAAAACCATAGCCTTGACTAGACGGACCTTTGTTGGCAAAGTAATGTCTCTGCTTTTGAATATGCTATCTAGGTTGGTCATAACTTTCCTTCCAAGGAGTAAGCATCTTTTAATTTCATGGCTGCAGTCACCATCTGCAGTGATTTTGGAGCCACAAAAAATAAAGTCTGATACTGTTTCCACTGTTTCCCCATCTATTTCCCATGAAGTGATGGGACCGGATGCCATGATTTTCATTTTCTGAATGTTGAGCTTTAAGCCAACTTTTTCACTCTCCACTTTCACTTTCATCAAGAGGCCTTTTAGTTCCTCTTCACTTTCTGCCATAAGGGCGGTATCATCTGCATATCTGAGGTTATTGAGATTTCTCCCAGCAATCTGGATTCCAGCTTGTGTTGGAATTTTCTTCCTTAGCTCACTTTTATTGAGTGATAATTATGTCTGGCGGGAATCCATCCATTTCCGTACATTGTCAACATCTCAGACTCTAAAGACAGACAAAACTAGGTTTGAACTCAAGCTTTGGCAGAATTCAGTTGTGTAACCTAGGACATGCAGCTACTGCTCTTGAGTTCTCATTTGGATTATGGAGATAACAATAAAATTCATCTCATACAATGATATATGAGTATATATTAAGCATGATAATATAAAAAAAAAACCTTAATGTCAGGGATAAACACAACATATTCAGCACACCAGGGTGACCAACCACCCCAGTTTGCTCCAGGTCACCCTAGTTTTGCCTGCGAAATCCCTTTGTCCCAAGTCAGGACAGTTGGTCACCATATGGCACTCACACAAGTAAATATACATTACATGTATATACCTTCATACTTCTGGAAATACTAGTAAGTATTTTAAACTTTGGATAGAAAGAAAGATAAATCCCCAACTAATTAGCGATATACAGTGATTACATCAGCTATCAAAAACTTAACTGTCCTAGAATTTCTACAACCAGTACTATCAAAGGTCATGGAGAGGACATCTCTGGTAGTTCAGTTGTTGAGAATCTCCCTGTCAATGCAGGGGAATGAGTTCAATCCCTTCTCTAGGAAGATTCCACATGCCAAGGGGCAGCTAAGCCTGTGGGCTACAACAAGGGAAACCATCACAATAAGCCAGTGCATTGCAATTAGAGAGCAGTCCTCATTCAGCACAACTAGAGGAAGCCTGCACACAGCAATGAAGGCCCAGGGCAGTCGAAAAAATAAATAAATAGAAACCAAAACAAACAAACAAAAAACCCCAAAGATCACGGAGAAAAAAAGACTCTTAAAAAGCAAAACAGATGCTAACTTTCATGAGTACAGTTCTTGTGGTTTACTCATATAAGAAGCAATCAGTCTCAATCCAACAATTATTCCCCCAAACAATTCTACCAAGGTTTGTTACTGACTTTGCAAACTAATAGCAGAATAGAAGCAAAATCATAGGCTGAAGAAAAAGGTGCTATTGACATTCACACTCAGGATTGAATGGTATAGAGCTCAAGGCTCTTACAAAAATATTTAAAATTAAGGATGAAACAGTAGGTCGACTTCATTCATACAGTTTAAAGTATGAGCCTGCAGCTGAGAAGAATGTAGAAACATGAGCAAACATGAGCAAATCTAATATCATTTATTGAACAAACAAATAGGGCAAAGACAAGGCTGTCTTCTTGCCTCAAGGCATAGCAAAAGGAAATGCAGAGATTTGCAATATGCAGTACTATATTCACCATTTCCTGTAGTATGATTACAGAAGGATTTGTGTATTATTCTCACTTCAGTTCAGTTGAGTTGCTCAGTCGTGTCGAACTCTTTGCAATCCCATGGACCGTGGCACGCCAGGCCTCCCTGTCCATAACCAACTCCCAGTCATGTCTGTTGAGTTGGTGATGCCATCCAACCATTTCATCCTCTGTTGTCCGTTTCTTCTCCTGCCTTCAATCTTTCCTAGCATCAGGGTCTTTTCAAATGAGTCAGCTCTTCGCATCAGATGGCCAAAGTATTGCAGTTTCAGCTTCAACATCAGTCCTTCCAATGAACACTCAGGACTGATCTCCTTTAGGATGGATTGGTTGGATCTCCTTGCAGTCCAAGGGACTCTGAAGAGTCTTCTCCAACACCACAGTTCAAAAGCATTAATCCTTCGGCACTCAGCTTTCTTTATAGTCTGACTCTCACATTCATCCATGACTACTGGAAAAACCATAGCCTTGACCAGACGGACCTTTGTTGGCAAAGTAATGTCTCTGCTTTTTAATATGCTGTCTAGGTTGGTCATAACTTTCCTTCCAAGGAATAAGCGTCTTTTAATTTCACAGCTGCAGTCACCATCTGCAGTGATTTTGGAGCCACCAAAAATAAATTCTGCCACTGTTTCCACTGTATTCTTTTAATAAACATTTATTGGGTGCCTAACATATCCTAGGAATACAATAATGAACAAGAGAGATAATGTGCCTGTTTATTCCACATGAAAATGACAAAAATATTATTAAACAAAATAATATTGAATAGTGAAAAGTGCTATAGAAGAAATAAGGTAATTTGATAAGGAATGACTTGGAGGGCACTTTAACACAGGATGGTCATGTTGGGTGCCTCTAGAGACATGTTCCTTGAGCTGAGATCTGAATGATAAGAAGCAGCCTGCCTTGAGCCCAAGGAGCCTCCCAATCCAGAGAAAGGCAAGGCCTAGGATTGGCCTGAAGAAGAGGAAAAGAGAAGAGAGTGCTACGTTGTGGAGTGGTCTCTTGGGGTGTAGTGATGACAGAGATAGCAGCCTGAGGTGTGGATAAAGTTGAGATCTTGTGGGCCATGAGACCATGAAAAAATTGCTCAATGAAGTCAGTGGAGGGTGTTAAGCAGAGGACTAACCCTATCTGATCTAGATATGTATTAGTCTCCTAGAGCTACTGCAACAAAGTACCACAAACTGCGTGGCTTAAACAACAGATATTGGGCCTCCATGGTGGCTCAGTGAAAGGATCTACCTGCCAATGCAGGAGACACGGGTTCGATCCCTGATCCCAGAAAATCCCACATGCTGCAGAGTAACTAAGCCTGCACCACAACTACTGAGCCTGTGCTGTAGAGGCAAGAAGCTGCAGCTACTGAGTCCTTGCGCCCTAGAGCGTGTGCTCTACAACAGGAGAAGCCACTGCAGTGAGCAGCCTGTGCACCACAGCCAGAGAGTGGCCCCTGCTCACTGCAACTAGAGAAAGTCCATTGGCAGCAACGAAGACCTCAGCACGGCCAAAGATAAGCAAACAAATAATAATAATAAACAGAAATTTATTCCCTAGAAGTTTGAGAGGCTAGAAGTCTGAATCGAGGTGTCGGCCATGCAAAGCTCTCACCAAAGCCTTTACAGGAGATACTTCCTCCAGGAATTTCTGGATATCCCCTGCCTTTGCATGGCCTGTGACAGTACAACTCCAATCTCTGCCTTGATCTTCCCAGGGCATCTTTCTTGTGTGTCATCTTAACCAGGCCATCTGCTTATGAGGACTCAAGTCATCTTAACTGATTATGTCTGCAATTCCCCTATTTCCAAATAAGGTCACATTCTGAGGTACTGGAAGTTAGGACTTTGAGATATTGTTTGGGAACACAATTTTACCATTAATGACATAGATAAGAGATCATTTCTGCCTTTTTATAGCAAACTGGATTTGAAGGGTAAGAGTGAGAGGGGACCAGTTAGGAACTCATTGCCATTGTTTAGGTAAGGGTAAATTTGTGTCTTGTTCTAAGTTATTAGCAGTGAACATTGACAGATGATACTGTTGGAGAGAAATGGACCAGACTTTCCTGTAAATTGAAGACTAAATAAAGACTATATCAGTTATAATTTTGACACTTTTAATGGACAGGGAAGACTGGCGTGCTGCGATTCATGGGGTTGCAAAGAGTCAGGCATGACTGAGTGACTGAAATGAACTGAACTGAACTGAATGTTAACAACAAAAGAGATGAATGATGGTACTAACTAAAATGGGAAAATTGGCAAAAAACAAAGAACATATTTGGGGTACAGGAGGAAATGTGGTGTTAAGTTTGATGCATCAGATCCTTAAGTGGTCACACTTGATTTACCAATCTGAAGCTCAAAAGAGAGTTATATAAATGGGTGTTTCAGATACATCAACGTGAGTGAAAGTGAAAGTTGCATAGTCATGTCCGACACTTTGCAACCCCATGTACTATACAGTCCATGGAATTATCCAGGCCAGAATACTGGAGTGGGTAGCCTATCCCTTCTCCAGTGGATCTTCCAGACCCAGGAATCGACCCGGGGTCTCCCGCATTGCAGGTGGATTCTTTACCAACTGAGCTATGAGGGAAGCCCTAATTAAATTAATGTAATAACACATTAATTTAATGTAATAATACATTAATTTAATACAATTAATTCACATTAACCCAGGCAACAGCCTGGATGAAAAACCAAATTTCTTTTCAATGAAGAAAGCCAGAACTGAACCCAGAGGCATTTTAATAATCTAAAAAGAGGGATTACATAGAACTATTTCTGAGGCAGTCAGGACAAATGGAATTGTTAAAAAGAGATAAAAGATGAAATCTAAATAGAATGGAGAGTCCACATAGCATGAAATAATGCTATGTGGTGGTGGTATTAGCGGTAGTGTGTGTGTGTGTGTGTATGTGTGTGTGTGTGTGTTGAAGTTGTCTTAAAGATTTTTCCCAGTATGAAGTTCCTTTCTACAGAGACATGGGTATATACTTGCTATTAAATGTTAGGTATAAGTAAAAGTCCGTGTAAAGGGCTATTTTTCTCTATGGGTCACTGGAGTGGCAGAAGTTAAAGAAACTTTCCTATAATCCATTTACTTTCCTTATTAGGAGGTGAGGGCTTCTGGGGAAAGTCATATGACATAGTCTAATCTCCTTGTAAATACACTAATAAATGACCTTCCTGGCTGTAGACTAATGATATTCACTAAGAGAAAGATTCTTATCTACGTAATGCTCTTGTTTGGTAGATAAACTCAGAATTTATGGAAAATGTCACATAGGCTGGTGTGTAAAATGGAAAGGTTTCATAAATTAAATGCTCCAAGATGTATCAGGTAATATTTTATGTTTTTCATTCTGCTTATCCAACATAGGAAGGAAAGAATCTGAGAAGAGACCATCGACATGCCTGTCCATTCTCTGTGTTCCTATGCCTTTTGATATCTTGCATATTAGTAATGCTTGTTACTGGATAAGATTCCTGATTCTTACACATCTGATTTGCCAAATTTATCTTTTTTGTTAGGTAAATACTTACTCTTATTCCAATCATCTCCTGCCTCCTACAAAACAGCTTCCTTAGAGCTCTCTTCACAGAGGCTAAAGTACTGTGGAGCAGAAATGAAACTAAGGCTTCCCAGGTGTCACTAGTGGTAAAAACAAAAACCTGCTTGCTAATACAAGAGATGTAAGAGACCCAGGTTCAATCCCTGGGTCAGGAAGATCCCTTGGAGGAGGGTGGCAACCCACTCCAGTGTTCTTGCCTGGAGAACTGCATGGACAGAGGAGCCTGGAGGGCTACAGTCCATAGCATCACAAAGAGTCGGACACTACTGACATGACTTGGCACGCATGCAAGCAGAAATGATATTAGGGACCCTGAGTTGTCTATCATAGGGCTCCCTAATTTTAAGTTTGGATATACTGCTTGGGGTCAGAAAAATAAGGGTTACCAAATAATTAGTTTGGCTATTTGAGATCATATGCCTTAAAGAAAGGGTGTTCCCAGGTGGCTCAGTGGTAAAGAATCCACCTGCCAATGCAGAAGACACAGGAGATGTGTGTTTGATCCCTGTGTTGGGAAGATCCCCTGGAGGAGGAAATGGCAACCCACTACAGTATTTTTGCCTGGAGAATTCCATGGACAGAGGAGCCTGGTGGGCTGTAATCCGTGGAGTTACAAAGAGTCAAACATGACTAAGCGACTGAGCATCCATGCATGCTTTAAAGAAAACTTTCTGTTCATTTTGACACTATCCTATACTATAGTATAAGATATACTATACTAGTATACTAATAGTATATTAATAGTATAGTATTTTCTATAATATAGAAAATCTGTAATATATATTGAAAGGAGTCCAAGGTAGAAATTCCTAATGTTGTCAGACTCTTGGTGTTTAAGAAGTAAAACTAAGTTATTAGAAAAATGTAAATGTTTTACAATATTCACTCTTTGTAGGTCTCAGATACTTCAGATTTCATTTTCCATACGTTGAAGGCAAATGCTAACAGACAGAACTCTATATCAATTATTTAGAAGTTATTATCTAAAATATTTACTATAGAGAGGTGGCATTTTCAAGTCACAAGCATTTGATTTGAACTAATATTTTTATTCACGTCAAAAGTTCTTCATAATTTTCCTTTTTTTAAACTTTTCCAACTGTGCACCTGCCATTTTAACCACATAGAACTATTTGGGAAAAGTGGCCTCAGCAGAACATCAGAGAATAAAAGCATCAGATATCATCTTGGAAATAATTTTTTTTTAATTCTTGTTTTATCAATAACTCAGGTATTACTTTAAGCATTTAGTCCATGTAATAGTAACAAAATAAATGCTCATCTCAGTGTTTTCAAAATCATTCTAGACCTCATTCTCTGCCATCCTTCTCCATGGGTAAATAAACTTAAGGGTCTATCTTTGGTGGCCCACAGACATCTGCAGAGGTCTGACATATTCTGATACTACATGACTCCTGGCTTTTTCCGCCTCTTCCCTGCCATCTTCCACAAAGGGTAAAACCTACCTTATCTCTGCTGACACAGGACAGATCAATAATTGCTTTTGTGGCCTCTTATCACTTCTAAAAGATTTCTGGGAGCTGTCTCTGTCTTGAAAAACTGATATGCCCTCTCCAATCACAGGAAAGCTGCTGCTCTTCCAGTTCATTTCACACAAAATGCTTAAGCATTCTCTCTCAATGCCCCTGGCACCAAGTAAAGCCAGTTCTCTTCTACTATTGCTCCATGTTCACAAGGATACCTCTGTTGAGCTATACTCTACTGGAGTTCAGTCAAAGAATTAGGACAGAAGTTATCTCTATACATTCGTTTTCTAAAATATACACTGTTGACAAAAGTCCCTTCACAGAGATTTCCAACACTACTAGATTCTATTACTTCCTCTGATGATACTTCCAGCCCAGTCATATAATCTTTCAGCCCAAATCCAAAACCAAACCTAGGATAGAACATCTGATCTGTAGATTAGGAAATATTTTTCTAAAATTTGTTTTTTTTTTTAATACCTTTGGCATTTGGAATGTAAATATACTCTGGGAAAGCAAAAAAAGAAAAACTTTTTTTTTCAAATTATTATGATTTTTTAGAAATTTTGAAACACTATTTCAGAATTCAAGAGGTGATAATTCACTCCTTTATGTTTCAGTGTTCCTCGAGCCACATTTCCCAGATAGCTTCAGATGGTCAAAATGGAAAATGAGTGGATGGTTACAATAAGAAAGGGGGAAAAAGGGAGAAAAGTTATTGGAATGTGTAATTACATTAGATTAAATAAAGCAATTTCCCTGAAGGTTCGATTCTAGGGAAAGAGCAATGGTGTCATGATTTTTGACTCTTTACAAATCCCTACATACAAACAACTAGAGGAGATAGAAGAAAGGAAAACAAAAACCAATTCATGAACTAATACTAAACCAGGTGAAAAGATCTTTATGAACGCGAAGTTCTAAGTCACAGTAAAACAATACCTGCATGGTATCACCATCTGTGCAGGAGAAAGCAAAGGGTAAGAATAAAGTATTGGATGGACCTGAGAAGCAAGAGCTCCAGAATAATCAGCAGGTACTCAGTAGACCCAGGTTCAAACCCTGGGGAAGATGCCCTGCAGAAAGTTATGGCAACCCATTCTAGTATTCTTGCCTGGAGAATTCCATGGACAGAGGAGCCTGGCAGGCTACAGTCCATGGGGTCACATAGAGTCAGACACAACTAAGCGACTAGCACACACTTAGTAGCAATCACACTGAGACCACTTCAGAACCAGTTGAAGTGGAGAAGCTGTGCCTAATCCAGAAGGATGTGTACAAGGAGCCCAGGGCAAGATCTATAAGGGACTAGAGAAGCCATCTATAAACTCTTGAAACTTAACATTCAGAACTTCTTTTTTTTGTTTTGTTTTGTTTTGTTTTGTTTTTTGACCTTTTTTTTTTTTTGAGTAATCCAGATTTTATTTTTTTTTATTTTTATTTTTTGTAAAGCTTTTTCTTTTTTTTTTTAATTTTATTTTATTTTTAAACTTTACATATTTGTATTAGTTTTGCCAAATATCAAAATGAATCCGCCACAGGTATATTCAGAACTTCTTTTGATAGGACTCACATTGAGGAAAAAGTGCTCAGAGTTGAATCAAAACTTAGTAGAAAAGTGATATTAGAATATAAAAATCCACATGAAAGTGAAGGAGATGATACAGCTAGGTTACCATATATTTGACTATTACACAAGCAAAAAAGGAAGGTCTGTGAAGGTAGAAAAAGTACCCTGAACCACACTTTCTTTTAAAAGTTTAGGAAAACCAATTCAAATATAATTAAACAATAGAAAAGTAGCAGCCAGGGAATTATAGCTATTATCTTGCAAAAAATTTTAATGGAGTATAGACTATAAAAATACTAAATCACTATGCTATAGACCTGAAACTAATATAATGTTTTTAATCCACTATCCTTATATCAGAAAGATTATAACGGATTTAATTGTTTCTCAAATTTCATATGTTCAAGTACTAATTCCCAGTGCTTCAGAATGTGACCTTATTTGGGGATAGGATCTTCAGAGAGGTAATAAACAATAAATTAAAATGAGGTCATAAGGGTAGGCTCTAATCCGGTATAACTAGTGTCCTGATAAAAGAAAGAAAGCTGGAGACAGACACACACACAAAGGAAATGCCATGTGAAGATTCATTTATGATACCACAAGTAGTAGTATTTATAAAGCTAGTCTAAGATTGGAGAAGGAAATGACAACTCACTCCAGTATTCTTGCCCGGAGAATCCCAGGAACAGAAGAGCCTGGTGGGCTGCGGTCTATAGGGTCATAAAGTCAGACACGACTGAAGCGCCTTAGCAGCAGCAGCAGCAGCAACCTAAAATTGTTGTGTATATAATGTGGGATAATGTTGTGTGTATAAGGGGGCCTTAGGAAGTATCACTACAAACAAAGCTAGTGGAGGTGATGGAATTCCAGTTGAGCTATATAAAATCCTGAAAGATGATGCTGTGAAAGCACTGCACTCTATATGCCAGCAAATTTGGAAAACTCAGCAGTGGCCACAGGACTGGAAAAGGTCAGCTTTCATTCCAAACCTAAAGAAAGGTAATACCAAAGAATGCTCCAACTACCACACAATTGCACTCATCTCACAGGCTAGCAAAGTAATGCTCAAAATTCTCCAAGCCAGGTTTCAACAGTACATGAACTGTGAACTTCCAGTTGTTCAAGCTGGTTTTAGAAAAGGCAGAGAAAACAGAGATCAAACTCCCAACATCTGCAGGATGATCAAAAAAGTAAGAAAGTTCCAGAGAAACTACTTCTGCTTTATTGACTATGTCAAAGCCTTTGATTGTGTGGATCACAACAAACTCTGGAAAATTCTTCAAGAGATATGAATACCAGACCACCTGAATTGCCTCTTGAGAAATCTGTATGCAGGTCAGGATGCAACTGTTAGAACTGGATATGGAACAATAGACAGGTTCCAAATAGGGAAAGGAGTACATCAAGGCTGTACGTTGTCACCCTGCTTATTTAACTTACATGCAGAGTACATCATGAGAAATGCTGGGCTGGATGAAAAGCACAAGCTGGAATCAAGATTGTTGGGAGAAGTATCAATAACCTCAGATATGCAGATGACACCACCCTTATGGCAGAAAGCGAAGAGGAAGTAAAGAGCCCCTTGATGAAAGTGAAAGAGGAGAGTGAAAAAGTTTGCTCAAAGCTTAGAAAACAAAGATCATGGCATCTAGTCCCATCACTTTATGGCAAATAGATGGGGAAACAGTGGAAATAGTGACAGGCTTTATTTTGGGGGACTCCAAAATCACTGCAGATGGTGATTGCAGCCATGAAATTAAAAGACTCTTGCTCTTTGGAAGAAAAGTTATGACCAGCCTAGACAGCAAATTAAAAAGTAGAGACATTACTTTGCCAGCAAAGGTCCATCTAGTCAAGGCTATGGTTTTTCCAGTCGTCATGGATGGATGTGAGAGTTGGACTATAAAGAAAGCTGAGCACTGAAGAATTGATGCTTTTGAACTGTGGTTTAGAGAAGGCTCTTGAGAGTCTCTTGGACTGCAAGGAGATCCAACCAGTCCATCCTAAAGGAGACCAATCCTGAATATTCATTGGAAGGACTGATGCTGCTGAAGCTGAAACTCCAGTATTTTGGCCACCTGATGCAAAGAACTGACTCATTTGAAAAGACTGTGATTCTGGGAAAGAGTAAAGACAGGAGGAGAAGGGGACGACAGAGGATGAGATGGTTGGATGGCATCACCAACTCAATGGATATGAATTTGAGTAGACTCCGGGAGTTTGCGATGGACAGGGAGGCCTGGCGTACTGCAAGCAGTCCATGGGGTCGCAAAGAGTAGGACATGACTAAGTGACTGAACTGAAATGAACTGAACTGAAAGTTAATGAGAAAGTATGGGATTATTTTAATTCTCACATCCATTATATCCTTTAGTACAAGGATTCTCAGAATGGGAAAAAAAAATTAAAATAGGTTAATTACAAAAGGTTAAATTTTAAAGGTAGCCCTAAATATGAATCTGAAGTATTAGTATGATCAGACTGGGAAACAATGGCAACCTTAGGAAGCTGTTAGGAGCTGAGATTTTAGTTTGAAATTCCATTACCCATGAAAAGGAAAAAGCATCCCTTGAATAAATGTTGATCCACGTCTGGGAGAGAAAAATAGATACAATGACCCTGGAATATCTTAATTGTACCAAATACTGAGGAGGCTATCAAAGTGAAGTAAGGTCTTATTGTACGTCAATTATGGTAATGTCAAACAAATAAAACAACAAGCAACAAGCCAAAGGTACCAACTTAAAGAATCTTCCACTAACTTGAAATAATATTTCAAATAGAATAATCAGATCAGATCAGATCAGATCAGTCACTCAGTCGTGTCCAACTCTTTGCAAACCCCATGAATCGCAGCACACCAGGCCTCCCTATCCATCACCAACTCCCAGAGTTCACTCAGACTCATGCCCACTGAGTCAGTGATGCCATCCAGCCATCTCATCCTCTGTCATCCCCTTCTCCTCCTGCCCCTAATCCCTCCCAGCATCAGAGTCTTTTCCAATGAGTCAACTCTTCACATGAGGTGGCCAAAGTACTGGAGTTTCAGCTTTAGCATCATTCCTTCCAAAGAAATCCCAGGGCTGATCTCCTTCAGAATAGCCTGGTTGGATCTCCTTGCAGTCCAAGGGACTCTCAAGAGTCTTCTCCAACACCACAGTTCAAAAGCATCAATTCTTTGGCACTCAGCCTTCTTCACAGTCCAACTCTCACATCCATACATGACCACAGGAAAAACCATAGCCTTGACTAGATGAACCTTTGTTGGCAAAGTAATGTCTCTGCTTTTGAATATGCTATCTAGGTTGGTCATAACTTTCCTTCCAAGGAGTAAGCATCTTTTAATTTCATGGCTGCAGTCACCATCTGCAGTGATTTTGGAGCCCCCAAAAATAAAGTCTGACAGTTTCCACTGTTTCCCCATCTATTTCCCATGAAGTGATGGGACCGGAGGCCATGATCTTTGTTTTCTGAATGTTGAGCTTTAAGCCAACTTTTTCACTCTCCACTTTCACTTTCATCAAGAGGCCTTTTAGTTCCTCTTCACTTTCTGCCATAAGGGTGGTGTCATCTGCATATCTGAGGTTATTGATATTTCTCCCGGCAATCTTGACTCCAGCTTGTGCTTCTTCCAGCCCAGCATTTCTCATGATGTACTCTGCATATAAGTTAAATAAACAGGGTGACAATATACAGCCTTGACGTACTCCTTTTCCTATTTGGAACCAGTCTGTTGTTCCATCTCCAGTTCTAACTGTTGCTTCCTGACTTGCATACAGATTTCTCAAGAGGCAGATCAGGTGGTCTGGTATCCCATCTCTTTCAGAATTTTCTGCAGTTTCTTGTGATCCACACAGTCAGAGGCTTTGGCATAGTCAATAAAGCAGAAATAGATGTTTTTCTGGAACTGTCTTGCTTTTTCCATGATCCAGCGGATGTTGGCAATTTGATCTCTCATTCCTCTGCCTTTTCTAAAACCAGCTTGAACATCAGGAATTTCATGGTTCACATACTGCTGAAGCCTGGCTTAGAGAATTTTGAGCATTACTTTACTAGCATGTGAGATGAGTGCAATTGTGCAGTAGTTTGAGCATTCTTTGGCATTGCCTTTCTTTGGGATTGGAATGAAAACTGACCTTTTCCAGTGTTGTGGCCACTGCTGAGTTTTCCAAATTTGCTGACATATTGAGTGCATGACTTTCACAGCTTCATCTTTCAGGATTTGGAAGAGCTCAATTGGAATTGCATCACCTCTACTAGCTTTGTTCGTAGTGATGCTTTCTAAAGCCCACTTGACTTCACATTCCAGGATGTCTGGCTCTAGGTCAGTGATCACACCATCATGATTATCTGGGTCATGAAGATCTTTTTTGTACTTAGAATAATAATTTCCATTATTTGAAACTCTTTACATTCATTTGAATTTATGAATTGAAAGTTAAAAAAAAAGAAAAAGTTAATTGGTCCACTTTGAAGGATGATAGGGGATCAATTCTTTATTCTGAAAACCAGTAACTATGAAGAAATTACAACAACTTAGCCCATCTTTTCTATTTTAACTGTGCCACTTCATAGTCAAATAGTAGATGATATAAAGAGGTTCTTTATCTTTCTGTATAAAGCATTTCAACTAATAATAAATAAGTGATTGATTTAGTGTCATCAATTTTGCAATTGTGAACTGCAAAATGCAATGAATTTTTGGCTATACTAGGCGTTGAATATCAACAGCATCTCTAACAAAAACAATTAGACATTGTGTACCTTCTACTGCAAGAATACACCTCTGTCTATATTCCTAACAAAGAGATTAGACAAGACTCTGATCAAACCTCTGGATCCAGCTACCTTTATGCAGTCAGCAAAATCCAGATTGTTAAAGACCAACAGTAAATTAATTCTTAAAAAATGAAAGTAGTGAGAGGGTACCTATAAAAATAATTTCAAAATAGACCACAACTTTAAAAAATAATAAGCAAGACTATAGTATCTAAGAATGTAGCTTTTGTGATAAAATTGTAAAGAAATTTAAGAGGGAGGAGGGAGGAGGGTTCAGGATGGGGAACACATGTATACCTGTGGCGGATTCATTTTGATATTTGGCAAAACTAATACAGTTATGTAAAGTTTAAAAATAAAATAAAAAAAGAAATTTAAGAAAGAGGTTACCATAAAAATTAGGATATTGGCTGCTTTTGAGGGAAAGGGAATTTGAAATTGGGATGGGACACATGAGGTACTTCAAGGGTGAGTGGCAAAATTACATGTTTTGATGTGGGTATAAATAAATTATATGGGGGCTAGCCTTATAATAAATGATTAAGTAATACATGTATGATGATTATGTATATATGAGCTTTATTTTATGAGAAAAATATATGTTTTTAGGCCACAAAAAATTTATATTGAAAATTTATATAGGGTCCCACTTTTGTTGAACAGGTTATCTCTACCATTGCCATGACTCTGTTGTTTAAAATCATTAACTACAGTAATCTGCTTAAAATTAGAAATTAAAAAAAAAAAAGGTAAAGAAAAAAGCACTGCAGGTATAGCATACCACGCCTGAGTACCAAGTTGACTTTTCACATTAGAGAGTGGTAGAAATCTATGATGTGAGTGAGCAGGCTGACTGACCAGGAAGGATTCTCTGATCATTTCTGAAGGATAGTGGAAATGAAGAAGCATCCTATTTTTTTTTTTTTTTTTTTTAGCTATTTAAAGGTATTAAAAGTTCTCAAACTTTCCTAGATAAAGCTACCAAGTTATTACTCTATACTTCTAGAGCCAAAGCCAGTCTACGAGGAGGAAATAGAAACATGGAGCTCCCAAAAAGCAATCTAATTAAATATCCACAGACCCCTATGCCATCCTGTACCATGAATAACTCTTCTGCCAAGTCGCTTCAGTGGTGTACGACTCTGTGCGACCCTATAGATGGCAGCCCACCGGGCTTCCCTGTCCCTGGGATTCTCCAGGCAAGAACACTGGATTGGGTTGCCATTTCCTTCTTCAATGCATGAAAGTGAAAAGTGAAAGTGAAGTCGCTCAGTCGTGTCTGACTTTTTGCGGCCCCGTCGACTGTAGCCTACCAGGCTCCTCTGTCCATCAGATTTTCCAGGCAAGAGTACTGGAGTGGGTTGCCATTGCCTTCTCTGTGAATAACTCTAACCCATCTTAATAAACTTCCCCAAATAGGATGACATCTGCTCACCTACTCTTTTCTTAGTAAAGTACCTAATTAATCTAATTATCTTATAGTTTATTAGGATCCTAGAAAATTTTCTTTCTTCTCAACTTCTCATGTATTCCATCAGTTACTGGTATCAGAAAAACTCCTCTAGCCCTCAGGTCTTCTTTGGGAGAAAAGGAATAAGGAAGAAAAAGTGAAGGAATCACATACATTCATAGCAAGAAACTAAATAAATAGATGAGTAGATATATGAAAGAATGAAAGATGTCATTTATTATAACCTAGTAATATAATTAGCACTTGTTTTGTTCCCAAACGGAATTACAGAAGAGCTGACTAAGGTAGGAGTCCTGTGGCTTGAACACATGCCCCAAAGGCACTGGTACCATAAGAACCATTTATATCCAGAGGGACTCTTTGCATATGAGGAAAGTTTCTTTGATAAAAGGAAAGTTTCTCAAACCTAAGCAATTCTGTAAAAACAGTCAGGAGAAACACTAACAATCAACCCAGGGATGCTCTCTCATTAAAGAAAGAAGTTTTCCTATTTTCTTTTAATGTTTAGAGTTTACACAGAATTCATTATTGATAGGATAGTGCAGTGTAATTGGATATCATGGATAGGGAAGTAAAGCATGGAATATGAATGCAGTCACCATAAATTTCAGAACTCTGTGAGAAGTCAGCAACTTCTCAGATGTGTCAGTTTTTACACTGAGAGAACAGATGTATGGTTTGTTACCCTCTAAGAAGGTATCAAACTACTGCACAATTGCACTCATCTCACACACTAGTAAAGTAATGCTTAAAATTCTCCAAGTCATGTTTAAGCAGTACATGAACCATGAACTTTAGATGTTCCAGCTGGTTTTAGAAAAGGCAGAGGAGCCAGAGTTCAAACTGCCAACATCCACTGGATCATCGAAAAAGCAAGAGAGTTCCAGAAAAATATATATTTCTGCTTTATTGACTATGCCAAAGCCTTTGACTGTGTGGATCACAATAAACTGTGGAAAATTCTGAAAGAGATGGGAATACCAGACCACCTGACCTGCCTCTTGAGAAACCTATATGCAGGTCAAGAAGCAACAGTTAGAACTGGACATGGAATAACAGACTGGTTCCAAATAGGAAAAGAGTACATCAATGCTGTATATTGTTACCTAGACTTTATTAGTTTGGTCTCCAAAATGACTGCAGATGGTGATTGCAGCCAAGAAATTAAAAGACTTTACTCCTTGGAAGAAAAGTTATCACCAACTTAGATAGCATATTGAAAAGCCGAGACATTACTTTGCGAACAAAGGTCCGTCTAGTCAAGGCTATGGTTTTTCCTGTGGTCATGTATGGATGTGAGAGTTGGACTGTGAAGAAAGCTGAGCGCTGAAGAACTGATGCTTTTGAACTGTGGTGTTGGAGAAGACTCTTGAGAGTCCCTTGGACTGCAAGGAGATCCAACCCGTCCATTCTAAAGGAGATCAGTCCTGGGTGTTATGGAAGGACAGATGCTAAAGCTGAAACTCCAATACTTTGGCCACCTCATAGTACACAGAGCAGTTTAGGTTCACAAGTGATGAATTTCTGATAGCTGGCAAAGGCCAGCTAGCATCCTACTGAGGTAAAAACAAAGATCTCTTCATCTTTCCACCTTTACTTGGGTACCAGTTGTTTTACAATGGTGTGTGTTTGTGTGTGTTTATAAAACTATGACTAGACTTCTGGAAATATATATATAAATTAAACTTGAAATACTTAGCCTGAAGGCTTAGAATATGTGTTTCCCTAGTTTGAAAAACATGAACTCAGTGCTAGAATGGTCTTAACTTATTCAATTCTTTAAAAATAAAGCTAAAGTAAAATTTGATATCAAATTAACACAACTTCTGAGACCCAGAAATTACCACACTCATTTCAATAAAAGAGAGCTTGGCTTCTAAAAAATCCAAACCTCACATCAACATTGAGAATGCTCTTAATGAGTTGTCAAAAATTTTTTTAAATAATGGGGAGGATGGATTTTGGAAAAAAATATGTAAAATGATTTTGGATTTCAGACTTTTAATTTTAAAATAATAAAATTGGACTTTCAAATTTCGTTCTGACTTTGTTTCTGAACCTAAATTGTTCAAGAGAATTTAAACCCTTTGTGTTCCATTTATCTTTGACATTTGAAAATAGAAAAAAGTTTTTTTTGAAACTGGGAACAGCTCTATGTGGCTGACATTTTATCATTGGGATGACTAGCATTTTAATAATAGAATTTCCTTACAATTTTCCCTCATTACAGAATCTCTAAAAGTTTATATTAGATAATATGGATGAACAAAATTTGTAGCAGGAGACAAAATGAAAAGTGAATTTTCAGCCCTGAATAGGAAAAGGAGTACGTCAAGGCTGTATATTGTCACCCTGCTTATTTAACTTATATGCAGAGTACATCATGAGAAACGCTGGGCTGGAAGAAGCACAAGCTGGAATCAAGATTGCCAGGAGAAATATCAATAACCTCAGATATGCAGATGACACCACCATTATGGCAGAAAGTGAAGAGGAACTCAAAAGCCTCTTGATGAAAGTGAAAGTGGAGAGTGAAAAAGTTGGCTTAAAGCTCAACATTCAGAAAATGAAGATCATGGCATCCGGTCCCATCACTTCATGGGAAATAGATGGGGAAACAGTGGAAACAGTGTCAGACTTTATTTTTCTGGGCTCCAAAATCACTGCAGATGGTGACTGCAGCCATGAAATTAAAAGACGCTTACTCCTTGGAAGGAAAGTTATGACCAACCTAGATAGCATATTCAAAAGCAGAGACATTACTTTGCCAACAAAGGTCCGTCTAGTCAAGGCTATGGTTTTTCCTGTGGTCATGTATGGATGTGAGAGTTGGACTGTGAAGAAGGCTGAGTGCCAAAGAATTGATGCTTTTGAACTGTGGTGTTGGAGAAGACTCTTGAGAGTCCCTTGGACTGCAAGGAGATCCAACCAGTCCATTCTGAAGGAGATCAGCCCTGGGTGTTCTTTGGAAGGAATGATGCTAAAGCTGAAACTCCAGGACTTTGGCCACCTCATGTGAAGAGTTGACTCATTGGAAAAGACTCTGATGCTGGGAGGGATTGGGGGCAGGAGGAGAAGGGGACGACAGAGGATGAGATGGCTGGATGGCATCACTGACTCGATGGACGTGAGTCTGAGTGAACTCCGGGAGTTGGTGATGGACAGGGAGGCCTGGCGTGCTGCAATCCATGGGGTCGTATAGAGTCAGACATGACTGAGCGACTGAACTGAACTGAACTGAACTGAATAAAATAACCCTGAAAGAAACTTACTAAAGACAAATCTGACCCATTTCTGAGACTTCTGAGAGTGAAAGTTTAAACTACTCTGCTGATGAATTGTCTAAGGAAGAGAACCAAATGAGCAATCATAGTCATTGTTACTTAGAGAATTGCCTCATGAGGTTAGGGGCTTATCATCCTGATGGTTGGTAACCATACCTGCTCTACTGGTCAGTCACTGACCTGTGATTAAATCCAGTAGGTTTAGTGGGGGGAAAGGTGGAAATAACTTGTGCCTCCCCTTCTCTTTCTCTTAACCATCCAAAGAATTGACATGGCCCAGGAATTAAGGGATAAGGTCAGTTATCTACTTCTCTCTCCTCCTAATGGGCCTTCTTCTAATGCAGAGACCAGGGTTAACTATCACCCTCCCTAAATACTTTTATCTTCATAAACAATGAAGTTAACATGTTATTCTTTCATTACTGATTCTTGTAATACCCAATTGGTTCATAACCTGAAAGATGAGTACTATTTTTTGCACTTCATCAAAACCCATCACATTAAGAAAAGGAAAATACAATGATTCTAGAAAATAGGGAAGATATGGGAAAGTAGACAATGTTCTTTTCATTTTGAATTATCAAATACTTAGCTTTTCCTCACTATTTAATAAAATACCTTAAAATTTTACAGAGAGTAATGTTTTGTCTGGCAAATATTAACTAACATTTTATCAAACTAGTATTCCCATTACTCCCTTCCATCCTTTATATCTTTGAAAATGATCTTTCTAAAATTTAAATTTAATTATATTAATCCTCTGCTTGAAATCCTTTTAAGTAAGATAAAGCTGAAATTCCTCATCAAAATAAGGTTCTCATTTGTCTAGCCATTGCCAGTCATTTCAACCTACATCTTACTTCATTTTCCCTGGTTACTCTGTCATCACCCTGGCACTGCTTAAGCCCTTTCTCTACAAGATGCATTTGCAATGTGAATATGATCATTTCCATGTTCTGCTCAACACTCTGTAAAATCCCCTCATCATCTAGCACATAAAATGCAAGCTCATTAAAATAGCTTTCAAGGTCATCCACGATCTGTTTATAGCCTCACTCCACAGCCCCATTTTCTATCATGCCTGACTTCACACTTCATGCTCAAACAACATAAAACTGTATACAGTCCCCAGAGACACAATATGATTCCTAATCTCTGAGTCTTTGCTCATACCAGGTTCTGTTTTTTTTTTTTTTTTTTAATGTTATCCCTTCTTGTTTATGTCTCTCTCCTAACTTTTGAGTCTTAATCCAGGTGTTCCTTGGGCTTTCCAGGTGACATTGGTGGTAAAGAACCACCCACTTGCCAATGCAAGAGGTGTAAGAGAGGCCAGTTTGATTGCTGGGTAAGGAAGATCCCTTGGAGGAGGGCATGGCAACTCACTCCAGTATTCTTGCCTGGAGAATCCCATGGACAGGGAGCCTGGCAGGCCATTGTCCATAGGATCGTAAAGAGTTGAACATACCTGAAGAGATCTAGCAGGTATGTAGGCAGATGTTGCTCCCTCCCAACTTCCAAGAGAAGTGAGAAGACACTTACTGCATGCTGCTGAGTATAATGTGCAGACTTCTATGATAGTACTTTTCATATTATTTATAATTATCTGGTTGTCTATATTTTCCTCAGTAGATTTAAGCTCCTTGAGGGCAGTTACTTAATTATATGATTATTTCCCTAATGCCCAAAGAATAGAAGGAACTCAATGATTATACAATGGATTGGACAGTGTCTAAACTAAATCATATCTTTTATGGTTGGTAGTCACAAAGGATTACTGAAAAATCTTAAATATACCTTGTAATTTCATATACTCAGAGTGTACATTAAATGTAGCATTTTTGGTAGACAATATATTTCATATTTAACAATAACAATGCCTTTTTCCAGCAATTCCATTTTGAAAAGAAAGTCCTAAAAATATTATGATAATATAATATACTACTATAAAAACAAAAATATTTATATCATGCTCTAAAAATATCCTCGGAGAAGGCAATGGCAACCCACTCCAGTACTCTTGCCTGGAAAATCCCATGGATGGAGGAGCCTGTAGGCTGCAGTCCATGGGATCGCTGAGGGTTGGACACGACTGAGCGACTTCACTTTCACGTATTGGAGAAGGAAATGGCAACCCACTCCAGTGTTCTTGCCTGGAGAATCCCAAGGACGGGGGAGCCTGTTGGGCTTCCATCTATGGGGTCTCACAGAGTTGGACACGACTGAAGTGACTTAGCAGTAGCAGCAGCAAAAATATCCTATACATATTTATATCATATCCACAAAAGATAGTTCTTTGCAGTGGTTGTGATGGCAAGTATTATAAACCACTATGATGGTCAATTTTATGCATCAACTTGACTAGACTATGGTACCCACTTTTTGGCGAAATTCCAGTATAGATGTTGCTATAAAGGTATTTTTTAGATGTGATTATTTTGGGCTGAAAATTCACTGCAGATGGTGATTGCAGCCATGAAATTAAAAGACGCTTACTCCTTGGAAGGAAAGTTATGACCAACCTGCTGCTAGGTCACTTCAGTCATGTCCGACTCTGTGAGACCCCATAGACGGCAGGCTCCCCTGTCCCTGGGATTCTCCAGGCAAGAACACTGGAGTGGGTTGCCATTTCCTTCTCCAATACGTGAAAGTGAAGTCGCTCAGTCGTGTCCAACCCTCAGCGATCCCATGGACTGCAGCCTACCAGGCTCCTCCATCCATGAGGTTTTCCAGGCAAGAGTACTGGAGTGAGGTGCCATTGCCTTTTCCCATGACCAACCTAGACAGCATATTAAAAAGCAGAGACATTACTTCGCCAACAAAGGTCCATCTAGTCAAGGCTATGGTTTTTCCAGTAGTCATGTATGGATGTGAGAGTTGGACTGTGAAGAAAGCTGAGTGCCAAAGAATTGATGCTTTTGAACTGTGGTGTTGGAGAAGACTCTTGAAGAGTCCCTGGGACTGCAAGGAGATCCAACCAATCCATTCTAAAGGAGATCAGTCCTGGGTGTTCATTGGAAGGACTGATGCTAAAGGTGAAACTCCAATACTTTGGCCACCTCATGCGAAGAGTTGACTCATTGGAAAAGACTCTGATGCTGGGAGGGATTAGGGGCAAGAGGAGAAGGGGACAACAGAGGATGAGATGGCTGGATGGCATCACCAACTTGATGGACATGGGTTTGGGTGAACTCCGGGAGTTGGTGATGGACAGGGAGGCCTGGCATGCTGTAGTTCATGGGTTTTCAAAGAGTCGGAAATGACTGAGTGACTGAACTGAACTGAACATTTAAATAAGTAGTCTTTAAGTATATTACCTCTGTAATGTGGGTAGGTCTCATTTTCTCAAGAGAAAATGCCTGGAGAAAGAAGAAATTAATTTTCAAATCACCATCACCCAAGATTGCACTGAAATATCACCTCTTCCTGGGTCTCCAGCCTTCAGATATACCCTGGAGCTTTCAGATGTACCAGTCCTTACAATCCTATGAAGCAATGTCTTAAAATAAATAAAATGCTTTCCTCTCCTTTCTTTCTTTGGGTCTCTATCTCCACATTTGTCTCTCTAGATAGATAGATAGAGATGTGGAAATACAGATAGATATAGACACATAGGTATGTAAACATACACACACCCTATTGGTTTTGTTTCAGGGAAACATTGATGCAAAAGGAGAATAAACAAGGAAATATTTGGAGAAATTATCATATATTTCCTACCCAAACCCATTAAGACCTCTATGTTTTCATCAAAAAATAATAAGGCAGTTCTTTACATATTGAGACAGAAAACAAGTCATGAAGAACTTTCCGTTGGTTAGTACAACTGATATTTTTTAAATCCATTCATGTATATGTGTAGGTATATAATAAATCAGTCAGTTCAGTTCAGTCCCTCAGTTGTGTCCATTTTTGTGACCCCATGGACAGCAGCACTCCAGGCTTCCATGCCCATCACCAGCTCCCGGAGCTTGCTCAAACTCATGTCCATCAAGTCGGGGATACCATCTAATCAATTCATCTTCTGTCCTCCCCTTCTCCTCCTGCCTTCAATATTTCTCAGTATCTGGGTCTTATCCAATGATAGGTTCTTCATATCAGGTGGAAAAGGTCTGGAGTTTCAGCTTCAGCATCAGTCCTTCCAATGACTCCTCAGGACTGATTTCCTTTAGGATTGAATGGTTGGATCTCCTTGCAGTCCAAGAGACTCTCAAAAGTCTTGTCCAACACCATAGTTCAATAGCATCAAATCTTCAGTGCTCAGCTTTCTTTATGGTCCAACTCTCACATCCATACATGACTACTTGAAAACCCATAGCTTTGACTAGACAGACCTTTGTCAGCAAAGTAATGTCTCTACTTTTTAATACACTGTCTAGGTTGGTCATAGCTTTTCTTCCAAGGAGCAAGAGTTTTTTAATTTCATGGCTGCAGTCATGATCTGCAGTGATTTTGGAGCCCAAGAAATAAAATCTGTCACTGTTTCTATTGTTTCCCCAGCTATTTGCCATGAAGTGATGGGACCAGATGCCATGAGCTTTGTTTTTTGCATGTTGAGATTTAAGCCAACTTTTTCACAATCCTCTTTCACTTTCATCAAGAGGCTCTTTATTTCCTCTTAACTTTCTGCCTTAAAGGTGGTTTTATCTGTGTATCTGAGAGTATTGATATTACTCCCAGCAATCTTGACCCCAGCTGGTGATTCATCCAGCCTAGCACTTTGCATAACCTACACTGTGCATAAATTAAATAGGCAGAGTGACAATACACAGGCTTGATGTACTCTTTTCCCAGTTTGGAACCAGTCTGTTGTTCCATGTCCAGTTCTAACTGTTGCAACTTGACCTGCACATAGATTTCTCAGGAGGCAGGTCAGGTGGTCTGGTACTTCCAACTCTTGAAGAATTTTCCACAGATGGTTGTGATCTACACAATCAAAGGCTTTGGTATAATCAATAAAGCAAAAGTAGATGTTTTTCTGGAATTCTCTTGCTTTTTCTATGTTCCAACAGGTGTTAGCAATGTGATTTCCAGTTCCTCTGTCTTTTCTAAATCTGACCATCTGGATGTTCATGGTTCATGTAGTGTTGAAGCCCAGCTTGGAGAGTTTTGAGCATTACTTTGCTAGCCTGTGAGATAAGTGCAATTGTGCAGTAGTTTGAACAATCTTTGGCATTGTCCTTCTTTGGGATTGAAATGAAAATTGACTTTTTCCAGTCCTGTGGCCACTGCTGGTTTTCCGAATTTGCTGGCATATTGAGTGCAGAACTTTCATAGCATCATCTTTTAAGATTTGAAATAGCTCAACTGGAATTCCATTACCTCCACTGGCTTTGTTCATAGGGATGCTTCCTAAGGCCCACCTGACTTCGCATTCCAGGATGTCTGGCTCTAAGTGAGTGATCACACCATTGTGATTATCTGCATCATGAAGATCTTTTTTGTACAGTCTTTCTCTGTATTCGTGCCACCTCTTCTTAATATCTTCTGCTTCTGTTAGGTCCATACCACTTCTGTCCTTCGTTGTGCTCAACTTTGCATAAAATGTTCCCTTGGTATCTCTAATTTTCTTAAAGAAAATTCTAGTCTTCCCATTCTATTGTTTTCCTCTATTTCTTTGCATTGATCCCTGAGGAATGCTTTCTTATCTCTCCTTGATATTCTTTGGAACTCTCCATTCAAATGGATATATCTTTCCTTTTCTCCTTTGCCTTTAGCTTCTCTTCTTTTCTCAGCTATTTGTAAGTCCTCTTCAGACAATCATTTTGCCTTTTTGCATTTATTTTTTTTGGGGGGGGGGATGGTCTTAATCACAGCCTCCTGTACAAGGTCACAAACCTCTGTCCATAGTTCATCAGGCACTCTGTCTACCAGATCTAACCCCTTGAATCTATTTGTCACTTCCACTGTATAATTGTAAGGGATTTGATTTAGGTCATAAATGAATGGTCTAGTGGTTTTACCTACTTTCTTCAATTTAAGTCTGAATCTGGCAATAAGGAGTTCATGATCTGAACCGTAGTCAGCTCCCAGTCTTGTTTTTGCTGACTGTATAGAGCTTTTCCATCTTTGGCTGCAAAGAATATAATCAATCTGATTTTGATTTTGACCATCAGGTAATGTCCATGTGTAAAGTCTTATCTTGTGTTGATGGAAGAGGGTGTTTGCTATGACCAGTATGTTCTCTTGGCAAAACTCTGTTATTCTTTGCCCTGCTTCATTTTGTACTCCAAGGCCAAATCGCTTGTTATTCCAGGTATTTCTTGACTTCTTACTTTTGCATTCCAGTCCCCCATAATGAAAAGGGCATCTTTTCTGGATGTTAGAAGGGCGTTAGACCTTCTAGAAGGTCTTGTAAGCCTTCATTGAACCATTCAACTTCGGCTTCTTCAGCATTACTGATTTGGGGCATAGAATTGAATTACCCTGATATTGAATGTTTTGCCTTGGAAATAGTTCATTCTGTCATTTTTGAGATTGCAAACAAGTACTACATCTCAGACTCTATTGTTGACTATGAGGGCTACTCCATTTCTTCTAAGGGATTCTTGCCCACAGTAGTAGTAGATTAATGATCATCTGAATTAAATTTTCCCATTCCAATCCATTTTAGTTCACTGATTCCTAAAATGTCAATGTTCACTCATGCCATTTCATGTTTGACCACTTCCAATTTACCTTGATTCATGGACCTACCATTCCAGGCTCCTATGCAATATTGATCTTTGCAGCAACTTACTTCCATCACCAGTCACATCCACAACTGGGCGTTGTTTTTGCTTTGGCTCTGTCTCTTCTTTGTTTCTGGAGTTACTTCTCCACTCTTCTCCAGTAGCATATTGGGCACCTTTCAGTGTCCTATCTTTTTGCCTTTTCATACTGTTCATGTGGTTCTCAAGGCAAGAATACTGAAGTGATTTGCCGTTCCCTTCCCCAGTGGACCACGTTTTCTCAGAACTCTCCACCATAACCCATCTGTCTTGGGTGGCCCGACACGGCATATAATAAATACCAAGTTGATAACAATTATTATCTCTGAATAAGTAGAGGTAACTGTAACTGCCTTTTGTCTCATCAGTTCATTTTGAATTATTTTCAATGACTCTATTGTATGTAAAATAATACAAAACCACATTTTAGAAGTATACATTATTTCACACCTGTTCTTACAAAGCTCTTCCTTGACAATTTTCTATTACTGGTATAGCGACCACACTTCCTTCTCTCTTCATCTTCACAACACATAACCATATTCCAGGAATTCAGATTTTGACTTACCTTTTCTCAGAAGTCTTTTATGATTCATCCTTTTCAAGTAGAATTGCTTAATATTTTGTATGAGTCACTATTGAACCCTGAACAAAACATATCATATA
The DNA here is from genome assembly GCF_029407905.1 of Bubalus kerabau. Classification (NCBI taxonomy): domain Eukaryota; kingdom Metazoa; phylum Chordata; class Mammalia; order Artiodactyla; family Bovidae; genus Bubalus; species Bubalus kerabau. The sequence goes on from NC_073630.1 coordinate 59,216,728, forward strand.
CAAAATTATAATATATATATATGTGTTTTTGAGGTATTTCTGTCTTATAGATTCTTCTTTGTGTGATGTTTATTTATTCAACAATTGCATGGCTATATATGTCAAACAATTGCTATGACAAAGCTAGACAGTGTATTAAAAATCAGAGACACTACTTTGCCAACGAAGTTCCATATACTCAAAGCTATGGTTTTTCCAGTAGTCATGTACAGATGTGAGAGTTGGACCAAAAGGAAGGCTGAACACCAAAGAATTGATGCTTTCAAATTGTGGTGCTGGAAAAGACTTTTGAGAGTTCCTTGGACAGCAAGGAGATCATACCAGTCAATCCTAAAGGAAATCAACTCTGAATATTCATTGGAAGAACTGATGCTGAATTTGAAACTCCAAAATGTTGGTCACCTGATGCAAAGAGCCAAAGCATTGGAAAAGACCTTGATGCTGGGAAAAATTGAAGGCAAAAGGAAAAGGGGGTAGCAGAGGATGAGATGGTTGTGAGGCATTACTTACTCAAAGGACATACATTTGAACAAACTCCTGGTAATAGTAGTGGACAGAGGAGTATGACATGCTGCAGTCTGTGGGATTGCAGAGTCAGACATGATTAAGTGACTGAAAAATAACAAATGTATGTCAGACACTCTTCTAGACACTGGAGATAGAGCAGTTAACAGAAATCTAAAGTTTGTATCCTTGTGCACTTTTCCTATTAATAGAAGAGAGTGGCAAAATGTAGAACAAGTAAGAACTGTATGTTTAAATTGAGTCTCTTGTCTTCAGACTCTTCCACTTACTCCTTGTTGCATTCATCTACATCCCAAGGCTCTTCTCTTCATTTTCCAAATTTTATTTCCTGAATTTTTGTTACCCTCTTTAACATTACTCAAATCATCACAATTCTTCTGTTACCCTAATGTTTTAGTTCCTCAGTCTCGCTTGCTAAATCTCCTATTCTCCAGAGTTGTATCCTCTTCTCTTTCAGCTACTCTTACATATAATAACTGTAGCCCCTCATAACCTATTTCTGTACCTTCAACTATCCAACTACCACTTTCCTTTTTTTTTTTCTTCAGATTAGTTATTGTAGTTCCATATTCTTACAAATCTTTGACTCCACTGGAACCTAGACAATACTGATTATATCTATTTTTAGTATTCTTTAAGCTCCATATGACCTCACTTATTTCCTTAATCAGTTATAACCTTTTGTATACACCATCAATATCTTTGCCCCTCTCACTGACATACTCGCCTGATGAAAACACCCTAGTTAAAGCCAAGAGTAAACTTATTGCAGGCTATTGTCTCCAGAACTGAAAATATCTGAGAAAAAAAAAGAAAACAAAACAATGCTGACTAGTCTCAGTTTAATATCAGTATCAAAAAACTTCAAGTTGAGACTTCCCTGGTAGTGCAGTGGCTAAGAATCTACCTGCCATTGCAGGGGACATGGGTTCAATCCCTGGTCTAGTAACTAAGATCCTACATGCCATGGGGCAAGTAGGCCCATGTGTCACAACTACTGAAGCCCACGCAACCTAGAACCTGTGGTCTACAACAAGAGGGTAGTCCCACTTGCCACAACTAGAGAAAGCCTATATGTAGCAACAAAGACACAGCACAGCCATTAATAAATACAATAAAGAAATTAATTAATCAAAAAAGTAATAACAACAACTTTAAGTAGTCTTTAATATTTCCCGGAAAAATCATCTTTTCCTACCCCATTCTTCCACTTTTTTTTGCCCATCTTAATTAAAAACCTACTCAAGTGTACCTCAGTCTCTGCGATTGTCCCATTGCTTTTTTTTATTATAGCAAACTTTCATGTAGAGTGTCTGTACTTTGTTTCTCCTGATTTTCTTCTCTTACTGCTTCTTAAGCTCATACCAATGGGAGGTTTGCCTCAGCACTCCAACAAAATTACTCCTATACATATGACCAATGCTACTCACTTTGCAAAATGAAAAGATCAGTTCCTATTTTCATATTTGACCGAACAGCAGCATCTGACCCAGGTTACAATTCTCTCTTTCTTGGTATAATTCCTTCACTGAGGCTTTAGGGATCCAAAGTCATCTTATTTTCTTCCCATACGTTAAGTGCATCTTCTCATTTTCCTCTACTCTCCCTCTGATCTCTAAACATTAACATCTAAAGGTACAGTCCCAGTTTCTCTAACGTTCTTCAGATTATTTCATGTTTTAAATGCCATCTACCAAATATACCAAATATATATATATATATATATATATATATATATATATATATATATCACATCTCTCCCTACAGTTTCACAGTTAAATGATTAAATGTTTACTTGACACCTCCACAAGGATGTCAAAGAGGTGTCTCATTTTTCACATGTCCTAAATCAAATTGCTGGTAATAGGTAATCACTCTCTGGCAACAGTGACGCTAGACTCAGAATATAAATGGCTACATCTCCAGCTGGAAATTGAACTTGTGGTCAAGGTGTAATAGATGCTAAGAAAAATTAAAAATAAAAAATCTACTATACTGAAATTACTGAGTTGGAGACTGGAAATAAATCACAGCTGTGATAATTCAAATACAGCCACCATGCAAACATAAGCAGCTTCTGAGTGGAGTAGCTCTTTGTAAATGCTGTGAGGTACTTTCAGTAAGTAAGTTATAGATCCTGTGCTGTGTTCATGCAAATGTAGCAGATAGTTATGCAAATGAGGTGCAGGTACTAAATTGTAAGTAAAACTAATTATGAACTTATGAGTTGGAATAGATTCAAGATGCTTTCTACTTAAAGACAGTTTAAAAGGAAAAGTTAAAAAATTCCAGTTAAATCAATGTGAAAGTGAAAGTCGCTCAGTATTCCAACTCTTTTTGATCCATGGAATGCTCCAAGGCAGAATACTGAAGTGGGTATCTGTTCCCTTCTCCGGGGGATCTTCCCAACCCAGGAATTGAACCTAGGTCAAAAGGGTTGGAGGCTAATGGGCATTTTGAAGACTTAGTGAAGTTTCTTAAAGCATTTTATTTACCATAGCTGTAATTGTTTAAAATGCTGACATATTTTTTTCTGAATCTAAGCCATATTCAAATCCCAGAAAGACAGACAAATATATCAAACATTCTTACAGTACATTAGGATAATTCCATAATTGTTTATCTTGCTGCTGCTGCTGCTGCTAAGTCACTTCAGTTGTGTCCGACTCTGTGCGACCCCATAGACGGCAGCCCACCAGGCTCCCCCGTCCCTGGGATTCTCCAGGCAAGAACACTGGAGTGGGTTGCCATTTCCTTCTCCAATACATGAACGTGAAAAGTGAAAGTGAAGTTGCTCAGTCGTGTCCGACTCTTCGAGACCCCATGGACTGCAGCCTATCAGGCTCCTCCGTCCATGGGATTTTCCAGGCAAGAGTACTGGAGTGGGGTGCCATCGCTGTTTATCTTGAGAATTTGTTTATGAACATCATGCAGCTATCAAAACCTAGAAAGACCTAGCAGTTTGAATCCCCTCTAGCATTCAATTATTGGGGGATATAAAAGTGAGAACTACTGATTAGCACACTAACTTGGATTACCATAGTGACAGAAATTTTGAATTCTTGTCTTTATTTTTATGCGTTTGTTTGTTGTTTGTTTGCAGCAGAATGAAATTTCAAAGGCTACTAAAAAAGGATTCAGCACAGATGAGTTCTGGTCCTATCATTGGCATCACTGTCAGAGTGATTCATAGGAGTCCCTAATCTCCCTGGATATCCGTTTCTACATATCTAAAATGAAGGAGAAAGTTAAATAACTATTTAATGAAGGACAATGCTTTTAAAATGTATTATTTACATGCCTAACATCCTTTTTAACTGTAGGATTATATAAAATATTATATAAACTGATTTCTCTTGTTACTTGAACTTTATTAGATATGGATTAATATTCAAGGAGACAACATTTCTTCACTTTCAATATATACCCAAGCTATAACATTGGAGTATTATCATATTAAAGGGCTTCCCTAGTGGCTCAGTTGGTAAAGAATCTGCCTATAATGCAGGAAAACTAGGTTCGATCACTGGGTCGGGAAGACCCCTTGGAGAAGGAAATGGCACCCACTCCAGTAACTCTTGCCTGAAGAATTCCATGGAGAGAGAACCTGGAAGGGCCACAGTCCATGGGATTGCAAAGAGTCAAACACGACTGTACAATTCACTATCTTTTTTTTCTTTCATCATATTAAAAGAGACATAAAGCTCTGACAGTTCAAAAAAATTAACAGTTAGCAAGTATTATAAACTAGAACAAATAAGATGATATGCCATTTTAAAGGTAAACAATTAATTTTCCAAATATGAGTCATCAGGGTCAGAATTGCTATATACTACAAACATAAAAATTTTATTTGAGCACTTTTAAAATGAAATATAAGTAGTTTTTATTTTTACGCCTTAGGAAAAAAGTAAAAAATACATTTTATGAGCATTAAATCTTCTTTAAAAGTTCAGTGACATTAAATGTTGATGTGTAATTATTTTGTCTTTCCCTACAGTAAGTAACAAAAAGACAAGATATTATTTCTGCTTGGGTTTAGGAAACATGTACTTCTGTTTTAGTATCAAATTCAAATCTACTTCCACTTAAAATAATTGAATGAAGTAACTAAAAAAGAGATTAAAGTAAAAGAATAAATTTAGTTTTAACAGTGTAAATAACATGTAGAAGACAAGAAAAAAGAACAACATAGTGAGAAAATGAAGAGATAAGGCGGTGTTGGTGCTGTTGTTCAGTTGCCCAGTCATGTCCGACTCTTTGTGACCCCACAGACTACAGCACACCAGGCCTCCCTGTCCCTCACCATCTCCCAAAGTTTGCCCACATTCATGTCCATTGCATCAGTGATGCCATCCAGCCATCTCATCCTCTGATGCCCTCTTCCCTTCTGCCTTCAATCTTTCCCAGCATCAGGGACTTTTCCACTGAGTTGGCTCTTTGCATCAGATGACTAAAATACTGGAGCTTCAGCTTCAGCATCAGTCTTTCCAAAGAGTATTCAGGGTTGATTTTCCTTAAGATTGACTGATTTGATCACTTTGCTGTCCAGGGGACTTACAGGAGTCTTCTCCAGTACCGTAGTTCTAAGAGGAAAATGCAGTGAGAAAATGACTGGAAATGAAGAAATAAGGTGTAGACAAAGAGAAAGAGACCATGGGGATGAGTAGCAAAGGAAGGCAGAAGAAAAGAAGTTTGAATAAATGTGGTCAAAGAGGAAAAGTCTTTTTGGAATGTGTCAAACATGATTTCTCCCACAGTCTATTAATAGTTTTCAAGCATTATAGAGTTACCAAGTATGGCTGTGAATTCCTAAATATTGTTTTATGAAAGTCTAGATCCAGCGGCCAAGAGGTCCCCAAAATAAAGAAAAGGTTTATATTTGCTAATATGTTTTTGGCTCATTTCTGGGAGGAATTTTGAGTGAATAAAATTTGTGCTCAAAGGCAGATTTTTGCTACTCCTATTAGTATTAACTGGAAACACCGACAGAAATGGTAAAACTTAATATTCTATATTAAGTTACAATATTACTGTAGAATGATCCAAAGTCACAGTCAGTATAGAAAGGCAAAAATGAACTATTTTGCACAGATCCTAAAGAAAAAAAGTCACTTTGTCTTAGCCAAAAGTATATAAGTGCAGGAGGTAACTGCAAACTGCCTCTAAGCTCTTTTAAGGGGAAATGATGTAACTTTGAAATGTGTAGTTACTATCTTGTAACTTAGTGACATTGTATGAATGACACCTGGCTTCTCATGTGGCAATAGTGGTAAAGAACCCACCTGCCAATGCAGGATAGGTTAGAGACTGGGGTTTGCTACCTGTGTCAGAAAGGTTCCATGGAGAAGGTCATGGAAACCCACTCCAGTATTCTTGCCTGGAGAATCCCATGGACTGAACAGCTTGGTGGAAACAGACCATGGGGTTGCAAAGAATCAGACATAACTGAAGCTACTTAGCACATACTCATGCATGAATGATATTTAAAATTTAACCTTTGTCTTCTCAAAATTGTGATACTTCCTATGAACTCTAATGGAAATATATATTCAGAGATACAGGAAACTTGTAGAAACTAGAATTATTATTGCTTTTTTCCTGTAGAAGGGGCCTTGATAAGAACAATGATAGATACTGATGATCTGTTTACAGTTCTAAATGTTTGCAGTTCTAAATCAGATATAATCAATTGCCTAAAAATATTATTTAGACATTATACAGAGTGAAGTAAGCCAGAAAGAAAAACACCAATACAGTATACTAACGCATATATATGGAATTTAGAATGGTGGTAACAATAACCCTGTATACGAGACAGCAGAAGAGACATTGATGTATAGAACAGTCTTATGGACTCTGTGAGAGAGGGAGAGGGTGGGATGATTTGGGAGAATGGCATTGAAACATGTATAATATCATATATGAAACGAGTCGCCAGTCCAGGTTCGACGCACGATACTGTATGCTTGGGCCTGGTGCACTGGGGCGACCCGGGGGGATGGTACAGGGAGGGAGGAGGGTTCGGGATGGGGAACACATGTATACCTGTGGCGGATTCATTTTGATGTATGGCAAAACCAATACAATATAGTAAAGTTAAAAAATTAAATTAAATTAAAAAAATTTTTAATAGATATTATAAAATGTATTATTTGATATTGAATGAGTAAATATCTGAAAAGTGCTTAGAAGTATGTGCAGCATATAGTAAGTCTTATATGTTTATTACCTACTATTTCACTTCCATTTCATACTCAACACACATAAAGGAAAATTCATAAATTTCCCGTATTTATCTAATTTCTCGCTTTGTTAAATGCATCACATTCTTCTACTTCTTTAAATCAAAATCTCAAATTCATTTTACACTTCTCTATCTCCTGCTTATATCTATTTAGACAACAATACTTTATACCTTTACTTTCATTGATTCATGTTGTTTTTATACCTTTCTGAAATAGAACAATTCACTGGGCTGTAAAGACTCCACTTTTATAGTTTCTCTACATTGTCCACCTCTGTTATATTAGTCTTCCCAAAATGTTTTCCATTCTGCTACTTGCCTGCTTAATAACTCAAAATGGATTACTGTAACCTAGTGAATGAATTCCAGCCATTTTGCCCTGACATCATCTGTCCATGATTAAATGTAGATGCTCATTTATTTTCCTCCTACCACTCCCTCAAATAGACCACTTAAGATTATCCATACAGGTATTATGAAAATTTTGACAACACTTCACCTTTCATTAAATATCTTTCTTTCAACAATCCTGTTATTACATGGATTTATACTAGGTAAAACATGTGTCATGTTCTAGATTTAAGCTGCTCAAAGACTATAAACTATTATCATGGTTAAATATCTCCACAAACATGACACTGCATTTTGAGGATGATAATAAATAATATCTTGCTTTTCTGAAGCCTAGTGTAATTATCTAATGTCTAAAGAAACTATGTGTTCATTTTAGATTCTCACGATCAAAATTTGAAGTGGGAAGGGCCCTGTGGAAGGGTATGGTAAAGTTCTTATCTTTTGGGAGAGCTAGACATGACACCTAGGATGGGGAGAAAGACATAGGACATTTCAGAGTCTGTAAAAGAAACAGAAACATAATGTTTTTTAAAAGTTGCACTAGTTTAGCTAAATTGATATTCAAATATAAGTCATTTCCAATTTTTTCAATAGAATATTATAGTCATATCAAAATTTAAAACAAAATAAATGCTGATATGAATCTTTTAGGGAGAGTTAGAGAGCAGTTGCCTATGATCCCAAATTGGAGTAACAATGAGACTCTAGCCAACAGTATGATTTGCTGTTAATGACAGTATCATGCAAATTCCATTTGTATATGTAAGCAGCTTTTCCCACTCAAAGCCTACTTAATATTCCAATTAATCAAACCAAGCCATAATGTAATGTGCTTATTTCCCAAAAAAGATAAACCATTAGACTAACTCCTTAAATAATCTGTACTGTAAATAAAAAAGTAACACTGAAGTATTTTGATGTTCATCAGTTCAGTTCAGTCACTCAGTAGTGTCCAACTCTTTGTGACCCCATGGACTGCAGCACTCTAGGCTTCCCTGTCCATCACTAATTTCCAGAGCTTGCTCAAACTCGTGTCCATTGAGTTGGTGATAACATCCAACCATCTAATCCTCTGTAGTCCGCTTCTGCTCCTGCCTTCGGATCAGTGCAGTTCAGTTCAGTCGCTCAGTGGTGTCCAATTCTTTGTGAACCCAAGAATCACAGCACGCCAGGCCTCCCTGTCCATCACCATCTCCCAGAGATTACTCAAACTCAGGTCCATCAAGTCGGTGATGCCATCCATCCATCTCATCCTCTGTCGTCTGCTTCTCCTCCTGCCCACAATCCCTCCTAGCATCAGTCTTTTCCAATGAGTCAACTCTTCACATGAGGTGGCCAAAGTACTGGAGTTTCAGCTTTAGCATCATTCCTTCCAAACAACACCCAAGACTGATCTCCTTTAGAATGGACTGGTTGGATCTCCTTGCAGTCCAAGGGACTCTCAAGAGTCTTCTCCAACACCACAGTTCAAAAGCATCAATTCTATGGCCCTCAGCTTTCTTCACAGTCCAACTCTCACATCCATACATGACCACTGGAAAAACAATACCCTTGGCTAGTCAGATCTTTGTTGGCAAAGTAATGTCTATGCTTTTCAATATGCTATCTAATTTGGTCATAACTTTCCTTCTTAGGAGTAATAGTCTTTTAATTTCATGGCTGCAATCACCATCTGCAGTGATCTTGGAGCCCAAAAAACTAAAGTCTGACACTGTTTCCACTGTTTCCCCATCTATTTCCCATGAAGACATGGAACCAAGTGCCATGATCTTCATTTTCTGAATGTTGAGTTTTAAGCCAACTTTTTCACTCTCCTCTTTCACTTTCATCAAGAGGCTTTTTAGTTTCTCTTCACTTTCTGCCATAAGGGTGGTGTCATCTGCATATCTGAGGTTATTGATATTTCTCCTGGCAATCTTCATTCCAGCTTGTGCTTCTTCCAGCCCAGTGTTTCTCATGATGTACTCTGCATGTAAGTTAAATAAGCAAGGTGACAATATACAGCCTTGACATACTCCTTTTCCTATTGGGAACCAGTCTGTTGTTCCATGTCCAGTTCTAACTCTTGCTTCCTGACCTTCACATTCCAGGATGTCTGGCTCTAGGTGAGTGATCATACCATCATGATTATCTTGGTCATGAAGATCTTTTTTGTACAGTTCTTCTGTGTATTCTTGCCACCTCCTGCCTTCAGTCTTTCCCAAAATCAGGGTCTTTTCCAGTGATTCAGTTTTTCACATCAGGTGGCCAAAGTTTTGGAGTTTCATCTTCAGCATCAGTCCTTCCAATGCCTATTCAGGACTGATTTCCTTTAGGATGGACTGGTTGGATCTCCTTGCAGTCCAAGGGACTCTCAAGAGTCTTCTCCAACACCACAGTTCAAAAGCATCAATTCTTGAGTGCTCAGCTTTCTTTACAATCCAAATCTCACATCTATACATGACTACTGGAAAATAATAGCTTTGACTATAAGTACTTTTCTTGGCAAAGCAGTGTCTCTGCTTTTTAATATGCCATCTGGTTTGGTCATAGCTGTTCTTCCAAGGAGCAAGGGTCTTTAAATGTCATGGCTGATGATGTTCATAAATTTATTTTGATTTTTATAACAAATATGTTTGATGTTTAAACATATTTGATATTTTGATGTTTAAACATATTTTATGTACATTCTGATACATATAATTCTCTTGAGTGTGAATAATAAAAAACCTATGGTATAATTGTACAAAAAAGATCTTCATGACCAAGATAATCACGATGGTATGATCACTCACCTAGAGCCAGACATCCTGGAATGTAAAGTCAAGTGGGCCTTAGAAAGCATCACTATGAACAAAGCTAGTGGAGGTGATGGAATTCCAGTTGAGCTATTTCAAATCCTGAAAGATGATGCTGTGAAAGTGCTGCACTCAACATGACAGCAAATTTGGAAAACTCAGCAATGGCCACAGGACTGGAAAAGGTCAGTATTCATTCCAATCCCAAAGAAAGGCAATGCCAAAGAATCCTCAAACTACTGCACAATTGCACTCGTCTCACATGCTAGTAAAGTAATGCTCAAAATTCTCCAAGCCAGGCTTCAGCAATACATGAGCCGTGAACTTCCAGATGTTCAAGCTGGTTTTAGAAAAGGCAGAGGAACCAGAGATCCAATTGCCAACATCTGCTGGATCATCGAAAAAGCAAGAGAGTTCCAGAAAAACATCTATTTCTGCTTTATTGACTATGCCAAAGCTTTTGACTGTGTGGATCACAATAAACTGTGGAAAATTCTGAAAGAGATGAGAATACCAGACCACCTGACCTGCCTCTTGAGAGACCTATATGCAGGTCAGGAAGCAAGAGTTAGAACTGGACATGGAACAACAGACTGGTTCCAAATAGGAAAAGGAGTCTGTCAAGGCTGTATATTGTCACCCTGCTAATTTCACTTATATGCACAGTACATCATGAGAAACGCTGGGCTGGAAGAAGCACAAGCTGGAATCAAGATTGCCGGGAGAAATATCAATAACCTCAGATATGCAGATGACACCACCCTTATGGCAGAAAGTGAAGAGGAACTAAAAGGTCTCTTGATGATAGTGAAAGAGGAGAGTGAAAATGTTGGCTTAAAGCTCAACGTTCATAAAATGAAGATCATGGCATCCGGTCCCATCACTTCATGGGAAATAGATGCGGAAACAGTGGAAACAGATTCAGACTTCATATTTTTGGGCTCCAAAATCACTGCAGATGGTAACTGCAGCCATGAAATTAAAAGACGCTTACTCCTTGGAAGAAAAGTTATGACCAAAATAGATAGCATATTGAAAAGCAGAGACATACTTTGCCAACAAAGGTTCATCTAGTCAAGGCTATGGTTTTTCCACTGGTCATGTATGGATGTGAGAGTTGAACTGGGAAGAAGGCTGAGCACCGAAGAATTGATGCTTTTGAACTGTGGTGTTGGAGAAGACTCCTGAGAGTCTCTTGGACTGCAAGGAGATCCAACCAATCAATTCTGAAGGGTATTAGCCCTGGGTGTTCTTTGGAAGGAATGATGCTAAAGCTGAAACTCCAGTACTTTGGCCACCTCATGTGAAGAGTTGACTTATTGGAAAAGACTCTGATGCTGGGAGGGATTGGGGGCAGGAGGAGAAGGGGACGACAGAGGATGAGATGGCTGGATGGCATCACCAACTCAATGGACGTGAGTCTGGGTGAACTCTGGGAGTTGGTGATGGACAGGGAGGCCTGGGCTGTTGTGATTCATGGGGTAGCAAGGAGTCGGAGATGACTGATTGACTGAACTGAACTGAAGTGATGGTATAATTAGCTTGAAAATGCCTATGATACCTATTAATTAATGAATATTTTGACCATCTTATTTACCTTTGAAATGAATGTGTTTGTCAATTATTGAGGAATATCAGACTGCTCTTAAATACTAATTTTATGCATAGGTTTATTTATGGAGTCAATTACATAAAACATAAAGGTTATATTTGTTTTATTTTAAAAAATGAATTATAAACTTAAAAAATTATCCTGTATATAAAGTTATAGAACATAACACACTCACATACACAGAGACTTCTTGAAGTAGAGTCACTCATTTAGAATTTTCACAAGTTAGGGTGTGAGAAAAAAACTATACAGAAATAGTCCACTGAGTTTAAATGCCCTCATTTGTGGCAATTATATATGCTTCTATTATATCCCTGGCTGTATTTGTATATATATTATAGAAGGACCAATTAAAGATTTTGATATTATGACTTAATTTTTATATTAATTAAACTCAAATTAATCTTCCAATTTTTCTAGATATTATTTTCTTCATTTTAGAAACATCTGATTTACCACTTTAAGACTGGAATGTTATCTTCATAGATTTTTTTTCCACAGCATCTTCTTCTCCATTTCCCTCCATCACTTTTAGCCCTGTACTAGTCAACTTGGGCTGCCATAATATACCAGAGATTGGGTAAGTTAAACAGCAGAAATTTATTTTCTTACAGTTATGGAGGTTAGGAGTCCAAGGTCAAAGTGCCAGGGGGTTTGCTTCTTCCTCTCTTCCTGACTTGCAGACAGCCACCTTCTCACTGTGGCTTCACATGACCTTTCCTCTGTGACCCTGTGAAAAGAAACAGAGAGATCTTTGGTGTCTTTTAATCTTCTTATACATTCAGTAGTCCTAACTGATGAGAGCCTTAAAGCTTATGATTTAGCTTAATCTTATTTACCTTATTAAAGTCTCAATCTCAAAATGCAGTCACATTGGGTTAAGTGCTTCATTGCTTGAATTTTAGGGGCACACAATTCTGTTTATAAAAATTCCTGATGCCAATTTTTTATGCATTTTCATTACTCTTTATCTTAAAGTTTCACAGAACTTCAGTCTTATGTTTTTAGATTAAAAATCATATCAAAATATATAGAAAATAAAAAATAACGTTGTCCTAAGTTCAGGAGGTATCTGGAGTGTGCTTCCAAGAGTAAAAGATTAATCTTATGAAGTCACTTTATGCTTTACAACTTCAATAAGTGCTATGAAATCAGTGATATCTACCTTTTCATAAAGGTTTCTTAAAATATCATAAAAGTGATGGTTCTTCCTCATAAAATTATATACTGAAATTATGAAAAATCTCTGACACTGTTTCCTGAAGATAAACACTCAAAACAAATATATAATGCATGTAAAATATACTGATTCAATGGAAAGAAAATGTTTCTTCACAGATTTGTGTTTGACAGTCCTCAAGGAACTGAGAAAATCAAATTTTATATTTTAGCTTGTCACGTGAACCATTTCAAAACCTTTGGACAAAATGTGATGTATATACTCATATATGTGTATATACACACACACAAAAATAATTATGTAATTACATGACCTTGGAGAACGTTTTAAAATTGCTAAAGTTAAATTTTTCCATTTACATAAAAGCATTTTGTATCACATTTGCATCTTTATAGTGCTTTATTTGATCTTATTTTGGTCAACTAGCCTTTTTTTAAGACTTGCAAATTATTTCCATAGACTATGACTTTTGAATTTTATCTTCAATACTCTGAAGGTATAGAGAATCTATTGTTAATTCACAGTATCCCAAGGCGCTAATTATAGTTTTCAGCATACAGGTCTTTCACTTCCTCAATTAAATTTATTCCTAGGTAATTTTTCATTCTTGTTGTGAGTATAAATGGAATTGTTTTCTTAATTTCTCTTTCTGCTAGCTCATTATTAGTGTATAGAAATGCAACAGATTACTGTATAGTATCCTGCAATTTTAATGTATTATATTATTTCTAACAGTTTTTGGTGGAGTCTTTAGTGTTTTCATTATATAAAATGATGTCATCCACGAATAGTTACAGCTTTATTTCTTCCTTTCCAGTTTGGATGCCTTACATTTCTTGAGCTTGCCCACAGTTTCTTGCCACATGGGCTTTTCCAACATGACCAATAATTTCTTTAAGCCTTAAGTCTGATTTGGTGTTTTAAGCTCTTCACCTTTCCTGCATTCCATTGTCTAAAAAGCAGGTCAGAGGTCTTACCACAAACGGAGGGAAGCGATTTTACCAGGCATGAACACCAAGGGCGGGAGTCAGGGGGCCCACTCTAAGGTCTGCCTATTGCACCAAGTGATAATAATGATTGTGTTTCCCAGCACCACTTGTTAAAGAGATTGTCTTTAATCCATTGCATATTCTTGCCTCCTTTGTCAAAGATAAGGTGTCCATATGTGCGTGGATTTATCTCTGGGCTTTCTATTTTGTTCCTTTGATCTATATTTCTGTCTTTGTGCCAGTACCATACTGTCTTGATAACTGTGGCTTTGTAGTAGAGCCTGAAGTCAGGTAGGTTGATTCCTCCAGTTCCATTCTTCTTTCTCAAGATCGCTTTGGCTATTCTAGGTTTTTTGTATTTCCATACAAATTGTGAAATTATTTGTTCTAGCTTTGTGAAGAATACTGTTGGTAGCTTGATAGGGATTGCATTGAATCTATAAATTGCTTTGGGTAGTATACTCATTTTCACTATATTGATTCTTCTAATCCATGAACATGGTATATTTCTCCATCTGTTAGTGTTCTCTTTGATTTCTTTCACCAGTGTTTTATAGTTTTCTATATATAGGTCTTTAGTTTCTTTAGGTAGATATATTCCTAAGTATTTTATTCTTTCCGTTCCAATGGTGAATGGAATTGTTTCCTTAATTTCTCTTTCTGTTTTCTCATCATTAGTGTATAGGAATGCAAGGGATTTCTGTGTGTTGATTTTATATCCTGCAACTTTACTATAGTCATTGATTAGTTCTAGTAATTTTCTGGTGGAGTCTTTAGGGTTTTCTATGTAGAGGATCATGTCATCTGCAAACAGTGAGAGCTTTACTTCTTCTTTTCCAATTTGGATTCCTTTTATTTCTTTTTCTGCTCTGATTGCTGTGGCCAAAACCTCCAAAACTATGTTGAATAGTAATGGTGAAAGTGGGCACCCTTGTCTTGTTCCTGACTTTAGAGGAAATGCTTTCAATTTTTCACCATTGAGGATAATGTTTGCTGTGGGTTTGTCATATATAGCTTTTATTATGTTGAGGTATGTTCCTTCTATTCCTGCTTTCTGGAGAGTTTTGATCATAAACGGATGTTGAATTTTGTCAAAGGCTTTCTCTGCATCTATTGAGATAATCATATGGTTTTTATTTTTCAATTTGTTAATGTGGTGTATTACATTGATTGATTTGCGGATATTGAAGAATCCTTGCATCCCTGGGATAAAGCCCACTTGGTCATGGTGTATGATCTTTTTAATGTGTTGTTGGATTCTGATTGCTAGAATTTTGTTTAGGATTTTTGCATCTATGTTCATCAGTGATATTGGCCTGTAGTTTTCTTTTTTTGTGGGATCGTTGTCAGGTTTTGGTATTAGGGTGATGGTGGCCTCATAGAATGAGTTTGGAAGTTTAACATCCTCTGCAATTTTCTGGAAGAGTTTGAGCAGGATAGGTGTTAGCTCTTCTCCAAATTTTTGGTAGAATTCAGCTGTGAAATCGTCTGGACCTGGGCTTTTGTTTGCTGGAAGATTTTTGGTTACAGTTTCAATTTCCGTGCTTGTGATGGGTCTGTTAAGATTTTCTATTTCCTCCTGGTCGAGTTTTGGAAAGTTGTACTTTTCTAAGAATTCATCCATTTCTTCCATGTTGTCCATTTTATTGGCATATAATTGTTGATAGTACTCTCTTATGATCCTTTGTATTTCTGTGTTGTCTGTTGTGATCTCTCCATTTTGACCCACCTCCCAGAATATTGGAAATAAAAGCAAAAATAAACAAATGGGACCTAATTAAACTTAAAAGCTTCTGCACATCAAAGGAAACTATTAGCAAGGTGAAAAGACAGCCTTCAGAATGGGAGAAGATAATAGCAAATGAAGCAACTGACAAACAATTAATCTCGAGAATATACAAGCAACTCCTACAGCTCAACTCCAGAAAAATAAATGACCCAATCAAAAAATGGACCAAAGAACTAAATAGACATTTCTCCAAAGAAGACATACAGATGGCTAACAAACACATGAAAAGATGCTCAACATCATTCATTATCAGAGAAATGCAAATCAAAACCACTATGAGGTACCATTTCACACCAGTCAGAATGGCTGAGATCCAAAAGTCTACAAGTAATAAATGCTGGAGAGGGTGTGGAGAAAAGGGAACCCTCTTACACTGTTGGTGGGAATGCAAACTAGTACAGCCACTATGGAGAACAGTGTGGAGATTCCTTAAAAAACTGAAAATAGAACCACCTTATGATCTAGCAATCCCACTGCTGGGCATACACACCAGAAGGGAAAGAGACACGTGTACCCAATGTTCATCGCAGCACTGTTTATAATAGCCAGCACATGGAAGCAACCTAGATGTCCATTAGCAGATGAATGGATAAGAAAGCAGTGGTATATATACACAATGGAGTATATATATATATATATATATATATATATATATATATATATACTGTCTGTTTAATGCTGTCTATTCTTACTAAGATTCTACTTCTGAGCTCAAACCTATAAAAGGGAATTTGATTATACTAGACCTATAAATGGGCTTCCCAGGTGGCTCACTGGTAAAGAATCTGCCTGCAGCGCAGGAGACCTGGGTTTGATCCCTGGGTCAGGAAGATCCCCTAGGGAAGAAAATGGCAAGCCACTCCAGTATTCCTGCCTGGGAAATCCCATGGACAAAGTAGCCTGGAGGGGTACAGCCCATGGGGTTGCAAAGAGTTGAACACAACTTAGCAACTAAACAGCAGCAGCAGAACTATAAATAAATTACTTCAATGGAAGATATAAGAATTTTCCTGTTTTTTTTTTTTTTTTCAGCTTTGAGGTACTTTAAAATTAGCTCCAAAGTAGATGATTCTGTCAACACACTTGTTTTCCTAAAAACTTCTCCAGGCACTGTTTGAGGCTTCCTAATGTTTCGTGTTTTGTTTTGTTTTATTTTTCCCCCCGAGTACGTTTTCTTCTTTCCACTTGGCTTCAGATCTCAACTCTATCTAGCAACAGCTTAAATATTTATAAACCTTAAGCTACAGACTTTCTTTCAAAACCACCATAAAATTGAAAAGTGGAACTGAAAGTGTAGTGATAACATCAAGAACAAACATATTGACTGGAGAATTCTGAAGGGCACAAGGAAATTTTGGAAAACTGTTTTCCTTGTCCTGTTCCCAAATTATAACAGGGCTATTTCTTCTTATAACACCTCACAATTCTATTTTTAAATGATGCCCAAAGAAATCACTGACAGTAATTTCAGAAGCTATCAACTCTACTTGATTGTTAAATTGGACTAGAAATTCAGAATCGCATCCTTTTCCTCCAAGGGTCCAGAGTAAGGAAATGAAAAGGAGAAAGGGAACTACCATCTACTTGAGAGCTGGCTGTGGATGAGTCACTTGCTTTAACTTTTATAAATGCTTTCTCGTAATGTCTTCATTTTATGAACTACATTAGCTGTAGGAAAACGGGGACGTTCTAAAACATAATCAATTTCAAAATTTCAGCATATAATTTTATAATCTTAGACTGATACTTGTCAAAAAAAGAACCCTCAATATTTTCCATTGCCTATCAAATCTAACCACAATTTTAAAAAATATTTTGTTGCTGATAAGACGGAATTTGCTACACACACACACATACACATACCCAAATATGTTGCACAAGCACATGCACACACCATACCATAAGGAAATTTTGAAGTGTTTTGTCAAAAAGAAAGAAAGAAGGGATATTGACTGTAATGTAATTTAGAAAGGCATAGGAAAACAAAACAAAACAAAATTATAATTGGTACATTGAAGAGCTTCTGAGTGTGACTATGAAGTTTGTTCGATTGTCCTGGAGGAAAACAAACATGTGGTAGCGCAGAGCTTCCTCCATCTGAGTGGATGGGCATGTGTAACACTGAAGTTCAGTGTTAAGACATTGCTGAGAACATTTAATTTACATTCTTCAGTGTCATTTTTATTGATAATAAAGATTCCACTTTGATTTTTATCTGCCAAAACCGCTGTTTTCTTAACAGATTTTGAACTTAAGTGAAGTAAACAGAGATAACAACCACTGGGTTTCCTCAAACTCTAACAGAAAGATGAGCTTAGAGTGATGTTTTTAACATTAATTAATATTAATTCTAATCAGTTATCTTTGATATATTGCATTTTGCCTTTTATGCTTATCTCTGTGCTTCTACTTGTTATAAAACTGCAATTTTCTGTGTGTGGTAATTACTGCTGTCTTATCATTATTGTGCCTTCCTCTTTGGAAGGAAATAAATACGCCTACAACCCTGTATGCAGGTCAGGAAGCAAGAGTTAGGACTGGACATGGAACAACAGACTGGTTCCAAATAGGAAAAGGAGTACGTCGAGGCTATATATTGTCACCCTGCTTATTTAACTTATATGCACAGTACATCATGAGAAACGCTGGGCTGGAAGAAGCACAAGCTGGAATCAAGATTGCTGGGAGAAATATCAATAGCCTCAGATATGCAGATGACACCACCCTTATGGCAGAAAGTGAAGAGGAACTAAAGAGCCTCTTGATGAAAGTGAAAGAGGAGAGTGAAAAAGTTAGCTTAAAGCTCAACATTCAGAAAACTAAGATCATGGCATCTGGTCCCAGCACTTCATGGGAAATAGATGGGGAAACAGTGGAAAGAGTGGCTTACTTTATTTTTCTGGGCTCCAAAATCACTGCAGATGGTGATTGCAGCCATGAAATTAAAAGACACTTACTCCTTGGAAGGAAAGTTATGACCAACCTAGACAGCATATTAAAAAGCAGAGACATTACTTTGCCAACAAAGGTCCATTTAGTCAAGGCTATGGTTTTTCCAGTGGTCATGTATGGATGTGAAATTTGAACTATAAAAGAAAGCTGAGCGCCGAAGAATTGATGCTTTTGAATTGTGGGGTTGGAGAAGACTCTTGAGAGTCCCTTGGACTGCAATGAGATCCAACCAGTCCATCCTAAAGGAGATCAGTCCTGAGTATTCATTGGAAAGACTGATGTTGAAGCTGAAACTCCAATACTTTGGCCACCTGATGCGAAGAGCTGACTCATTTGAAAAGACCCTGATGCTGGAAAAGATTGAGGGCAGGAGGAGAAGGGGACGACAGAGGATGAGATGGTTGTATGACATCACCAACTCAATGGACATGGGTTTGGGTGAACTCTGGGAGTTGGTGATGGAAAGAGAGGCCTGGAGTGCTGCAGTTCATGTGGTCACAGAGTCAGACACGACTGAGCAGCTGAACTGAACTGAAAAGCTGAAACACTACTCTACGTTTAAACAAACATTATGGATGTTAAATATTCATTATTGTTAGCAAGCTCATCAGAGTTCACAACATAATTGACCATGGACACACATTTTTAAAACTTTATACTTATTCTTTATACTTATTCTTCTGATTTTTTGTTACTGTAGGTTCAAAAAGAGGGCACAATCACCGGGCAAATAATTAAAGTCAACTTAAACATATATTTATAAATAATAATACCTTAATAGTTGCAGAACAGAACACAATTTCAGAAGTTTTCCAATACTTTTTCAAATTCTAGCCTCTCATCACTTGGATATATATGAATATATAATTAAAAACTTTGCCACTCTTCAGAATTTGATAGCATTATAACTCCAGTATTTGACCTAGATAGGTTGCATTTGTTACTTTATTTTACTATATATATTCTTTTTACAGGGAAAAACTCATTAAATAGGTTAGTGAAGCACATACTGTTTAAACTTGATTTTTACTTTATAGTAAACCAAATTAATTACTCAAATGAATCCATCAGGTGCATCATGAAAATGAGTGGTGCCTACGAATGTAATACAAATGTAGTAGCTTGCCATTTCCAGCTCTCATGAACTTATGAGGCATCTCACAAAACTTCTCTAATCTCAAGAGACCTGTGAAGAAGGTTAGGATCTTTGTGATCATTGTTGGTCAAGGAAAAAGTTTAAGGTGTTTGTTCTTTTTATTAAGTATACTTTAGATCTGCTTGGTTTGTCAGCTCTCAGCTGTGTTTTCTCTCTTCTCTAAAGCTTCTTATGTATTTCCTTGGGAAATAAATGTGACCTAAGGAGTGAGTCTCAGAAATTATACCTACATGATCCTATTTTCCTGGGCAGTGTTGATCTCACAGCAGTGCCATTTTTGTCAAAAAAAAAAAAAAATTACTGGTACCATGTAGTTTATAACTCGAACATTGTACATCTCATAGAATTAAATTAATATACTGTACTTGCTTATTTACATCTACAGTGGATAGACATGCAAGAGGGAAATCTCAAATTTAACATAAAAAATAGAACAATCTTCCTCTTCTCTCCCACCTCTGTCCAAATTGTTATTTTCTTAATCTTACTAACTATCTACAAATAGAGGGATGTTTTGCTTATTCAAAACCAAAATGTAGAATCATTCTTATTTTCTTATTTTTCCTCATATAGTGCAACTGATCTATTTGTAAGTCCTATAGGCCCTACCTCCAAAAGGCATTCGCTGAATATTCTTTTGTCTATTTTACATCACCATTTTTAATGTAGATTTCAGAAATAGCTTCATAAAAGATCTCTTTGCTTGCTCTCTTTACCCTGCTACATCCTCTACATAGAATTCCAAAGAAGCCCAGAGTGACATTTGAAAAATATAAATTGGATAGTGTTATATCTCTGGTCTCAGGCCTCCATATTCAGTTATTCAGACATGTCCAACTCTTTGCAACCCCATAGACTATAGCCCACCAGGCTACTCTGTCCATGGAATTTTCCAGGCAAGAATATTGGAGTGGGTTTTCATTTTCCTTCTCCAGGGGATCTTACTGATCCAGGTATTAAACCTGAGTCTCTTGCATCTCCTACATTGGCAAGCAGATTCTTTACCACTGCACCACCCGGAAGCTTCACATCTCTGCTTGGAAACTTCCTAAACTCTCCCTTTTCAAATGGACTGAAATCTAAACATTTCATCATGGTAAAAAACTTCTCCATGACTTGCTGCCTACTGAACTCTTTGACCTAATCTATTCTTCTTCTAGGGGTTCTTTATTGTTTTGCTTCATGCGTCTTCTAACTATTTCTTAATGATTTTTTAACAAGCAGTTTTGCCCTCACTGTCACCTCACTTGAATGATCTGTCCTGTCATCCTTGCAGGTCTCACTCGGTTACTCTTACATTAATTTCTCTGCTCAAATGTACCTCCTCAGTAAGACCTATTCTGACCACCCAACCTAACTAGGTTATCAACCAAGTCATACTGTTTTATTGTCTAGTGTTAGTCATTCAGTCATGTCCGACTCTTTGTGACCGCATGGACTGCAGCCCACCAGGCTCCTCTGTCCATGGAATTCTCCAGGCAAGAATACTGGAGTGGATTGCCATTCCCTTCTCCAGGGCATATTCCTGACCCAGGGATTGAACCTGGGTCTCCTGCATTGCAGGCAGATTCTTTACCATATGAGCTATCAGGGAAGTTCATTGTATTGTATAATATTGATCAACTTTCTTTTCTCTATACTTTTTGCTTTTTCTGTTTCTCCTCACTAAAATATAAGTTCCATGAGATCAGCAATCTTGCCTAACTTGTTCAGTATCTAGAACAAAGTGTGGCTCATAATAGATACTGATTTTGCCTGATGTAGAATGAATTAATTCTTTAGTTTCAGTATTCAATTTTAGTCTGAAATAAGGGGGGAAAATGAGGGGTACTTTGAAAATGAAAGCCACAGGACATAGGGAAATTATCTTCCAAGCAGGAAGTAGCAATTAAATGATCTGAGGGAGAATCAGAAGGAAGAAAACTGGACCTGAGAAATGTGTCCTAGATTCCCTGTCTGGGAAGAAACTCTGAAGCCAGCAGAATCTAGAAATAGCCAGGTACATTTAGAAATTGTTTACCAGTTACAAGGATACAAAATTGGACAATTTCACTGATTTTAGAGACATGCAGAGTCCTCTGTTGCATCCTAGATGTCATGAGGCAAAGAAAGAGATTCCCAGTAGAACAAGAGGACTATTAAATGTGCCACATGATGGATTTTGCAGCTCTGAATCCAATAGTGATGAAAACCATACCAGGTAGCTCACTAAGAACTGGAGTCAAAACAAACAGTGAATTTGATCAATTACAGACTTCAGCAATGGATATCAATATCTTGCCCAAAAGAAGATAGGGACTAGTCATGATTAGATGCTCTACAGCAAGAGAAGACAGCCCTTCCTTTTCAGAGTAAGGCACTAAAACAACACACAACCTTGAGACTCCTTTTACCTATTGCCATAAGAATATATGATTTTTTTCCTAAGTTTTCATGTCTTTATTTTTATTTTGGGGCTGCGCCATGCAGCATGCATGCAGGATCTTAGTTCTCTGACCAGGGATTGAACCTGAATCCATGGCCCCTGCATTGGGGACACATAGTCTTAATCAATGGACCATCAGGGAAGCCCTGAGAAGATATATGATTCTTAACATCAAAGAACACTCCATTTTTAATCCTGGGTTCAGATTTTCAACCAAATTTACCAGACACAGTAACTTCTTCCTACAATAAATTTACTTAGCCTTAAGAAATTAAACAAGTGAAAAATGTATACTATAAGAAACAGCACATAAATAAGTCCAGCATCTGAATATCTTGAAATCATTTTATTCTTGAGATGTGTCTGATCACAGTGATGATGATAAAGTATGCTGTCTCAGCTTAGAGAAGTCATCAAGATCTAGGCTTCTTTCAGCTTTTACTCCTAATTAGGACTCAGGAATATATGGCTAGTTCCCATTCTCTGGTGTAGGTGCATCCCATCAATACCAGTTAGTCATGACTTATTAGTTAATATTGATACTGAAGTATGGGTGTTTTATCCAGTACTCAATTGTTGGTCAGATTCTCATCCTGTATCCACCTATATATTAATATTTCTTAAGTCAGTGTTATAAGGGGTAATTGACCAAAAGTCTTTGTTATTTCAAAGGTAGATAAGAGAAAAAATGAATCATCTATTTACCCTTCCACTCCCCAAATTCACCTCCTGATCATGGTCAATATCCCTTTGTTAATATTTCTAAAAATTCTCTTAAAATTGTATTAGAGCAGCTACTATAACATTTTATGCATAATTATAGATATACAAAAATATGATCAATCATTTGTATCAATGAATAAAAAAATAAAATGTTTATTATAATCATATATGCTTACTTTTTAAATATTTTCCTACCAGTTAGACTATTCTCCCATCTCTCTTTTATTCTACTTATACATTTTTTAGGTATTAGTAGAGGCATACCACACTCTTAAAATACAGTTTTTTCTTTTTTTAATTAATTTATTTTTTTATTGAAGGATAATTGCTTTACAGAATGTTGTTTTCTGTCAAACCTCAACATGAATCAGCCATAGGTATACATATGTCCCCTCCCTTTAGAACCTCCCTCCCATCTCCCTCCCCATCCTACCCCTCTAGGTTGATACAGAGCCCATGTTTCAGTTTCCTGAGCCATACAGCAAATTACCATTGGCTATTTCACATATGGTAGTGTAAGTTTCCACGTCACTCTTTCCATACATCTCACCCTCTCCTCCCCTCTCCCCATGTCCATTAGTCTATGCTCTATGTCTGTTTCTCCATTGATGCCCTGTAAATAAATTCTTTAGCACCATTTTTCTAGATTCTGTATATATGTGTTAGAATACAGTATTTATCTTTCTCTTTCTGACTAACTTCACTCTGTATAATAGGTTCTAGGTGCATCCACATCATTAGAACTGACTCAAATGTGTTCTTTTTTATAGCTGAGTAATATTCTATTGTGTGTATGTAACACAACCTCTTCATCCATCCGTCTGTTGATGGACATCTAGGATGCTTCCCTGTTCTAGCTATTGTAAATAGTGCTGCAGTGAACAATGGGATACATCTATCTTCTTCAGTTTTGCTTTCCTCAGGGTATATGCCTAAGAGTGAGATTGCTGGGTCATATGATGATTTTATTCCTAGTTTTTTAAGGAATCTCCATACCATCTTCCATAGTCGGGGTATCAATTTACATTCCCACCAACAGTGCAAGAGCATTCACTTTTCTCCACACCCTCTCCAGCATTTATTGTTTGTAGATTTTTTGATGAGGGCCATTCTGACCAGTGTGAGGAGATATCTCATTGTAGTTTTGATTTTCATTTCTCTAATAATGAGCAACTTTTGAGCATCTTTTCGTGTATGTGTTTGTTAGTCATCTGTATGTCTTCTTTGGAGAAATGTCTGTTTAGGTCTTTTTAGCACTTTTTGATTGAGTTGCTTGCTTTTCTGTCATTGAGTTGTATGAGCTGCTTGTATATTTTGGAAATTAACCCTTTGTCAGTTGTTTCATTTGCTATTATTTTCTCCCATTCTGAGGGTGGTCTTTTCACTTTGCTTATAGTTTCCTTTGCTGTGCAAAATCTTTTAAGTTTAATCCGGTTCCATTTGTTTACTTTTGTTTCTATTTATGTCACTCTAGGAGATGGGCCATGGAGAAGGCAGTGGCACCCCACTCCAGTACTCTTGCCTGGAAAATCCCATGGACGGAGGAGCCTGGTGGGCTGCAATCCATGGGGTTGCTAGGAGTCGGACACGACTGAGCAACTTCACTTTCACTTTTCACTTTCATGCATTGGAGAAGGAAATGGCAACCCACTCCAGTATTCTTGCCTGAAGAATCCCAGGGACGGGGGAGCCTGGTGGGCTGCCATCTCTGGGGTCGCACAGACTCGGACACGACTGAAGCGACTTAGCAGTAGCAGCAGGAGATGGGCCATAGAAGATCTTGCTTTGATTTATGTCATCAAATGTTCTGCCTATGTTTTCCTCTAAGAGTTCTATAGTTTCTGGTCTTACATTTAGGTCTTTAATCCATTTTGAGTTTATCTTTGGGTATGGTGTTAGGAAGTGTTTGAATTTCTCTCTTTTACCTGTAGCTGTCCAGTTTTCCCAGCACCATTTATTGAAGAAGCTGTCTTTGCCTCATTGTATATTCTTACCTCCTTTGTCAAAAATAAACCCAAGGATGCATGGGTTTATTTCTGGGCTTTCTATATTGTTACATTGGTCTATATTTCTGTTTTTGTGCCAGTAACATACTATCTTGATGACTATAGCTTTGTATTGTAATCTGAAGTCAGGAAGGTTGATTCCTCCAGCTCCATTCTTCTTTCTCAAGACTGCTTTGGCTATTCAGGGTCTGTTGTATTTCCATATGAATTGTGAACATTTTGTTCTAGTTCTGTGAAAAATGCTGTTGGTAATTTGATAGGGATTGCATTAAATCTATTGGAGAAGGCATTGGCACCTTCTGGTGGGCTGCCATCTATGGGGTTGCACAGAGTTGGACACAACTGAAGCGACTTAACAGCAGCAGCAGCAGCAGCAGCATTAAATCTGTAGACTGCATTTGGTAGTATAGTCATTTTCATAATATTGATTCTTCCTACCCAGGAACATGGAATATCTCTCCATCTGTTTACATTGTCTTTATTTCATTAGTGTCTTATAATTTTCTGTGTACAGTTCTTTTGTCTCCTTATGTAAGTTTATTCCTAGATATTTTATTCTTTTTTTTGCAATGGTGAATGAGATTCATTCCTTAATTTCTCTTTCTGATTCTTCATTGTGAGTATTTAGAAATTCAAATGATTTCTGTGTATTGATTTTGCATCCTGAAACTGCTAAATACTGATTAGTTCTAGTAATTTTCTGATATTATCTTTAGGGTTTTCTATGTACAGTATCATGTCATCTGCAAACAGTGATAGCTTTACTTCTTATTTTCCAATCTGGATTCCTTTTATTTATTTTTCTTCTCTGATTTCTGTACCTAAGACTTCCAGAACTATATTGAATAATACAGGCAAATGTTGACAACAAGGGTGTCTTTTTCCTTGTCTTGTTCCTGATCTTGGGGGGAATGCTTTCAGTTTTTCACCTTTGATAATAATGTTTGCTGTAGGCCTATCATATATGGCCTTTACTATGTTGAGGTAGGTTAATTCTATGCCCATTTTTTGAAGAGTTTTAATCATAAATGGGTGCTGAATTTTGTCAAAGGCTTTTTCTGCATCTATTGAGATTATCATATGATTTTATCTTTCAATTAGTTATATGGTGTATCACATTGATTGGTTTCTGTATATTGAAGAATCCTTGCATCCCTGGAATAAACCCAACTAACCCAACTTGATCATGGTGTATGAGCTTTTTGATGTGTTGCTGAATTCTATTTGCTAAAATTTTGTTGAAGATTTTTGCATCTACGTTCATCAGTGATATTGGCCTGTAGTTTTCTTTTTTTGTGTTGTCGTCATCTGGTTTTGGTATCAGGGTGTTGGTGGGTTCGTAGAATGAATTTGGAAGTGCTCCTTCCTCTGCAATTTTTTGAATGAGTTTTAGAAGGATAGGCATTAGCTCTTCTCTAAATGTTTGATAGAATTCTCCTGTAAAGCCATATGGTCAAGGGCTTTTGTTTTGGGGAGATTTTTGATCACAGTTTCAATTTCAGTGCTTTTAATTGGGTTGTTCA
This sequence comes from Bubalus kerabau, assembly GCF_029407905.1. Classification (NCBI taxonomy): domain Eukaryota; kingdom Metazoa; phylum Chordata; class Mammalia; order Artiodactyla; family Bovidae; genus Bubalus; species Bubalus kerabau. Next base: position 59,242,986 of record NC_073630.1, read on the forward strand.
TAATTTCTATTTCTTCCTGGTTCAGTCTTGGACAATTGAACTTTTCTAAGAATCTGTCCATTTCTCCCAGGTTATCCATTTTATTGCCGTATAGTTGTTCATAATAGTCTCTTTTAATCCTTTGTGTTTCTGCATTGTATATTGTAACCTCTCCTTTTTCATTTCTAATTTTGTTGATTTGATTCTTCTCTCTTTTTTTCCTGATGAGTCTGGCTGAGAGTTTGTCAATTTTGTTTATCTTCTCAAAGAACCAGCTTTTAGTTTTAGTAATCTTTACTTTTGTTTCTTTTATTTAAAAAATACTATTTCTCCTTGGATCTTTATGATTTCTTTCCTTCTACTAATTTTGGGGGTTTTCTGTTCTTCTTTTTCCAGTTGCTTTAGGTGTAAAGTTAGATTGTCTATTTGATGTTTTTCTTGTTTCTTGAGGTAGGGTTGTATTGCTATAAACTTCCCCCTTAGAACTGCTTTTGCTGCATCTCATAGGTTTTGAGTTGTCATGTTTTCATTGTCATTTGTTTCTAGAAATTTTATAATTTCCCTTTTGATTTCTTCAATAACCTGTTGGTCATTTAGAAACGTGTTGTTTAATCTGAATGTGTTTGTGTTTCTTAGAGTTTTTTTCTTGTAAGTGATATCTAGTCTCATAGTGTTGTGATCAGAGAAGATGCTTAATGCAATTTCAATTTTCTTAAATTTACTGAGGTTTGACTTGCGACCCAAGATGTGGTCTATCCTATAGAATGTTCCACATGCACATGAGAAGAAGGTTTGTTTTTCTGCATTTGGATGGAATGTCCTGAAGATATCAATGAGATCCATTTCATCTAATGTATCATTTAAGACTTGTGTTTCCTTATTAATTTTCTGCTTTGATGAACTATCTATTTGTGTTAATGAGGTATTAAAGTCTCCTACTATTATTGCATTACTGTCAATTTGTCCTTTTATGTCTGTTAGTGTTTGTCTTATGTATTGAGGTGCTCCTATGTTGGGTGCAAAGATATTTACAATTGTTATGTCTTCCTCTTGGATTGACCCCTTGATCATTATGTAGTGTCCTTCCTTATCTTTTATAATCTTCTTTATTTTAAGGTCTATTTTGTCTGATATGAGGATTGCTGCTCCAGCTTTCTTTGGTTCCCATTTGCATGGAATATATTTTTCCATCCTCTCACTTTCAGTCTATATGTATCTTTAGGTCTGAAGTGGGTTTCAGCATATATATAGGCCTTTTTTTTTTTTTTTTTTCCATTCAGCCAGTCTGTGTCTTTTGGTTGGAGCATTTAATCCATTTACATTTAAAGTAATTATTGATATATATATTTCCCTTGCCATTTTCTTAATTGTTTGGGATTGATTTTGTATATCTTTTTTCTTCTCTTGTATTTCTGGACTATATATGTCCCTTTAACATTTGTTCTAAAGCTGGTTTGGTAGTACTGAATTCTCCTAATTTTTGCTTGTCTGAAAAGCTTATTTCTCCAACAATTTTGAATGAGATCCTTGCCAGGTACTGTAATCTTTGTTGTAGATTTTTCCCTTTCAGTATTTTAAATATATCCTTCCATTCCCTTCTGGCCTGAAGAACTTCTGCTGAAAGATCACCTATTAAGCATATGAGGTTTCCCTTGCATGTTACTTGTTGCTTCTCCCTTGCTGCTTTTAATATTCTTTCTTTGTTTTTAGTGTTAGTTAGATTAGTATGTGTCTTGGCATGTTTCTCCTTGGATTTATCCTGTATGGGACTCTGTGCCTCTTGGACCTGACTGACTATTTCCTTTTCCATGTATGGGGAAATTTTCAACTGTAATCTCTTCAACAATTTTCTCATATCCTTTCTTTTTCTGTTCTTCTTCTGGGATCCCTGTAATTCGAATGTTGGTGCATTTGATATACTCCCAGATGTCTCTGAGACTGTCTTCAGCTCTTTCCATTATTTTTACTTTATTCTGCTCTTCAGACGTTATTTCCACCATTTTATTTTTCCAGTTCGCTGATTCATTCTTCTGCTTCAGATAATCTGCTATTGATTCCTTCTAGGATATTTTTAATTTCAGTGTGTTGTTTGTCTCTGTATGTTTATTCTTTAATTATTCTAGGTCTTTGTTAATTGATTCTTGCATTTTCTCCATTTTGTTTTCAAGGTTTTTGATCATCTTTACTATCATTATTCTGAGTTCTTTTTCAGGTAATTTTCCTATTTCCTCTTCATTTATTTGGACATCTGTGTTTCTAGTTTGTTCCTTCATTTGTGCAGTATTTCTCTGCCTTATCATTTATTTTTAAAGTTATTGTGTTTGAGGTCTCATTTTCCCAGGCTTCAAGGAAAGTTGAATTATTACCTTGAAGGAGGTTGAATTCTTTCTTCCTTTCAGTTTCTGCCCTCCTAAGGTTGGCTCAGTGGTTTGTAATGAGCTTCGTATAGGATGAGATTTATGCTGAGTTTTTGTTTGTTTGTTTGTTTTTCCTCTGATGGGCAAGGCTGAGTGAGGTGGTACTCCTCTCTACTGATGGTTGGGTTTGTGTTTTTGTTTAGTTTGTTGTTTAGATGAGGCATCCTGCACAGGGCACTACTGGTGATTTGGTGATGCCAGGTCTTGTATTCAAGTGGTTTCCTTTGTGTGCACTCTCAATGGCCTTTTATATATTCCATAGACACAGAGTCTGCTTAATTGATTATGTGGATTTAATCTGTGGCTTGTACAGCTAATGGGAAGATTTTGGATTTCTTCCTTAGCCACACTACCCCTGGGTTTGAGTCGTGGTTTTCTTTTCACTTCTACATGTGGGTTTAGCTCCTGAGGCTGCCCTGGAGGACTTGGGTTTGCCCCTGTGAGGGCCAAGTGTGGAGGTGGTGCAGCTGCTTGGGTCACAGGGGTTCTGGCAGCACCAGGTACTCAGGGGAATTGGCAGCTAGAGTAGTAGGAAATATAGTGCTCTAGAAGGGTATGGCAACTAGTTTTGGCAAATAAGCTCCAGTATTCTTGCCTGGAGAACACCCCCACACACACACACAACAGAGAAGGCTGGCAGGCCACAAAGAGTAGGACACAATCTAAGCGACCCTGTGCACATAAATGCAAAACTTTTTGTTTTTGCCTGTGGCAGCTCTGCCCCAGTGAAAGTTGAGCATGAAGGTGGTGCAGCTGCTTCGCTTGTGGGGACCCTGGTGGCACCAAGTGTGCAGGGAAACAAACTGCCTCCACTGCAGGAGTTACGGCCCTATCCATGTCTTTTTTCAAGCCTCTTGTAGCTAGCGATCAGCAGGCTTCCGTGGTCAGTCTTTCTCTGTAGCTCCACACGTTCAGGCACTTGGAGGGCTCCCTTGCCTGGGGTCCTTCTCTGTTGTTCAGCATGTCAGGCACTTAGAGGGGCTCCCCTGACTGGAGTCCTACTCTGTAGTTTGGCACATCAGTCACTGAAAGGAGCACCCTGGGTGGGGTCCTACTCTAGTTCAGTGCATCAGGTGTTTGATGGGACAGCCTCTCTCTTGTTCAGCTGCCAGATGCTGACATGTGGGGCGAGAGAGGCTAGGGTGTTGGCTCCACTCCGTACGCGTGACTCAACAGTATCACCTTGCTTCCATGGCTGCCTGGCTTTTGTTCACGAGCATTTCCCACCACAAATTTCTCCCTCACATCCCCTCAATCTGTCTCTCTGCAGTCAACAGCAGCCCTCGCCCTGTGATGGCTCCACAATCCCTTAAGTCCAGCTCCCAGCAGCTGCCTCTTCCAGGAGACCAGAGTTCCTGCGAGGGGTATGTATGGAGGCAGCAAGGACTGTCTGATTATCATTCCATTTAGGCTGCCATAGATCAGCTGTTTCACTCTCAGCCTTAAATGGTTCTCCTCTGACTTAGACAATTGCACTGTTGTGGGGATCAGACCTCTACTTCAGATCCCCCACCTGCCAAGAGCAGGTCCAGTCCTACTAACACTCCTGTTGTTCCCCCTATTTCCTTCATCCTACTGAGTTTTGCATGGTTTTATATGTTCTTTTCCACTGGTCAAGTACTCCTCTCTGCTCTCAGCTGGCGTTCTGAATGCACTTCTATGTCTGGGTGTGTATTCCTGATATAACCGTGAAGAGAGATATACTCCACATCCACCTACTCCTCTGCCACCTTGTTCTCCCCCATTTATTTTTCTTTTAGCTCATGTCTTCACTGACTTTATATCAATTGGGCCATTTAGAACAATTTATAAAATATGTTTCATCCTGGGTTTATTATTCACATAGCTTTATTTTCACTTACTCCTATGAGTAAACCTATAAATTTTTTACCCAATCACATAGTTTTGGGAATTTCATTGAGAGTCATTATTTTGGTTGTTGATTGCTAAATAACAAAATATCTCAAGCTTAGTAGCTTAGGACACATTTTTAATTTTTTTTAATCTTTCCTAATTTTGTGAATTTACTGGAATGGGCTGGGAAGTTGTTTCATTAGTCTCACCTGAAGTGTCTAATAAAATTGCAGTTAGAGAGCAGCTGGTATTGAAGTCACTGTATGAAGTTGCTGTACCTTTATCATTTCTATGTCATCCTAAGGTGGTTCCTTTTGAAGTGGCTTCTCTATAGGAAATTTTCATAGCTTCAGCAGAAGAGTTATACCTCTCAAATATTATCTCAAAGTTTAAGAAACTGAGGAATCCAAGAGAGGAAGCAGAAGCTGCCTGTCATCTAGAGGTATAACTGGTGCAGTGACGCCCTCCATAGTCTATTGTCAACATGAGTTGCAGGCTAGCCTAGTTACAGGTATAAGAAGACTTTACAAGAGCTAAATGCTAAAAGATATGATTCATCAGATGTCTTCTTTGAAAACTATCTACCGTATTGTATTTGGTGATTTCTATTGGCATTATGTACATCATTAACCACATTTGCAATTTCAGTTCATTTTATTCAAAATTATACAGGGTATACACTTCTGTGTCTGCTGAATTCATGTTCCGAACTAGGCATATCCAGAGGCCGAATCAGGTTGTATGTCTTGGTTTTACAGTTGCTTTCTAAGCTAGTAATTGGTGGACATCATAAAGGTCTAGCTTAATTTATCCTCAGAATTCCCAAAAACATTTCCATAGTTGTATTTTCCAAATAGGAACATTATTTAATGTTCAGGTGTATAAAACCCAATTTCTAGTCTATACAACAAAATTGTTGGCCAAAGCCCAGACATTAACATGAAAGTAAGAGCATAATTCTTCCTTCAGTATCAGATACACTGCTCATTTATGCTTATTGGGCAGGGTCATCTTTTTCTTCCTCAACCAGGGCAGCAGACTTCCAAATGGCATTACATTCTTTATTATGACATTTCTATCAGTCAGCCAGGCAGCTTGCTTTATACCAAATTCTTAGAGAATTTGAAATTAAAATACGCCTGTTCCTTGAAATAAAAGTTATGACAAACCTATACAATGTAGTGAAAAGCAGAGATATTTGCTGACAAAGATCTGTCTAGTCAAAGCTATGGTTTTTCCAGTAGTCATCTACGGATGTGAGAGTTGGACCACAAAGAAGGCAGAGCACTGAAGAGTTTATGCTTTTGAACTGTCAAGAAGACTCTTGAGAGTCCCTTGGATAGCAAAAAGATCAAACCAGTCAACCATAAAGGAAATTAACTTTGAATATTTATTGGAAGGGCTGATGCTGAAGCTGAAACTCCAATACTTTGGCCACCTGATGCAAAGAATTGACTCACTGAAAAAGACCCTGATGCTGGGAAAGATTGAAACTGGGAGAAGAACAGAAGGAAATGACAGAGAATGAGATGGTTGGATAGCATCACTGACTCAATGGACATGAGTTTGAGTAAGCTCTGGTAGTTGGTGATGGGTAGGGAAGCCAGTGCCCTGCAGTCCCTGGGGTCACAAAGAGTCAGACACAACTGAGGGATTGAATTGAACTGAACTGAACTGATGCTGAAGCTGAAGCTTCAATACTTTAGCCACCTGTTGCAAAGAGCTGACTCATTGGAAAAGACCCTGATGCTGGGAAAAAATGAGGGAAAGAAAAGAAGGGCACAAGGATGATGAAATGGTTGGATGGCATCACAGACTCAATGGACATGAGTTTGAGCAAACTCAGGGAGATAGTGAAGGACAGGGAAGCTTGGTCTGCTGCATTCCATGGGGTCGCAAAGAGTCAGACATGACTGAGTGACTGAACTGAACTGAACTGATACTATTCACCAATAGTTATTGAGATCTTTTCTGGGAATTCCATTACCTATCCCAAAGCAGAAATGTGATCTGACCTATGGGATATACAGTTGACATATTCCTATAATTTATCTTCATATTATCAGTGAGCTTTGCTAAACTGGAATATCCTTATTTCAGTGTCTCGCTAACATACCTATGACAGAAAAGATATTTCAGTACTCAGATTATTTGATATCTTTCAGTGGGAATGTTTCACCATAGCTCATTAGCAGGTTGTTTTATGTCCCTCAAAGGAGCTATACCTATCCACTACATCAGGCAACCTATGAGCCCAAAATGTCAATAATCACCATGGTGGGAAAAATGTTAGATTTATACAATAGACTGCATCCACTATTCCTGCATAGCAGTTAACTTTCAAAGTCATTTGTATAATAACACAATGTGGTCTTAATGATGCTGCTTGAGTTCAACCCACTGTATGTCAGTGTGTGCTCTGAATCACATTTCAACATGTCATTTCATGCATCAGGGCTAACAGGAGGCTTGAGGAAACAAAATATCAGGAATTTTCATGGGTCCATCTAAATTCAAATGGCTGGATAATAAATTATGAATTTTTCTTATGAGTGGGATCTGGTACAGACTATAGTATATTCTATAATTTCTGAGGGAAGTCATGGAACATCACATATGGCCATAACCAAGCTATTCACAAATTTAACTAATGGGGTTGGGCTCTGTCTTCTAGCCTTATATAGTCATATGTCTCATCACAATCCTTCCTCTGAGAGAGAAACTATCATGATATCAATCAATGCAGAGAATTTATTTATTTTTGAAAGTGCCAGTGTTATTTGCTCAGTCGTGTTCAACTCTTTGCAACCCCACGGACTGTAGTCCACCAGGCTCCTCTGTCCATGGAATTCTCCAGGCAAGAATGTTAGAGTGGGTTGCCATGCCTTTCTCCAGGGGATCTTCCCAACCCAGGGATCACACCCTGGACTCCTGAACTGCAGGCAGATTCTTTACCATCTGAGCCACAGGGAAGCCTTAATTTATTTTTGCTATTGACCAAACCTATATGATCAATGCATGCTGGCTTCCTTCTATGACCAGCTTGGAAAGAAAGGCTCAACCAAGTATCTCAAAACATACCAGTAGAGTTAACTTTAACTTGTTAGGCTTCCAGAAGATCAACACTGTACATGACATAAAGCAGCTACATTCAAATAGGTTTATTTGTTTAATCTGCCTAAAAACATAACATTAAGGGAAGAAGATGCTTGAGAGAACACTAGGACTAAAATATAAAATTCTTTAGACAAAATATTGGATTCATCTGTTCCATTCAAAACTATGCTCTCTGAAATAATATTTGACAATCAGAATCATCAAATATTTACCACTATGTCTACTACATTTTTTCAAATTCTTCTGGTTAATTTCATGTCTACTCCTAAAAACAAATTATTCTTATATCTAATTGCTCACTTTTTCCCAAATATATTTCCCTTTACTTTGTATCACTAAAGTCACAGTTTCGTTCTTTAAAAAATTACCTTTATCATTTCCCAAGAGATACAAAGGATAAGGATTACATAATGTTTCATTATTACATATATATTCTTATAAAAAACTTATATGCACATGTGTACAAGCTTAAAGCTACAGTAAAAAAAAAAGTGATAAGGAGATGTTGAAAATCAGCATTTAAAAAAAATTCTTACACAAGAAGCTGCAAACAAGTGAGATGAGTTCTGAGAACTAGGTAATTTTAGCTAAAATTTTAATTTTCTTTATTATTTTGATAAACCATTATATACTGCTAAAGTATACACTATGAAAATACACATAAATTCTTTGTATTATTTGAAAAAATAGCAATGTAATTATAAATCAAATTGTAAAGTAAAGGAGAAATGACTATGTATTTCCTAAGGAAAAAAAAAACTAGGTAGGAACATGTCACCTATTCACATTTATTCATAGTCACATATAAAAAACCTCAAACAAGGAACGAAGGAAGCAGGAAAAGAAGGAAGCAAAGAAAACAAGGAAAATCACTTAAAGGATAACTTCCTTTATCACTCAATTCACAATACCAATAGATCAAGGCATATAAAGAAGTACCCTCTCTGTTATAGTCCAAATGTGTGTGTTCCTCCAAATTTCACACATTGAAGCCACAACCCCCAACATGATGATATTTGCAGGTAGGACCTTCAGAGGGTTATATAGGGTTAGACAGTGACACAAGGGCAAAACCCCCGTGATGTGATTAGTTATGAGACTTCTTATAAAAAGAACAGAGACCAGAGCTTGCTTTCTCTACTCACATACAAAAAAGAGCTCATGTGAGCACAGAGTGAAATGGTGGCTACCTATAAGCCAAGAGGGCTCAGAATGAAACCTACCTTGCCATCACCTTGATCTTGGACTTCCCAGCCTTCAGAACCGTGAGAAATGAATTTCTGTCATTTAAGCCACCCAGTCTATGGTACACAGTAACGGAAGCCGGAGTTGACTCAACTACTCCCTGAGATGACTATGTTCTGAGTTGTAACAATTGTAAGTTATATCAACCATTGCAAGGTTTTATCTCTTTTAAATTTGAGGTTGTTTCCCTGTGTGAAAGTAGATAGGATGGAAGATGAGAGAATAATAATACTTTTTCTCTATATTAGTTTTATTATATATAATTATATAATAAATAACAATACATTAAGTGTCTGGAATCTCAGAAGCACTTTCCACACTCACTAAATTTTCTCCTTGTAAATGTTAAACAAATTCTCCCATTAGTTTTTATTTAAATTTTTTTTCTGAAATAAATTATATCTCTTTTTGTTTCCTTGGCATATCCATACCATTTTCTAACCACTCAGCTAATTATTAAAACAAATGTTTTCATCTCAAGTAAGAATAGAAAAGAAGTTTAAGGAGATACTTATTTTTTAAGTGATTTGCATTCTCAAAGGAGTAAGCAGAATTAACCCCCCCAATAACATTTCAAACAAAAATTAATTTTTACATTTCTGCTTTAGCATTTTTCCTGAGTTTTCTGATATGTTTTGTTATTGCCAGTATCTCTGGTGTGTTATATCTTATTATTAAGAATTATTTCACTTTTATTATCTTATAGTATTATTTATTTGCCTTATACAAATACTGCAATATCTAGGCACATTTTATTCTTTAGAAAGGTATCATCATCATGAAAACAATACATTACATCCTAGCCCTAACATCAACTTTATTCCATAAAGGCGTAGTTTCTTTATTCTGCTAAAGAGGCAATATGTTATGAATAATGAAGTGTAAATCCCATTTGGGTCATAGTTTCAGATGTAAAGAAATGTGAAGAGACAAAAAGTGAGACTAACAACAGGAAGTCCTTGTGTATCTTTTCATCTTCTAGTCTGTCAAAAACATGGAAGTTTGTACCCAACACAATGTCTATAATTATAGTGCTGGTTGCCAAGAAGAGTTACTGAGTCTGTTAAAAAGATAATTACAGCTACTTTACAATTCAAATCTGTGTTCAGTTACCTTGTGAAATCCAACTGAATGCTAATCTGACCTTATGTTTCCAAAAGGCACTGTACTTTTTAACACTTTTTTAAAAATTGTATTACTGAGGATGACAAACATTCTCACATCTTCAAAACGGTGACACATAAAACAAGCACTTCAGCTACCACACTGAAGACACTACAAAATTTCAACAACCATAAAGTTCATCTCTCTGAAGCACTTAACATTTTCATATGTCTCAGATATGGCTGCTTACTCTACAGTTCAAACTTGGGTGTATGTATCCGTGAAGATCTAGACAGAAAACAGGTGGCACAGTCAAATTGGGTAATTCAAGATAGCTTAATGAAGGTGGTCTTCAAAAGGGTAAGTGGAGAAAACTACCAAGGGATGATGCAGTGGCCTGGGCTGGCAAGAGCTGTAGGCTTTCTACTGCTAGGTCTAAATGAGCAAGAAAAGGAAGCAATTACCAGAACCCAAACAGTGAAAGTTGTTTAGTGAGGGTCGCCTAACTGGGTTTGGCCTTCAGTAAGAGATACATTTAATTCCGTATGACCTGGGGGAGAGAGAATCAAGACTGTATATTCTCTCACTTCCTTCATTTTCTATTTCTCTTCAACTGATGCCCCCCCACCCCCTTAGATCAAATCCACTAGGAAACCATAGGGCAAAGGTGAAGACTGACACAGTCCATAGATGCCAGCATTCTGGGACACAGAGCAGAATTAAGGATAAAGAATGGAAGTAGAGGAGGAAAAGTAAACACTCAGAGCAATACAGAGTCAATTTAGAAAACAACTGTCAATGATTGCTGAACAAAATTCTCTGCAGTAAGTATCATAATTCCAACTTTTTTAACGAGTTAATTTCCAAACTGCTCTGAATCATTTATAAAAGAGATATTTTCTGTACTATTTAAAAACATAATTTGCAAATGTGGCCTCATCTAATATGCCAAACAACTTAAAGGCAGAAATTTTTAGCACACAGTGGTTCAGAGAATTGAAACATATTTCTCTAAGCCACAGAACCAAAAAAGGAATAAAAAATAAGTGAAAGAATGATTGCTATTAAATGAATCTTTGTCATAGTTTTCTTCCTATATACCAGACAATGGTATACCATTTAAGCACATAAAATATATGAACCCATTTATTCCAGGCAGCATTGTATGAAATATACATTATTATTATTATTCCTATTTCATAGATTAAACTTCATCAGAAAGCAAGTATCCTGTCCGAGTTTACACTAGTGGGGTTAAGATTCATCCTTAAGCATTTGATGTCAAACAGTGTGCATTAGATCAAGATTTTCATCAGAATTATATTTGTTGAGTGGCTTAAGCAAGAATTAAACATCACAGAAACAAATACTCTGTTTGAATTCAAATGTTGGCTGTAAAAGATAGAATATAGATAGATGTCAGTATGATGTGAATGGAATCATTCTAAATTGAATGTATATTAAATTTTATATATCCTATCAAGGGATCATTTAGAGATAATGTCAATAAAATAGAGTTTTGTCACAAGATAATGATCTCCTGCTGTTACATAACCATGAACGCGAAGTCAAGTTGTTTATTTTCAAAGCAGGAAAAATCAATCACGGAATTCTGTTCTATAACAGTGATTTTAGTTCTATTATACAAAATGATGCCTGTTGATTTAATAATTTTGCCTGATGGATGTTTGAGAGGCAAAATGACAGCTGTTGCCTGCACGATTGTGAGCCAGAGTCTTCTTTCAGGCTTAGAAAATATACCTGTGTTATGCTTTACCTAATCAGAAACAGTCATCCATAAAAGCAATGAGGTTGTACCCCTGTTGTAATCTGCACCTTTATGAATGAGATGATTTATGACCTGTTAAGGGAGCTGTGGTTTTTAACTTTAATCAGGGAATAGTGGTCAACCAGGCAGCTATAAGGTCTAAGAGAGGAGGATATATATATAGTACTTAAAAATTTAAACTGACAGCAAAACAACTACAGAAAGGTCTATTGCACTTGGTAATGATTGTGATTCAACTTTCATTTTAACTCCAGATGGAACTGTAGTAATTGTTTTCTTGGGTCCTAAATAGAAAAACATTTCAAAGTTTTACCTAGTCTAGAGCATACACAACCCACTCCAGTGTTCTTGCCTGGAGAATCCCAGGGACGGGGGAGCCTGGTGGGCTGCCGTCTCTGGGGTCGCACCAGAGTCGGACACGACTGAAGCGACTTAGCAGCAGTAGCAGCAGCAGAGCATACACACCTAACTCCCAGAAAGACATAATAATACATATCCGTGAGAATATATTAAAGAAACCCCTATATTTTATTTGTGACTGTTTTCAAAGTGTTTTCTGTATATTTATTCATTATTCATTTCATATTTACAACCACCTGGAGAGTCAGACACCTCTATACTGGTTAGCTGAGTAAATTTAGGAATGAAAAGAGAAAAATCAATAAAAGAGTTAGGTGTTCCAATTCTTACTCCATATATTTGCATCCAATTATACCATAAAGCCCTTCTTTCTTGAAAAATGATTTGTTCTTTAATAATATGTAGCTTGCTATTGTTTATTCTCATCTAAACTACAAAGACCTTCTATGTAATCAAAAAGAGTGATTTCAAATGCATTTCAAGGTTAAGGTACAAAACTCAATTATTTAGTCACTGCAGATCATTTTCAGATACCTGAATAGCAGTAATTTATAAAACAAAATACATTCTTAATTAGGTAGCTCAGAATTAATAATCAAGTTACAAAACTTTTGTTTATAAGTTTAGTTTTAAAGCATAATTCTTAGATTTGAGATGAATAGCAACCAGGCCTTAAACAGTACACAGTAAGTGACATACCTCTTCTCCACACAGCCTCTAAATGACTGAAAATTTGAACAAAAGAATGATCCTACCTTAATGCGCCCTCAGAATTTCCACAAAGATGTCCATAATTGCATTCTACAAATGAGTGGGGTTTTTTAAACTTTTTATTTTGTTTGGGGCACAGCTGATTAAGGGCTTCCTTGGTAGCTCAGCCTGGTAAAGAATCCATCTGCAACACAAGAGTTCCCAGTTCGATTCCTGAGTTGGGAAGATCCCTTGGAGAAGGGATAAGCTATCTACTCCTGTATTCTTGGGCTTCCCTGGTGGCTAAGATGGTAAAGAATCTGCCTGCAATACAGGAGACCTTGTTCGATCCCTGGGTTGGGAAGATCCCCTGGAGGAGGGCATGGCAACCCACTCCAGTATTCTTGCCTGGAGAATAACCATGGATGGAGGAGCCTGGCGGCCTACAGCCCATGGACTCTCAGAGTCAGACATGACTGAGCGACTAAGCACAGTATACAGCACATAGCTGATTAAAAATGTGATAGTTTCAGGTGGACGGCAAAGGGACTCAACCATACATATACCTATATCCATTCTCCCCCAAACTTCCCTCCCATCCAGGCTGTCATAGACATTGAGCACAGTTTCCTGTGCTATACAAGTAGTTCCTTGTTGGTTACCCATTTTAAATATTGCAGTGTGTACATGTCCATCACAAACTCCTTAACTATCCCTTCCCCTCATCCTCCCAGCAACCATAAGTCCATTCTCTAAGCCTATGAACCTCTTTCTGTTTTGTAAATAAGTTCATTGCATCATTGCTTTTTAGATTCCATGTATAAGGGATGCCATACAGTATTTCTCCTTCTCTGTTGAATTTACTTCGCTCAGAGACAATCTCTGGGTCCATCCATGTTGCTGAAAGTGACATTCATAGGAGTTTGTCTGTTTGTTTGTTTTAACAATTCAGGTTCTTTTTTTTAATTTATTTATGAGGAATGCATATTGTTAGTCACTTTTACTAAGGGACACATAAAAGCAGAATCATAAAACTGACTGTACTCATCGTGGCCCCCAAATCTAAGCTTGGGTTCTTCCCCACTCTGCTTTTGGAGTCAATATCGAGACCCCAAAAGCCAGCAAAATCCCTTCAATGTGAGTAATAGAAATAGCTTGAAGCAGAGACAGTTCTTTTACAAGTGATTATTCAAAGTGTGCAATAGCCACATTTCAGACATCAACTACAAAGATCATTTTTAAAAAATTAAAGCTGGGGAGGAGGTCTGGCTTATTAAAAACAAAGACTGGACAAAAAAGTGAAGTGGACACTTTAGGCAGGTGGGAATTCTGCCTCCTCTAAGGGACATGGGGTTGCAAGAGTAGGGGCAGCCATGCAGGACCCAACATAGGCTTCTTTCTAGGAGATGCATGAGTACAGGGAAGCCTTGCTCTCTTCCTACAGCATAGACTGAATACTGTAATTTGCCAAACAAGATCTTGGGGCAGGTGGGGGCTCTGACTGTTTGATATACCTGAAGAAGAGGTGGCTGAATCTGAACTCTGCAGGAGGCTCTAATGCCCAGAGGGGCTGGACGTGTGGAGGAATCAGTAGGTGATGCCTTGCAGCCTTAAGAACCAGGGTGCTGAGCTGCCTCCTGGGGCAGGACCGATTTTTTGTGCCTTCAGCAGATTCACAGGCCTGGGGCTGGGGGTGGAGGCCCTTCTATCCCAGAAGACAGGCACTGCTTCCCTCCTAGATCCATGGGACTCTTAGGTGTTCTGCAGAGACATCCTTAGTGTATTTGGAAGACTTATGTTTTCTCACTTTGGTCAAAAAAGTACAGAGGGCACAGTAACCACAAGAATAAATGTGTGGACCTGCAGGTATCCACTGCTGACTAGGTGGGAAAGAAAGGGGGTTAACTAGTGAGTAGTTTGCAGGTTGTGGGGCAGGACAGAAAATCGTCTGAGGGCACTGGTTTGGCACGTTCAAAGGCACAGAGGAATTGTCCAGAGAAAAGAGGCAGGCACAGGTCTGGAGATGACAGAGCCTCTATACTTTTCTTGCCCAAGCCTGGCTGTCTTAGGCCCAGAGCAATATTCCACTGAGAGACAAAGGCTCTGACCACAAGAGTCCATGTTAGTTTGAAGCGTAGACCCAGAGCCCCACCCAAATAGGAGTATTTTCAAATGTCCAGTTATCTAGGGCCCAATTTCCATTTTATACAGCAAAGTTGTTGGCCAAAACCCAGACATTAACCTGGAAGTGCAATCTTTCTTCAGTACCAGATTCACTGTCCTCAGAGAGTCATTGATGGGGCTGATGTTGTAGAATACAGTTTATATATTTAAGAAAATTTTCTTCTTGATACCAAGCCTCAGATTTAGATAGATGCAGCCACCAAATTTTATAGCAATACTAGATTACTTTGCCAATGAAGGTCCGTCTAGTCAAGGCTATGGTTTTTCCTGTGGTCATGTATGGATGTGAGAGTTGGACTGTGAAGAAAGCTGAGCGCCAAAGAATTGATGCTTTTGAACTGTGGTGTTGCAGAAGACTCTTGAGAGTCCCTTGGACTGCAAGGAGATCCAACCCGTCCATTCTAAAAGAGGTTGGTCCTGAGTGTTCTTTGGAAGGAATGATGCTAAAGCTGAAACTCCAGTACTTTGGCCACCTCATGCAAAGAGTTGACTCATTGCAAAAGACTGATGCTGGGAGGGATTGGGGGCAGGAGTAGAAGGGGACGACAGAGGATGAGATGGCTGGATGGCATCACTGATTTGAGATGTGAATCTGAGTGAACTCTGGGAGTTGGTGATGGACAGGGGGGCCTGGCATGCTGCAATTCATGGGGTCACAAAAAGTCAGACACGACTGAGCGACTGAACTGAACTGAACTGAGTAAGGACTATCAACCCTAAATATCTATTGGAAGGACTGATGCTGAAGCTGAAGCTACAATACTTTGGCCACCTGATGCAAAGAGCTGACTCACCAGAAAAGACCCTGATACGGTGGAAAGACTGAGAGAAAGAGGAAAAGGGAGAGCGGGGCAGAAAATAAGATGGTTAGATGGCATCAATGACTCAATGGACATGAGTTTGAGAATTGGTACAAAGGATTCAGTGTCAGACAAAAAAAAAGGAAAGACTGGCCTACATGGCTTTGTTTCTTCTTCCATACTCACCCAAAACAGAATCCATTCCACCTCATCTTAGGCAGAATAAGAAATTAAGGCATAAAAAGTCAGAACTGTTATGCTATTGAAGTTCATTTTCAAGGAAGAAAACACGTTTTTCCATTATCCATAGCTACTCCAGTCATTTATGTTTCTCTACTGAAAAGAAGCTTCTCTTCTCTTCCTTTCTCTACCAGAAAGGAGTTACTCATACTCCTTCGGAGAAGGCAATGGCACCCCACTCCAGTACTCTTGCCTGGAAAATCCATGGACGGAGGAGCCTGGGAGGCTGTAGTCCATGGGGTCGCTAAGAGTCGGACACGACTGAGCGACTTCACTTTCACTTTTCACTTTCATGCATTGGAGAAGGAAATGGCAACCCACTCCAGTGTTCTTGCCTGGAGAATCCCAGGGACAGCGGAGCCTGGTGGGTTACCACCTATGGGGTCGCACAGAGTCGGACACGACTGAAGCGACTTAGCAGCAGCAGCAGCATACTCCTTTAACCTAGCACAGGAAATAATGATTTGCTGCATAAGAAGTCATTCCGAACCTTAGAGACTTAAATCAATAATGATTTGCTATTTCTTACCATTCTCTAAGATGACTGGGCAGATCTGCTCCCCACGGAATTAGGTGAGGTCACCCAAGCTGGACAGGCTTGACTGGAAATTATAAGGTGACCTGCTCACATATCTGGAGCCCTAGTGCCAATGGTTGAATAGGGTGTCTCTATTCTCCTTCACATGATCTCTCTTTACAGCATGTACCTTAGCCTCCAGAGCCTTTCAACACAGTCTCTCTGTCCAGAAGAAAGGCCTGCTCTGATTTTTCTTTACAACTAGATTGAAAGAGAAAAGGGTGGAAGCTCACAGGTCTTTTAAGAGCTGAACCCAGAACTGCTCACAAGATGTCACTTCTGTCACATTCTACTGATAAATGTAGTTCACAAGGAAGGGAAACACTCGCCACTTTAGTGGGAATACATACAGAGATAGCTTAATGATTGACTACCAGTTTGCAAACAAGTTATTATAAACCCCAGGGAATTTTCCATGATTTCAAGTGATACTGAATGCTATTTCTGACCCAGCCAGAAGATATCGATTCTTGAAGTAATACACTGCCTCTGATTTTTCTCCGTCCAGGCTTCCCTTCCCCAACTCCTTTGCTTTGTCCAGTATTCTAAATTAATTCCATTCAATCTTCTGAAGCTGGAAAGTGCATGCCAGATCACTGTGTGCATGGGACCCATCTTTAGGAGCAGTTCTTTATCCCCTTTTCCTCATCCATTGAGATGGATATGGCACTTCATCTTAAATTTTGACATCTTCAGCTGAAACTAACTTATTCCTCAATAGATTCTTTTAGAGGAACAAAAGATAATATTTTATTTAAATCTCTTTTATAATCTTTTAAGGTCTTATTCATAAGTGAATAGTTTTGGCATTTTTTCAGGAAAATATATTTTTTAGGAATACTGAATTTGTTGACTGTAATTAAAAGTGTCCCTGAAATATATTTGTCCTTCTCCTATAGTTGACTATCATTTCCTTGAAGGTAGAGGCTAAACCATTTAGCTTACTATCTCAACTATATTTTAAGTCATTAAACAAGCATTTATGATATGATTACAAAACAGATATATATATATAGATAATATTTAACTGAAAGTGAGGATAGGGATTGGGGAGGAAAGAGGATGAGACTCTCCCCCATTCCTAAGGTACCACTCTTTCTACAATGTACCATGAAGTGTTCTATAAGATTACTTAAATGGCCCACTACATCAACTGAGCCCCTCAACAAACAGACAAAAATAATACAGACAGTTGTTATCATTGTTTATAAAGTGCAATGAGTTCCTGTTAATCACATTGGCACTGTAATGAGTTCCAGAGACAGTCTAGTTTTTGCTATGTCTTTATATGAGGTCTAGGTCTGTCTCAGGCTGCGTTTTCTATGACATCTGAGTCATTACTCATCCGCTGACTTCCTATATTATAGTATCTGTGGCTTGAAGACTATTATAAATACCCTGAACAAGGAAACATATAGTATTGTCACCATCATTACAAGTGTGAGAAATTTGAACATGAGGTTGCTGGTATTGATAGTTCCTTTTCTGGGAAAGAACTATAAGCTGACCAAGAGTCAAATTATCTCTATTGGTAAGAAGAGCTTCAGGTGCTGGAAGAGTTTCCCAAACTCAGTAACCAAGCTCTGGAATTCTGTGGGGCTCATAAACAAACTCTCCACTCTATTGTAAAGGATAATGATGCCACAATAAAACTTTGCATACAAATGCCAAGATATTCAAACCTAAATCAGGCATTGTCTAAGCTTACACATGATTACTAGCCACAGTATAACTAAAATCAAGATTAAGACCCACTGAGATTGGTGGCTTCACTTTGCAGCATTATTTTCTCTCCCAGAGCTTTGCATAGACATTTTGGGTATGAGCTTTGAAACTTAAAAGATTGACTTTTGAAACCTGTCTTATGCTCTAGCTGTATAGATTTAAGAAAGCTATATAATTCCACTTAGCCTTAAATAATAACACTAAAATCATAGAACTGATTGTCAATGCAGATAAAACAGCACAGTTCTTGGCATATAGCCCTTAAAATTTGACAAATACACAAGAGTAAAGAGAGTCCGAGCCCTTAAATTGTTCATCACAAATATTTCTAAATATGTTATCATTATATTGCTTTATTTTAATCAAAATACTCATATTTTATGAGTATAAAAGCCATAATGAGATTAGCATAGCTTTATTTGTGCAGGATTTGTTTTGTCCTGCTATATTTAGCCTTCAAAAAGAGGAATTCAATAATCAGGTAGGAGCGTGATGCTGTAAAATAAAGGGAGTGATCTGTGCCATCAGGAATAGTTTTAGAAATTCAAGATAAGTAGCCCATTGAAGAGAAGTGGGTCATGATAAATCACTTTAGATAATATCAAACAGTGTCTATACATGGTCTTAGGTGTCAGGACAAATAGGGGAAGGTCCAAGAAAATAGATCTACTGTTCAGTTGCTCAGTTGTGTCTGACTCTTCGCGACCCCATGGACTGCAGCATGCCAGGATTCTCTGTCCTTCACCATCTCCTGGAGCTCACTCAAATTCATGTCCATTGAGTTGGTGATACCATCCAACCATCTCATCCTCTGTCCTCGCCTCTCCTCCTGCCTTCAATCTTTCCCAGTACAGGACCTTTTCTAATGAGTCAGCTTTTCTCATCAGGTGGCCAAAGTAGATCTGGGGTCAATGTATAATATTCAGTGTCATCAGTTGATGACTATATTTCCTCCATAGGTAATGAGACCCCCGGATAATGTAAATAATGACTTGACCAAGCCGTGAGAGAAGGATTCAATTAAATATCAGACAGCTGATTGGACTATTCAGTCCTTAAAGCCCTTTTCAGCCCCCAAATTTGATGCCTCTATAAAAATCTGTATCATTCCAAGTCTGCTCCAAATGGATCATTTTCTACAGAGGTTGAGACAGAGACAGAGACAGCCATAGCCATGTCTCCCATTTATCCCCTACCATATACGGTTCTCTTTGGTAACCAAGTCTATTTGGTAACAATAGTCACAGACTTCATCAAATGACCACACGAAATCAAATATTTAAATTCAATTCTCTTCTCCAGCAAATTCTGGTGAACTCATGAGGAATTCTGACATGTTCTGGAGTTCAGACCTACTGACCTCTTGTTAACTAAATCATTTGTCCTCACAGCATGAGGCTGCTGCCTGGGAAGTCTGGGAAGCATTTCGTCATCTCACACTAGTTTCTTGTCAGTACTCCAACTCTTCTTACAATATTTTTTAAAAATATAAGCTGGACCTCCACATCCTAAACAAAGTAAAGATAACCATCACAGTTGATTTCCCGCATCTGGCTTATTTGTACTCTTAAATTTAACTCAAATGGACCTTACCACTGCCTATCGTTTCTCTTATACTTCTACACGAGCATCAGGGAAAGGTCTGCTCCCTAGGTTCTCTAGTCCACTTCTACTTCCCATTTCCAGTAAAAACTCTTGCTTGAAATATAAACACTGTACCCAGGACACAATTGTACAGGGGTAATTATTTTCTAATTATGCAGGGACAAAGGTAGTTCTGGTAATAACATGATACAGTTTCCATTAAAAATGAAACTTTTATTGCCTAGAGACTCTTAATAGTGCTCCAAAAGCATGTGGATCTTTATCACAGCCTAGGGATTTCTCAAAATTAAAAAAAACAAAAAAACAAAAAACAAAAAAAATCTGCTGCAAACATTTTCACTTTTAAACATGGAAAATTTGTAGCAACTTTTTAGTGTTTTTTTTTCCCCAAGCACCAAAAAATACTGAAAATCCATCAGATAAAGATATAAACCTTTTTTATTACTATTTTTATTTTCATTATGGCCAAAAATGTCATTAAGATCCTGTCTTTGTGATGGATAAATGAAAATGCAATTGTTACTGTGTAAATACAAATTCAGAACACATGCTGTCTACAAGTTCAAAGTCAGTGCAGCGAGACCAATGACTTCTCACATTAAGAGTTAAGATAAAAGTTCACACGGCACCACATAAATTTCTCAGCATTTTTTTCAGAGCCATTTACTTTCGTGCAGTAGCTCTGTGCCTCGTGCTCTTTACTCCCCATGTACCATCTGTCTCCTCTGCTTCCTCTCACCTTCATACTTTCAACATTTTAAGCTACTATGACAAGAGTTAAAGATCATGGAAGCCATAAAATCTGACTTGAAACCTTAGCTGATGTTATGTTCTTTGAAGGTCCCCATAAGTAAAACGTCTTCTGAGCCCTTGCTGAAGAAATCATCGAAAGACAACCTTCCTGGATCTTTTACAACTTGGAAAAGCAAAGAATAAACTTTTCTTTCTATGAAATGGCTGACAGTTAAAGTTTAAGCTCAGAAAATGTCCCTCCATTACGTATCATTACATTAAACTAGGAATGTTTGGAAACTGCTTGCTCTAACAAAAGAAAATAATATATTTTAAGCATTAACAAGTTATTATAAATGCTTTATTATTATATTTATAAAACACTGCATGTCCTTACATCTTGAAACAAAAACAATGAAATCTGATTAAATATAAGGAAAGCTAGCTAGTCTGAAAGTGTACCAGTTTTCATATATTCACTAGCCTATATTACATTGTATATTTTAATTTCTTATTTTAAAAATGTAGCCTAACTTAAAAACCATGAAATTCATAGAAGGCAAACCACTGTTTGCACCATGATTCTTGCAATGCAAAAATAAAAGAAAATAGTAAAATTCACTGAAATAATGTATTTAGCTTCATGAAAACAAATGAAAAATTTAATTAATTTTAAACATCTAAATTTGGCATGTTTATCTAATTTAAACATCACATAAATGCAGAGTGTTGAAAAATATTCTTTTATGTTACCTTACTTACTAGAAGGTGCTTGTGCTTAGTCATTCAGTCCCATCCAACTCTTTGCAACCCTTTGGACTGTAGGCCACCAGAGTCCTTTGTCCATGCGATTTTTCAGGCAAAAATACTGGAGTGGGTAGCCATTTCCTTCTCTAGGGGATCCTCCCAACCCAGGAATCAAAATAGAGCTTCCTGTTACCTGCTGAAATGTATCTCTATCTAAATATCACTCATTTCCTAAAGGTGACACTTTCCACTGTCTCTATAAATAATCTTTGCTTTTTGTCTTCCATAATTCAGCTAATGGATTGAACCATTTTCAAATACTTGTTT
Organism: Bubalus kerabau; assembly: GCF_029407905.1. Taxonomy (NCBI): domain Eukaryota; kingdom Metazoa; phylum Chordata; class Mammalia; order Artiodactyla; family Bovidae; genus Bubalus; species Bubalus kerabau. Next base: position 59,264,478 of record NC_073630.1, read on the forward strand.
GATATCTAAGTTATGTTTTAATATTCCTGATACTCATTTGTATGCATTAAACCAGTCAACAAATATTTAACTGAGTGTCCAGCAATCATGCTGAAGAAATCAATAAGACAGATAAGGACATTCTTGTCATGAATTCATTTTAGGTCTAGTATGGAAGATAGTATTGCCTAAGTAATAAATGTGATAACCATTTTTTAAAATGCAGAATGTTTTATGAGCAACATATGTGCTATATGGAAAGTCAGTCTTTTTCAAAGATATGTCACTTAAGCAGAGACCTGAAGCATAGGAATAGGTAAACCATGTGAAGACATAAAGGACAAGATTCCAATTAGATGAAACAACTAACAGAACGATATTATTATTAGAAGAATGTGATGAACTCAAAAAGAAAACTTCCCCTAGAGTCTGGAGAGCAAGGCAAGAAGTAGAAATATATGAATCTAGAGAAACTCAGGCACGAGATTAGAAAAGGCCTTGAAGACAGTGTGAGATGATGGTTTTATTGTCATTATCAAGCTGTCTTCTCTTCTTCCACACAGGCAGAACCCCAATTTCATTAAAATATATACAACCCAATGCATCAAATATAACTAATACCCTTCCCAATCTAAGAGACAGATTTTATTTGGTATAAACTGCCATGCAGTTCTCTTTTATCTTGCCAGTGATTAGGATTAGTCATAATATTAAACCCTGGCCAATTGGATATGAAAGGAAATCAACTTGGAGAGTTGTTTTGGACTGAATTTCCCCACAGCAAAATTTATATGTTGAAGTCCTAACCTCCATTGGGACTTAGGAGAGAAGACCATTAAATCAGTAATTAAATGAGGCCATAAGGCGAGGCTGTAATCCAATAGAAATATTGTTCTTATAAGAAGAAGAGACGCCAAGGATGTATAAACAGAAAAGAAAGATCATGTGAGGGCACAGCAAGGAGATGGTCATTGGAAAGCCAAGGAGAAAGACCTCAGGAGTAAATAAATATGTTGAAACCATGAATTCAGACTTCTAGCCTCCAAAACTGTGAGAAATAAATCTCTTTTCAGGCATCCAATCTGTGGTATTTTGTTATGGCAGCTAAGTGGGGCTGATCCCAGAGTCCAGGAAAAGTGTTACTCTGTACCCTTGTGTCTGCATCTTCACTCAACTTCCTCCTCTATGTGGATGTATGTGTCTCTTATCTTCTCATAAGGATGCTATTTATACTGGGTTAGGGTTCACATTCGGAGAAGGCAATGGCAACCCACTCCAGTGTTCTTGCCTGGAGAATCCCAGGGACAGGGGAGCCTGGTGGGCTGCCATCTATGGGGTTGCACAGAGTCAGACATGACTGAAGCGACTTAGCAGCAGCAGGGTTCACACTAATTAAGTATAATTTCAGTTCAGTTCAGTTCATTCGCTCAGTAGTGTCTGACTCTCTGTGATCCCATGGACTGCAGCACACCAGGCTTCCCTGCCCATCACCAACCACCAGAGCTTGCTCAAACTCAGTTCCATTGAGTTGGTAATGCCATCCAACCATCTCATCCTCTTTCATCCACTTCTCCTGCTTTCAATCTTTTCCAGCATCAGGATCTTTTCCAATGAGTCAGTTCTTCACATCAGGTGGCCAAAGTATTAGAGTTTCAGCTTCAGCATCAGTCCTTCCAATGAATACTGATTTCCATTGGGATTGACTGGTTTGATCTCCTTGTGGTCCAAGGGATTCTCAAGGGTCTTCTCTGACACCACAATTCAAAAGCATTAATTCTTCTGCACCCAACTTTCTTTATGGTCCAACTCATACATCCATACCAGTATAACTTCATGCTATCTTGATTTTACCTACAAAGACTCATTCCCAAATGAAGTCATATTCACAGGTACCAAGGGTTAGGACTTTAACATATATTTTTATAGGACACATAAAAACTACATGTAGAGAATGGCAGAACAGAAGAAATACCAGAACATGGTATACTGGAAAATATCATGGTAGCTTTTTGGAGTCAATATTTTTTGTGGATTCCTTTTTTTTTTTTTTTTAATATTAAACTCCTTATCACTTCGGCTGCATTTTGTTAGGTCTGATTTTATCTGAGACTAAAATAGTCTAGTGTTGTTAACCATATGGGGAAATGTTTTCAGAGCATTACTAAATTATCAAAAGATTTTAAACAAAGAGTAGCATATCAGATATTTATTTTGTCAAAATGGCAAATCCATTTGATGCCCACATCCTCTAGAAATTCTTTCTATAGATCTTCTACTTTATAGTTGCCCTTTATTGACTTCCCACTTATACATGGAATGCCGGTTTTAACAGAACTCCTTACCTTCCCATTTCAGTCTCTTCAGTACCTCAAAATAATCTTCTGACAAGTTCAGTTCAGTTCAGTTGCTCAGTCATTTCTGACTCTTTGCGACCCCATGAATCTCAGCACGCCAGGCCTCCCTGTCCATCACCAACTCCCGGAGTTCACTCAGACTCACATCCATCCAGTCAGTGATGCCATCCAGACATCTCATCCTCTGTCGTCCCCTTCTCCTCCTGCCCCCATTCCTCCCAGCATCAGAGTCTTTTCCAATGAGTCAACTCTTCGCATGAGGTGGCCAAAGTACTGGAGTTTCAGCTTTAGCATCATTCCTTCCAAAGAAATCCCAGGGCTGATCTCCTTCAGAATGGACTGGTTGGATCTCCTTGCAGTCCAAGGCACTTTCAAGAGTCTTCTCCAACACCACAGTTCAAAAGCATCAATTCTTCGGTACTCAGCCTTCTTCACAGTCCAACTCTGACATTCATACATGACCACTGGAAAAACCATAGCCTTGACGAGACGGACTTTTGTTGGCAAAGTAATGTCTCTGCTTTTGAACATGCTATCTAGGTTGGTCATAACTTTCCTTCCAAGGAGTAAGCGTCTTTTAATTTCATGGCTGCAGTCACCATCTGCAGTGATTTTGGAGCCCAGAAAAATAAAGTCTGACACTGTTTCCCCTGGTTCCCCATCTATTTCCCATGAAGTGATGGGACTGGATGCCATGATCTTCGTTTTCTGCATGTTGAGCTTTAAGCCAACTTTTTCACTCTCCACTTTCACTTTCATCAAGAGGCTTTTTAGTTCCTCTTCACTTTCTGCCATAAGGGTGCTGTCATCTGCATATCTGAGGTTATTGAGATTTCTCCTGGCAATCTTGATTCCAGCTTGTGTTTCTTCCAGCCCAGCATTTCTCATGATGTACTCTGCATATAAGTTAAATAAGCAGGGTGACAATATACAGCCTTGACATACTCCTTTTCCTATTTGGAACCAGTCTGTTGTTCCATGTCCAGTTCTAACTCTTGCTTCCTGATCTGCATATAGGTTTCTCAAAAGGCAGGTCAGGTGGCCTGGTATTCCCATCTCTTTCAGAATTTTCCACAGTTTATTGTGATCCACACAGTCAAAGGCTTTGGCATAGTCAATAAAGCAGAAATAGATGCTTTTCTGGAACTCTCTTGCTTTTTCCATGATCCAGTGGATGTTGGCAATTTGATCTCTGGTTCCTCTGCCTTTTCTAAAACCAGCTTGAACATCAGGAAGTTCACGGTTCACATATTGCTGAAGCCTGGCTTGGAGAATTTTGAGCATTACTTTGCTAGCATGTGAGATGAGTGCAATTGTGTGGTAGTTTGAGCATTCTTTGGGATTGGAATGAAAACTGACCTTTTCCAGTCCTGTGGCCACGGGTGAGTTTTCCAAATTTGCTGGCATATTGAGTGCAGCACTTTCACAGCATCATCTTTCAGGACGTGAAATAGCTCAACTGGTAGTCCATCACCTCCACTAGCTTTGTTCATACTGATGACAAAAACAAGACCAGGAGCTGACGGTGGCTCAGATCATGAACTCCTTATTGCCAAATTCAGACTTAAATTGAAGAAAGTAGGGAAAACCACTAGACCATTCAGGTATGACCTAAATCAAATCCCTTATGATTATACAGTGGAAGTGAGAAATAGATTTAAGGGCCTGGATCTGGTAGATACAGTGCCTGATGAACTATGGAATGAGGTTCGTGACATTGTACAGGAGACAGGGATCAAGACCATCCCCATGGAAAAGAAATGCAAAAAAGCAAAATGGCTGTCTGGGGAGGCCTTACAAATAGCTGTGGAAAGAAGCGAAGTGAAAAGCAAAGGAGAAAAGGAAAGATATAAGCATCTGAATGCAGAGTTCCAAAGACTAACAAGAAGAGATGAGAAAGACTTCCTCAGTGATCAATGCAAAGAAATAGAGGAAAACAACAGAATGGGAAAGACTAGAGATCTCTTCAAGAAAATTAGAGATACCAAGGGAACATGTCATGCAAAGATGGGCTCAATAAAGGACAGAAATGGTATGGACCTAAGAGAAGCAGAAGATATTAAGAAGAGGTGGCAAGAATACACAGAAGAACTGTACAAAAAAGATCTTCACGACCCAGAGAATCATGATGGTGTGATCATTGACCTAGAGCCAGACATCCTGGAATGTGAAGTCAAGTGGGCCTTAGAAAGCTTCCTACAAGAGCACCTAGTAATCTATTTTTGCAATCAGATGTCTTCCATAACTCTCCATTGCCATAAAGTTCCTAAAGCCCTCTTAAATCTTGACCTCAAACTACATTTTCAAAACAAAGTCCAAAAAGAAGTAGGCTTTGTGTTAAAATAAATATCATAAACCATCATTGAGCAGTGGTTGACACCTGTGCATTTTAGAAAACTGAGAAAAGTTATTAATAATAATATTTTAGAATTCAGAGCAACAAACATTTAAAACACAAGCATAACACATATAGCTGACTATTCCTTTCCATTGCTGATAAAGAAAAGCAAAAGGGAGAAAATGTGTTTTATAATTCCTGCATTATTGAAAAACAATTTTTCATGCAAAAATTGTTGCATGTTAACAACTGACTAAGAACTAAAATTAATTGCCACTCAATATCATCAAGGAAGTTATTGTTTATGAAGCCATCTTGTGCAGGCTACAGATTAGCTTAATTACCCTAACAATAAATATATAAGACAGGCTATCATTCCTCACATTATGAATAAGAAATGTAGGTTTATAGTTAATGATTAAGTAACTTGCAGCTCTGAAATGCCAGAAATGGATTTCTTTTTTTCTTCTTTTTTTTTTAATTTTATTTTATTTTTTAACTTTACAATATTGTATTGGTTTTGCCATATATCAACATGAATCTGCCAGAGGTATACATATGTTCCCCATCCTGAACCCTCCTTCCTCCTCCCTCCCTGTACCATCCCTCTGGGTCATCCCAGTACACCAGCCCCAAGCATCTGCTAAGTTTTTAATCATTAAGTTGTAATCCTACAGTATTTCATTCACCAAAATGACCTTCTTTTCTTAATAAAACCAAGTCATTCTTGGTTCCTTCAGCATCCTCTGATAGTTTGTGCTAGGATTCTGGACAGATTATAAAAATTGAAACTCTTGCTGCAGTAATGTGCATATGTATGTATGTACTGTGGCTTTGGATAAATAATTTTAATTTTACTATCAATATATTTTAACACGTTATTCAAATAAATTCAGCAAACACATTTTGTCTCAGGAAGGAGGGAAGAAGAGGACATTCAAGGAAGAACAAAGTGAAATTAACAGAGAAGACAATGAGAAAGTTGCTTCTAGTTAACATTTACGAAGTGTCAGTAACGATTACAAAGCTGTAAGGAATATTATGGTCTAGATGGATCTTTGCAGATGGCACTAGTGGTAAAGAATCCTCCTGAAATGCTGGAGACCCTAGTTTGATCCCTTGGTTTAGAAGATTCTCCTGGAGAAGGAAACAGCACCCCACTCCAGTATTCTTGCCTGGAAAATACTGTAAACAGAGGAGACTGGCAGTCTACAGTCCATAGGGTCGCAAAGAGTTGGACTGTAAACAGAGGAGACTGGCAGTCTACAGTCCATAGGGTCGCAAAGAGCATGCACACACAACAGTGGTGTAGATCATAATGTCTTGCCCTCTCTGAAGATAGCATTTACAGTGTGACATTGTTCCATAAGCATTTCAAAATGTTAGAACTTCAGGATTTGATTTTGAAAATGAAAACTGGACTGGCAGTCCAGGTTCGATGCACGATACTGGATGCTTGGGGTTGGTGCACTGGGACAACCCAGAGGGATGGAATGGGGAGGGAGGAGGGAGGAGGGTTCAGGATGGGGAACACATGTATACCTGTGGCAGATTCATTTTGATATTTGGCAAAACTAATACAATTATGTAAAGTTTAAAAACAAAATAAAATAAAAAAAATAAAGAAAATGAAAACTGGAGTAATTGAGAAGAGACTTTGACCCTTCATTTTTCAAGACATTTCCCTTTCCATTAACTAATTACTTTATAAAAAATAAAATATTTTCTTTTAAGAAAAATAACAGAGATTTGATTTCCTTGATTTGATATAATTTTGAAGAAAGAACTTTCAAAAAGTGGAACCAGCAAGCAGGCAAACAGCCATTCAAATCTTCCCTGAATCTATGCTGTACTAACTTTTGGAGAGGAAATTATAGTCCTGTTATAAATACTGTACTGAAAGTCCTAGTCTTCACAGTGGGGCAATACAGGAAAGCAACCCAAAGCAAGTGAAGAACTTTTTTCTCCCCAGCCATACACTTGATCACTAAGGGCATATAATATCACAGCTTTTTGCTGTTTTGCTAAGAAGACAATGTATCAGTTAAAGGATCGGTAACACACTAAACATCAAACCATTGAAAATAATCACAAGCAAAGGGTAATAGCTGCAAACAACAGTGTAATGCATTCAGAGAAAGTTAGAAAAAAAAAATGTTCAGGCTTCTATCTATACCAAGATGACTAAATTATGAAGTCAATATAAGTTTATAAAGCCTGAAAATTTTTTCACTAGCTTTCACTGAAGTACTATATAACAAGACCTTTTTCAATGATCCAGGCAGTGCACATTTCAAGTGAGTCACTAATGTGGCACTGTGTGTGTTTGGGATAGACACATGAAGTGTTAATAAGCTAGAGCCATGTGCAAGGAGATCCAACCAGTTCATTCTGAAGGAGATCAGTCCTGGGATTTCTTTGGAAGGAATGATGCTAAAGCTGCAACTCCAGGACTTTGGCCACCTCATGCGAAGAGTTGACTCATTGGAGAAGACTGATGCTGGGAGGGATTGGGGTCAGGAGGAGAAGGGGACTGCAGAGGATGAGATGGCTGGATGGCATCACTAACTCGATGGACGTGAGTCTGGGTGAACTCCAGGAGTTGGTGATGGACAGGGAGGCCTGGCGTGCTGTGATTCATGGGGTCGCAAAGAGTCGGACATGACTGAGCGACTGAACTGAACTGAACTGATGTGCTAAGTTGGTACAGAGTGATAGGGAATTAGCACTCGTGTATTTGCCATCTGCATATTAAATCCTGGGGGTCCTGCAAGCTTGCTCATTTTATATTTTGAAAAGCTACATTAATGCCCTCAACCCCATCAAACTCAGTAATTTATACATGTATCCTGTTTAAATAATAAGCATCATGTAAGCCATTTTTGGAATACATGTATACACACACCATTGAATGCATTAAAATTGTTTAACAGACTTATATGTCATATATACATATATCACTTTGATTTTCAGGTGGTGAGAGTGCTGTTTTGAGCAAGGAAGTGAAGGGAAGTCAACGAAAACAGGAGCATTCCTTTTGGATAAGACTTTTCCATTCCTTATTGTGACTAAAAATCAGGATTAAAAAGACATAACAATCAATGTAGTGCAATGCTTAACAAAATCATCTTAGTTCAATCTGGTTTAATTTTTAAGGACTGACCTTTACATTTTATTTTCTTGTTGATAAAATCCTAGTTCTTCTTCTAGTAGAAAGGAAAGTTGGAGTCCCCATTTCATATTTATTTTTCCCTATAAACCAGCATACATATATCTTTTTCATGGAGTAGAACAAAGAGCCCTGTTCTCTCTGGAATACATAGAGTCAGTGATGTTAATTCATGAATCAAGAATTTCCTTGGTAGTTTAGTAGTTAAGAATCCACCTGCCATTGCAGAGGACATGGGTTGGATTCTTGGTCTGGGAATATCCCACATGCCTTGGGGCAACTAAGCCTGTGCACCGCGACTACTGACACGTGCGCACAAAGAGCTGGTGCTGCTGCTGCTGAGTCGCTTCAGTCGTGTCCGACTCTGTGCGACCCCATAGACGGCAGCCCACCAGGCTCCTCCGTCCATGGGATTCTCCAGGCAAGAGTACTGGAGTGGGGCGCACAAAGAGCTGGTGCTCCACGAAAGACACTACCGCGATGAGAAAAGCACCGGAACTAGAAAGTAGCCCCCATTCACTGCAACTAGAGAACACCCAGAAAGGAAACAGCAAGGAAGATCCAGTGGAGCCATAAAAAATAAATAAAAATCTAAAAAATACATGAATCAGGAAATGCTAGTCTATACAAAAAACACTGTCATCTCTTCATGTCTTCTGGGTTGACTTATGTAATTTGGAAGTAATATTTCTTTTCAATCTCCTTCATTGCCTTTTCTCATTATACTTAATAATACCTTTGTATACTATGTAATTCAACATAAAAAGACCTATTTATTTGGATAAAAAGGAAAAAATAAAGTGGCAACAATTCTTTATCCCACTACAACCTTACATCTGAGTCCAAGATAAGAATTTATCATGATGTGAGTGCAGTTTTTCAGATTGGGTATGAATCGATGTGAATGATGACAGATAAAACTAATTTCCAAATTGGAGTTGAATTCAGCTTTGCTTGGTCTCTTGTTTTCCTACTTTTTTGTCTTTGAACTTGTTCTTGTAAAAGAAGTGTGGGCTGTTGGAAAAAGTCACAAGGGATCATGTGAATAATCTTAATGACATTAGAAATGATGGGCTTATTTTCACTGGCTTATTTATTCCTAAGTCTTAGTCAAAGGAGTGAGAGCCTAAATTGGTTCAAATGCTCAATTTTTCATAACAAGTTATGTTTAGATGTCAAAATAATATTATAGTGTGTGAAACCTTATGCTAGGTATTTTATATCTGTTGCTTTCTTAAATCCAAAAAACAACCCTAAGATATTGTTTTGATATTTCAAATAAGGATTGAAAAGCTGGAGTAATTATTAAGGTCTTCTACGTGTGTGTGCCTGTGTGCTCACTTGCATCCAACTCTTTGTCATACCACGGACTTCTCTGTCTATGGAACACCATGGACTTCTCTGTCCACCAGGCATCCCTGTCCATGGAATTTTCCAACCCACTAGAGTCGGTTGCCATTTCCTACTTCTGGAGATTTTCGTGACCCAGAGATCAAACCCGTCACTTGTGTCTCCTGCATTGGCAGATAGATTCTTTACCACAGCACCACCTGGGAAGCCCAATATCTTCTACATAATATTGAATTTGTATTACAAATAGAGTCCACAATATAGGTATTTTATGGGACAAAGCCACTAAAATGATTATAATGTCTACAACATAATAAGCACTTAAAAGATATGAGCTTTATCATTATTAACATAATAATAAGAGTAAAGATTCTTTTAAACAGAGAAATTAAAATGCTTGAGATGAAGAGGAAGCATTAAAAGTTCGATCTTGAAGCTTTAGAAAGTGACTATGTGACTATGGAGCTATAGAATCTATTTCTGTCCCATTGGAAGCACAATCCACTTCCCACTACAACTTACACATGAATCAAAGACCTTTTGGAAATCATTTGCAATAAAGGGTACTTTATGTATATTTGGCAGATGCATTGATGGTCCCCCCCTCCCCCACAGAAAAGTAACTTGCAAGGGCACAGAAACAAGTTGCAAACAAAATCTTTGGAAAAGTGACACTGAAAGAAAAACATTTATTAAAATTCCATTAATATCAATAGATGGAATAATAAGCTACTACTAACAGAAAAAAAATCAAGATGCTCAGTTGTACACTTGGAGTTACTTACATAGAACTTACTTTTCCAGGAGTAGCTCCAGAATTCACCAGGGACTACCTGTCCTCAAGTCAAGCATTAAAGGAGATGCTTGTTTGTGCTCAGAATAAATAAAATGAAATGTAACACTAGCAGTAAAAGCCTTGTCAAAGACAACATTTCAAATTTTAATAATTAGCATTAATAACAGAAATATTTCCCCAGTACATAACTATGTTGAGCAAAGCTATATTCCTTAAACATTTGAAAAGGATAGAAATGGAAAGATACTGAAAAAGAGCAACATTTATCCTGAAAATGTGACATCCTAAGTGTCAAGAGAAATCATATTTTTACAGCTTAGTTAAAAACCCCTAGAAACCAAGATATGGAGGAAATTTTGATAGATCTTTAAGATTTTAGGAAGGGTAGTTGGTACTGCCATAATAAAATTTTAAATTAAGAACCCACATTTGGCATGTATCAAGCAGAAACCAGCTAAAAATGCCCAGGCTCATTTCCAAAAGAATTCAAGAAGGAGTTATAGCAGGCCAACTGGATTTATAAGGTGGTAAATTAAAAAATAATAAAACATTGATCTGTCAGCATAAGTCTGAATGCGAAGTATATGGCCATTACTTTACAATTAGTGTCACTTACTGAAATAGTGCTTTCACAGTGACTCAGCCCTTAACCACATTTTTCCAGAGCATTTCCTTCCATCAGTTTTGAAAATTATTGCTGAAGCAGTCACTCAATATTAAATCATTCTGTCAATTAGCAATTGTGGGAGCCAACTCTTGCTTCTGTTCTGCACTTATAAGCACCCAGACATTACAAAATGTAACTTCTTTCTCAAAGTCATGATGTTTTACAGCAGCCTAAAGCTTAGAGAAAGAGAGAGAGAGCTTCCTCTCAAATATGTGTTTCTATCATATCCCATCCATTAGAAGCAAATCTCAGAGCCCTTCATTATGATATCTAATCTGACTTTGCTCAACCTCAGCATTACTAATAAGGCCAGCTTTACAGCTGTACTTTCTATCTTTAAACTTGCCCTGTTTTTCCTGGCCAACTGCTTATGGAAGTGATAGTTTTATTATTAAATAAAGGTATATTAAAAAGTTAATTATTTTTTATCTTTAGCTCTTCTAAATGATATTTGCATTTCAAAAAGATTATTCAGGCTACTGGGGTTCCGTGGGGAGTGGAGACAAGGAACTGATATACGAGGTTTTACAGAATGTGCCCTCCTAAGGCTGAGAGGATAAAAATAGTCTGAAGTCCACTGCAGCTTCACATGCAAAGCTGACTATTCTGGCTCAGAGCAGTCATCCAGAAAGATTGGGTCCCTTATTCTCATTCACACAAACAGTTTGGGAAAGAAAGCTTTTATTACATTGTTTGATGGTGTGTACAGAAGTGAACTGCCATTGTGCAGGTAGCTTGTTATGTTTTGTGTTCCAATAAAAAGGGTTTAAAATCTTCTTCCTAGTAAAACAGTAAATGGAAGAACATCAATGCTACAGAGGAAGCAACCACAAATGCTTAAGCAGATAGACAGCCTGCATATGACGCAAGCACTGCCAAGAACTGCAAAATATACAGGAGAAAATACGAGCCTCTCAATGAGGCACCAGTCAATGAAGATTCATGCTTAAAATCATACTGGCTCTAGGGCTCCTGAAGAAGAATGAAATAAAGAAGGTGAAGTTGCATCTGACTCTTTGCAACCCCATGGACTATAGCCTACCAAGCTCCTCCATCTTTTGTATACTGAGTATTTTGAATTACAGTTACTTAAGAAATAACTGACACAAGAAAGATGTTCTGACCTTCCTTTGTCTCCAGAAAATAAAAAATTAATTTCAATGTGAAGGGTACCCTCCCAGCACCTGGAGGGCATCCTTATTGCCAATGATTGGGAATTCACTGTGGAGAACAGTATATAAGTAGACTTTGTTACTTTTTTCAGTGATTAGCCATGCAAGCACAAACCTATTTGTCAATTCTTCACAAATACTATTCTCTTGTTTGCATGTGTGCATGTTCAGTTGCTCAGTGCTGTCTGACTCTTTGTGACCCCATGGGGTTTCCTAGGCAAGAATACTCAGGTGGGTTGCCATTTCCTACTGCAGGGTACCTTCCCGACCCTAGGATCAAACCCATGTCTCTTGCATCTCCTGAATTGGCAGGCAGATTCTTTACCACTGTGCTATCTGGAAAGCCACTTATTTGTTTAAAGTGTACAAAAACTGCCTGTTTTAGTCACTTTTCTGAGTTTCATATCTTTACAACCTCCCATATGTACCAAATTAATTTCTTTTCTATAGTTAATCTATCTTATGTCAATTTAATTATCTGTCCAACCATAGACTTTAGAAGGGAAGAAGAAAAACTGCCTCCTTCCTGGAGTTTTGGTGCCAACACGGGACACTTCACGGGCTGACACTGCTGCTCTGGGCTGCTACAGGAGAGAGATCTGGAGACCTCTGACAAGAACTGGCAGAAGATAAAAATTCTGACCACATCCATCTCCCAGACTCTACCTGCAGGTTCAGTTGAAACAGAGTGGGGAGTCTTTTTTTTTTTTTAATCTAAATTTAGATTGACAGGGGGAAATATTTGTGTGAACTCATGCCTTGGTAGAGTGATTCTAATAAAGATTTGTTATGAGTACTGTTGTTTTCTATGGATCTCATTCCTTCTGAAGATGGCCGTTGTTTTCTTCTGTCTCTGTCTTTTGTGTCATTTGTCATAAAGAGGAAAACCATATTGTAAAAGGCAGGCAGAGGTCCTATAAACCTGCTGTTCAAGCCAGCTCATAGACTGGAGAGTTCATGGTTCTCATCAACTGGCATCTGTTTAGACAGAGTTTACTGTGGGCCCTCTATATAAAAAACTGGATGAAATTTTCCCCTTATGTTCTGTCTCCTCAGAGCTTGGCTTTAGGACTAATGACCTTCTCTCTGACCTTCACCATCTAAAATGTACATGTACTGCTGTGCATCTGGTGGCCAGTTGAACATACTTTGATTCTGAGACACAGTCACAAGCAGCATGCTCTTTTTCTGGCCATGCCAGTTCTCAGGGATATTTGTCATAAGCGGCCTTTGTCATCTCAACCTTTGTTGTTGGAATTGTGGTGGTGGTTTAGTGGCTCAGTCATGTCCAACTCTTGCAACCCCATGAACTGTACCCTGCCAGGTTCCTCTGTCCATGGGATTCTCCAGGAAAGAACACTGGAGTGAGTTGCCATATATCCCAGAATGGGATATAGGGCACATATATATGGCACATTCTGGGATATCTGGGATACCTGCCTGGTGTCACAGATTATTGGGTCTATAACTGGAGACTCTCCTGTTCTCATGAGAACAAGGAGGCACTAGATTTGCTGTATCGTTTTTACTGCCTATGACAGCAAAATCTCTGCTTTCTCACTTTGCTAGCTCTAGAAATGAACTCTTGGATCATGGGGACTGCATCTCTGCACCCAGTTCAAAGACTTCTCTTGTGTTTATGGTTAAGATTTATTCTAATATGCAAATTTATCTTTAGGTCTTTCCATAAAAAAGGCTTACTGGATTAAATTTTCATTGGAATAAGTACACTAATAAAGATCCCACTCATCAATAGCCAACTGACCTCCCTGCTCACCGCCCCCTTCAGAACAGTTTCTCAGAGCTATGTGAGGTTGTCTCCTGGGATATAGTTCTCATTAAGACACTGAATAAATTAGACTCAGCTTTTATGTTGTGTTTATGTGTCATTCTGTAGACATTAGTCTCCAATTCCTTACAGAACATTTTTGGGTAGAAATTTGTGATATAAATGTAATGCCATTATAAATGAGAAGGGTGATTTTGTTTTCTTGCCCTCAGACAAAATCCTAAGTTTTCTACTTCCCTTACTGGAACCTCTTCTTCATTTAAATTGTTCTGAACAGGATGAATATTTGAAGAAATCTCCAGTTGGTCTCTGCACCACACATGCAAATGGAATTGGATTGTAACTAGGTACAGAGTTCATGTGTGTTGCTCAAAAATAAAGAAAGAAACTGTTTGCATCACTAACCCAGTATCACCTCTCCAGAGATGCAGGCAAAGAAATGAACCTATAATAGACTCTCTCTTACATTGGGCTGCATTTGTCTTTACTTTCTCACCCTGTAAAACTCCAGTCTTGCCAATGAAGAACGAACATATGTTTGACTCAGATGGGAACAAAATCTATTGATCTGTGCAAGAACTAAGAGCCACAAACTCTTTTGTAATTCTTTGCCTTCATGCAGTCCTGTTCCCAGTGAATATGAGGTTCTTGATGTCTCATCACAGAAAGGATTCAGTAAGAGACAAAGTTATAGATGAGGAGGGGATTCATTTAGAGAGAAACACACTCCACAGAGTGTGGGCTTATCTCAGAAGGTGAGAGAGTGCCCGCATATAGAGTGGTTAATTTCTATGGTGGGTAATTTCATAGGCTAATGAATGGGAGGATTATCCTAATTATTTGGGGGGAGAGGGGGAGATTTCCAGGAACTGAGCCACCATCCACCTTTTGGAGGACTTTCCTGGTGACTCCGATGGTAAAGAGTCTGCCTGTAAGGAAGGACACATAGGTTTAATCCCTGGGTTGGGAAGATCCCCTGGCAAAGGGAATGGCTACCCACTCCAGTATTCTTTCAGGGGAAATCCATGGAATGAGGATGTTGGTGGGCTACAGTTTATGGGGCTGCAAAGAGTCGAACAATGAAACTAATGCTTACACTTTCCACCTTTTGGCTTTTTATGGTTAGCCTCAGAACTGTCATGGCACTTGTGGGTGTGTCATTTAGCACGTTGATGTATTAGAGTGAGCATAAAATGGGTCTCAAGGTCCACAGGAAGTGAAATATTCTGCCATCTTGGACCTAGTTGGTTTTAACCAGTTTTTACCATGTCCCATGGCTATGTTATTCTTTTAAAGACTGTGCCATGCCTCCTTCCCTCCAGCTTCAGTTCCCAATCCAGCCATTATTCTTACCTTAATTCTTGCTGATGCACCTGCTTTATAGCAACAGATCTCTGCTCAGCTTTCTTTTCAATTCCAATACCTCCCGACTCACAATTTCTCTTTGCATTTATGTGTAAAAGGAGACAGTTAACATGGACTTGTCCACCTTAGGGATATTATGAATCTCCTTCAATATTTTCCTAAGTCCTTAAAGCTGAATTATATTCTGAAGCCTTCCCCCAAGGTTCCACTCTTTTTCAGTGTATTAATGACCTTTTGCTCTGTAACCAAACTAAGCAGGGTGCCCTTATAGTCTTCTTCACTCTCCTAAAGGCACGAGCTGAACAAGACCATAAAGTCTCCTAATGGGTACAAATTTCAATGGGTACACTTAACTCATACATTTAGGACAGGAGATATTTAAGGGCATTCAAAAGCTCACCCCAAAATGCACTGAGTCAGTTTTGTGCATTCCTCTCCCCCAAATGAGAAAACAGTTATATAAATTTCTTGGGGCAGCTAGCTATTACCACCAGTAATTACTAACTTTTCTGCCCTTACTAAGCCTCTGAACACCTTCCTCCCAGATCACTCCAGAGCCCATTTCCTCTCCTTCAAAGACATGAATCTCCTTTGAAGCTTTAAAATTAACATTTTCCACACATTCAGCTCTGTTTACCTAATTTTGACAAACCTTTTCATTTAAACTGCCACACAAATAATAGGGTTGCTGCAAGTATTCTAGGACAGGCTTTGCCTCCCAGATACATTGTATAGCATAGTTCTCATGTCAGTTAGGGCCTCCCAGGTGGCTCAGTGGTAAAGAATCTGCCTGCCAATGCAGAAACCACAGGTTTGATCCCTGGATCAGGAAGAACCCCTGGAGGAGAAACTGGCATCCCACTCCAGTATTCTTGCCTGGAGAATTCCATGGACAGAGGAGTCTGGCAGTCTACAGTCCATGGGATCACAAAGAGTCATTCATACACAGCTGAGCACGCACATGCCAGTTAGACCCTGTGGTGTCAGGCATGCCCCCATGCTTGTGCACAGAAGCCAGAGCTGCGACCTAAATTGACAAAGCCAGTCCCTTACATTAGGCTCCCTCACTCACCTTTATGTTCCCCATATGATGTCTGCCTTCTCAAAAGTTCATAAGACAGCATCTGTCTATATAGTGACAGACTACCTATGAACATCTAGAATGAAAGCAAAAAACACAACATAAAACTTGTGAGTTAAGTTACATGGGGAAAAATTACTAACAACTATAGCCTGGGAGACAGCTGCTAAGATAGCTCTGAGGAACTGATCCAAAGAGGAAAGAAGGAGTCAAGATACACATGATTTTTTTCTGGAAAAGAATATGTAATCAAACATAAAAAGATTACTGATGGCAAAAAACATACATCTCAAGTTAACGATTTTAGTGCTTTTCCATGTGTGGGAAGATGCAAGAATCTAGAGTCAGTGAAATTTATAAGTGAAATTTCACAGATATGCATCTTAACTATCCAGGGACAAAGCATAAAAATGGTCCTATTTTTCTCCATCCTGAATTCCCCTCAAGGTGTACTGTTGGTGAGCAACTGCAGTGGATATAGGCTTGAACTGGAATAGAGGGCAACATTCTTGGTTTTACAAACAGGACTGTTTGATAGCCTTTCCATCATCTTACACTAATACTTTGAATCCAGTTCTTTACTACCCTCTGCTGATGATGGAGAGCCCTGTTCTGTTCTACATTATTGCCCTGCAACTGCAGAAATGGTCTCAAAGTCACAAAAAATAAAAACCCATAGACACTTCTTTAGACAATCCAGACTTCTATTTTTGTGACATGCTATAAACATAATTTCCAGGGAAACTTAATGACATGTTGGGCCATAGTTTCCCCACAAGAACCACTTGAGAGACACTCTTCCCACTGTAAAATTAGCCCAAGCTGCTGAATTCATAGGTATTACTAGGATTTATACATTAAAAAATGGCAACCCACTCCAGTGTTCTTGCCTGGAGAATCCCAGGGACAGGGGAGCCTGGTGGGCTGCTGTGTATGGGGTCACACAGAGTCGGACACGACTGACGTGACTTAGCAGCAGCAGCACACATTAACAAAAGGGAAAATTGTCACTATTTACACTAACTCCAGTTGTGTTTTTGGAATCTGCCATACTGTTGCCACGACTTAAAAATGATGTGGATTCTTAACCTCTGCTAACACACCTATAGCTAAAGGATGTATAATTGCTGCCCTCTGAGAAGTTAACCACCTCCTTTCTAAAACTGCCATTTTTCACAGCCATCAGATCAGATCAGTCGCTCAGTTATGTCCGACTCTTTGCAACCCCATGAATCGCAGCACACCAGGCCTCTCTGTCCATCACCAACTCCTAGAGTTCACTCAGACTCACATCCATCGAGTCAGTGATGCCATCCAGCCATCTCATCCTCTGTCATCCCCTTCTCCTTCTGCCCCCAATCCCTCCCAGCATCAGAGTCTTGTCCAATGAGTCAACTCTTCACATGAGGTGGCCAAAGTACTGGAGTTTCAGCTTTAGCATCATTCCTTCCAAAGAAATCCCAGGGCTGATCTCCTTCAGAATGGACTGGTTGGATCTCCTTGCAGTCCAAGGAACTCTCAAGAGTCTTCTCCAACACCACAGTTCAAAAGCATCAATTCTTCAGCGCTCAGCCTTCTTCACAGTCCAACACTCACATCCATACATGACCACAGGAAAAACCATAGCCTTGACTAGATGAACCTTTGTTGGCAAAGTAATGTCTCTACTTTTGAATATGCTATCTAGGTTGGTCATAACTTTCCTTCCAAGGAGTAAGCGTCTTTTAATTTCATGGCTGCAGTCACCATCTGCAGTGATTTTGGAGCCCCCAAAAATAAAGTCTGACACTGTTTCCACTGTTTCCCCATCTATTTCCCATGAAGTGGTGGGACTGGATGCCATGATCTTCATTTTCTGAATGTTGAGCTTTAAGCCAACTTTTTCACTCTCCACTTTCACTTTCATCAAGAGGCTTTTTAGTTCCTCTTCACTTTCTGCCATAAGGGTGCTGTCATCTGCATATCTGAGGTTATTGATATTTCTCCTGGCAATCTTGATTCCAGCTTGTGTTTCTTCTAGTCCAGCGTTTCTCATGATGTACTCTGCATATAAGTTAAATAAACAGGGTGACAATATACAGCCTTGATGAACTCCTTTTCCTATTTGGAACCAGTCTGTTGTTCCATGTCCAGTTCTAACTGTTGCTTCCTGACCTGCTTACAAATTTCTCAAGATGCAGATCAGGTGTTCTGGTATTCCCAGGAGATATTGTATCTTCAAGAAACAAAAGGACCAACAGGGTTGCTAAATATGAAGCTCCAAATGGACTCCCTATTCTTTCTCCAACCAACTTTAAACCTGTCTTTATCCCTATCAGGCAAATGCTCCACAATCTAAAAAAGACAAATACATGCTGAAAGATGCCAAAGAGTTATCAGGAATTATACATTGGTGCAAATAGACATCCTATAGCCGTTATTTTCTTTTCATCTTTAGGCTTGTCCTTGGCTTCCATGGTGGCTCAGATGGTAAAAAATCTGCCTGCAAGACAGGAGATACAGATTCAATCCCTGGGTTGGGAAGATTCCCTGGAGGAGGAAATGGCAACCAGGCAGTATTCTTGCATGGAGAATTCCATGGACAGAGTAGCTTGGCAGGCTACAGTATATGGGGTCACAAAGAGTCAGACATGACTGAGCAATTAACATTTTCACTTTATCTTTTATTAAATGGGATGTGTGTGCAGCTGGAGAATAATTAAGGAACTGGTGGGCTGCCATCTATGGGGTCACACAGAGTCGGCCACGACTAAAGTGACTTAGCAGCAGCAGCAGCAGCAACAAGACCATTGGTTCTTCTCTGGCATCCACAAAATTTGTGAACAAATTATTTCCTAGTGCAACACTTGTAAATCTTACCAAATTTCTGGAAGAAATCAATATTCACCATGAAGTCCTGCAAAGCCCACCCTAAATTCTGCAGCACTACAAATGGATTTTTTAGACTTACCTCCAGATTTAGGCTACTCTCACTGTTAGACTATTGTCTGCATGTTTAGTGGATGGACTAAATTACATCTAACTAGACATACTGATGTCACAACAGAAATAGAGAAATTAATAACTGTGAATATTCTCAAAATATGTCACTTTGGCATATTGATCATTTTTAATTAAAGTTACTTAAGAAACAACTGGCATGAGAAGGGCATTCTGTCATTTGTCCCCCTGAAAACAGGAAATAAATTTCCATGTAAGGGTACCCTCCTTGCACCTGGAGGGTAGAAGTTATCGTTAACACCAGAGATAGAGAATTCATGGCCAAGAAAGTTGAATAAACAACCTTCATTACTTCTCTGTTATTTGGCACCACAAGACGAAACACCTTTGCCAGTTCTTCACAGTAATTCTTTCTTTGTTGAAAAGGTATAAAAGCTTCCTACTTAGGTCACTTCTTTTAGTTTCATATTTCTATGATTTCCTATATATACAAAATTAAACTTCTGCAGTTTTTTCCTCCTGTTAATCTGTCCTATGTCAATTTAGTTGTGAGGCCATCAAAGAATTGAGAAGGGAAGAAAGGAAAAGATTCTCCATTGCAAAACAAAAATGGTCAAAAGAAATCAAATAAAGATAAAATTGTAAAAGATCCAAAAGAAAGACAGGCCAAAATCTGTCTGGAGCACTGAAAACTGAAAAGCCTGAAAAAGACAAACTAGGAAAAAGAGCTAATAATAAAACTAGAATCTAAGAAAACCCTAGAGAGTTTGATTCAAGATATATTTTAATTGATAATTAGTCTATGAATAATTCATTTTATTTTTATTAATTAGCTTATTTTTTTAATATTGCAATGCACAATCTTGGGTCCTCCACCTAAAATAAAAACAAAGACCTTGACAAACCTACATTCAGTTATGTGATTCCTCTCCTCTTAACAATAAAACCTCCTGTCCCTCACTAAATAAAAAATCATCCTGACTTCCACATTTATCATTGTATAATCAATCATAAACTACATTTATATTCACTGGTAAAAAGAATGTGCATGTAATATAGAATACATATATGGTTTATTCACTAAGTTGTGTCCGACTCTTGCAATCCCATGGATTGTAGCCTGCCAGGCTCCTCTGTCCATGGGATTCTTCACATTAGAATACTGGAGTGGGTTGCCATTTCCTTCTTCAGATGATCTTCCCTATCCAGGAATTGAACCTGGGTCTCCTGCATTACAGGCATATTCTTTACCAACTGTGCAATGTGGGAAGTTCTAGAATACATATAAGCTGCTGCTGCTAAGTCGCTTCAGTCGTGTCCGACTCTGTGTGACCCCATAGACGGCAGCCCACCAGGTTCTGCTGTCCCTGGGATTCTCCAGGCAAGAATACATATATGGAGACTATTAAATGTATATCCACATACAGACATCTTAAATGTTTTAATGGACTATTGCTTTACATGATCATTTGAATCTAATTTTTCACTTAATATTCTTTTACTAAGATTCATCCATATTACTGTGTGTCATTTGGTACATTCATTTTAATCGTTATATAACATTTATTATATGATAACATTATCTACTCTCCTTCCCATGAACATTTGTTGTGTTGTTGTTGCTGATATTTTTTCAAAATGTTTGCAATTTTAAATGTGGCAACAATGAATCTAGCTAAATATATTTGTGAATTCTTTGCTGAATTAAATTTTTTGAAGAGCAAACTATAATTCCTTTAGTATCAAACCAGATGGTGGAAGAAAACAGTCAACCTATTTCTAACAGTATCATGCTGTACACCTGAAACTAAATATTGTAAATCAACAATACTCAATTAAAAATTATAAATAAGTAAATATGACCCCCATTTTAAATTTTAAAAGTTAGGGGGGAAAAAAGCAGCTAATACTTCACTGGCATAAAAAGTAAAGAAACAAAAGATAGTTAAGAACTCAGGTGGTTCAGTGGTAAAGAATCCTTCTGCCAATGCAGGAGATGCAGGAGACACAGGTTCAATCCCTGGGCAGGGAAGATCCCCTGGAGGAGGAAATGGTAACCCACTCCAGTATTCTTGCCTGAGAAATCCCAAGGACAGAGGAGCCTGGCTGGCTATAGTCCATGGGGTTGCAAACAGCTGGACATGACTTAAGGACTAAACAACAACAGTTTATCAGGGTCCTTGGTTCCTCCTCAAGGGATATACATTGACAATGTGGTATGTATCTCTGAATCCCTCTACCCAGGTTGCCCATGATAACTTCAAACTAAGCACAAACACTTGGACTCCAGATTAGTTGGAACCAGAAGGTTGATGATTAGAATTCCTGTGACCCCACCCTGTTACCTCACCACCAACCCCTCAGAGGAAGGTCATGCATCCTGAAGACCTCCTCCTGAATTTTTCCTATAGATATTCTTCCCTGAAACCCACTGGAGAGATAAGGCTTGAGTACAAGCCACAAGTTCCATTTGCTTGGCCCTTGCAATAAACCTTTTTCTGCTCCAAACTCTGACATTTTGGTTTGTTTGGCCTCATTGTGCATCAAGTACATGAACTTGGGTGGGAGGTGGGAGGGGGGTTCAGGATGAGGAACACATGTACATCCATGTCAATGTATGAAAAAACCACTACAATATTGTAAAGTAATTAGCCTCCAATTAAAATGAATAAATTTATATTAAAAAAATAGGTGCAGGGCCTGAGGTTCAGGGTCATGCAGTGAAGGAGGCCCTGTGGCTGTGATGAGAATTAAATGCGATAACATGTGTAGAAGGAAAAAAAAAATGTACCTCGTCAAACAGAAAAGTGCGGAAGTGGAAGCAGCCCAGTCATATCTGACTCTTTGCCATCACATGGACTGTAGCCTGCCAGGCTCCTCTATCCATGGAGTTCTCCATGCAAAAACACTGGAGTAGGTTATCATTCCCTGCTCCAGGGGATCTTCCTGACCCAGAAATCAAACCCGGGTATACTGCATTGCAGGCAGATTCTTTACCATCTGAGCCACCAGGGAAGCCCTGTTTCTACAACACTATTAGGTCTTTGCTTGTAGTTAACAAATGTAAAATTAAGATTAAAACATAAAATGTTCATTTGAAACTGATATTTGTTTTATTGCCAGGCAGCTCTAATTTACTTCATCATTGACTGTGAAGAAAACTCTTTAATTCTTGATAATAATAATTTTATACACTTATTTACATCTTATTTACATATAGAAACACACACTTTCTACTTTTGACAAATCTAGAACACATTTATATATTCTAATTTTTTACTGTAAAATAAAGATGCAATCATAATAATCTGACTGGAAGTTAGACTATTGTACATTTTCCAGAACATTTTTTTTTTGCATGCACACATCACTTTATATATCTTTTTGAAAAAGATTGTATTTTCTCTTGAAAAAATGTTACAATCTAAATCACAGTCATTGCTTTCAGATTTTAAAATGTATATTACAAACTGAGAAAAAGGATGTGTAAATTATCTTTCAGTTTCTATTTGTATAAAATTGAAAAGAACACTTTGCAAAAGAAAATAAATTTGGAAGAGGCAATTTTGCTTTTGACCTATAGTAAGTATAATAGAATGATTTAAAATATTAAATATAGCCATCTAAAAATACCTGGAATGAAAGCTAGAAATGAGATAGATAAAGATTGCATGGGAAGAAAATACAAAACCCCAATAGAATTAGGAAAAGCTATCATAATTTTCTATGATGAAATACATCTATTAAATGGCAATTACTATTTTGGTTTTAGAAATATGATTGCCTTAAATTTATTTTCAATACCCCTAGTGTCACATCATTAAGTACATCTTATACACAAATGTAAAGTGGTAAAAATTCTATAATAAATATTTTTGAATGTTCAGAACAAACTTTAAAATGTTTATGTTTTTAAATAATTGCATCCCTTTTCATTAAAAAAAAATCATCGAATTGATGATGATGATAGACTACTTCTAAGGCAGGGTGTTTTCAAGGAGACTGAGCAAATCCCACTTATACCAGTGGCAAAATTGATAGGATGAGTCATTCATGGCTAATTCCTCATTTTAATCATTTACTTAGCCCCCACAAAATTTGATTTAATCTCTCCCTCTTCAACACTTTCTCCATGCCAGACATTGTACTTGGTTGGGATTAAAAAAGAATGCCACTTTCTGATCCTGTTCAGAGAAAATCAACATTACCATGTTTGTAAATTATTTTAAAACACCTTCTATATAGAAGGTGTGATATTACGTAGGTGTTAAGCTGTACTCAAGTGACAGTTTCTAATCAGTAAATCACACTCCAAGGGTGGTCTGTTATCATTTAATCAGAAAGTCAACTCTAGAGTCAGCCTTTACAACTTCAGCTCTTATCTTGAACAATGCCAGAAAAGATTGACTGCAAAAGAAATAGCAATTAGCAAAACAAGCACTAGAAATGGGTTTTCCGGACTGAAATTAGGAGCTTGTTTAGCATAGTGGATGTTTAAAAACACTCTCCTTGATGAAACATGTGTGTGTCTGTGTGTGTGTGTATATACACACACGTATACACATATATATATATACATGTGTGTGTGCTCAGTCATATCCAACTCTTTTTGACCCCATGAACTATAGCCCACCAGGTTCCTCTGCCCATGGGGATTCTCCAGGCAAGAATACTGGAGTGGGTTGGGGTTCCCTCTTCCAGGGGATCTTCCCAACCCAGGGACTGAGCCCAGGTCTCCCGTGTTGCAGGTGGATTCCTTACTGTCTTAACCACCAGTGAAGCCCAAGAGTACTGGAGTGGGTAGCCTATCCCTTCTCCAGGGAACTTCCCAACCCAGGAATCAAACCAAGGCCTCTTACATTGCAGGCAGATTCTTCACCAGCTGAGTCTGGTTGCTAAGTGTATGTCTCTGCATTTGAATTTGGATTAGGACTTTCATCACAACCTGTCAGTGAACTTTCCAAAGAGTAGCTAACCCTCATCTACCACTGATTATAGACTTCCACCATAACAAACTGTCAAGTGACAAAACTAAAACAATTTAGTGACAAGTTTTATGTTCTTTTTTCAGGGGAAACAATTTATAGATTGGAGAAGTACAGTGCCTCACAAGTGGTGGAGCACTCTTTAAGAAGACTTTTGGGCAAAAGTGAGTTTTAGAGAGCATTAGAGGCAACACTGGAGGAGGCAATGGCACCCCACTCCAGTACTCTTGCCTGGAAAATCCCATGGACAGAGGAGCCTGGTAGGCTGCAGTCCATGGGGTCACTAAGAGTTAGACACGATTGAGCGACTTCACTTTCACTTTTCACTTTCATGCTTTGGAGAAGGAAATGGCAACCCACTCCAGTGTTCTTGCCTGGAGAATCCCAGGGATGGGGAAGCCTGGTGGGCTGCCGTCCATGGGGTCGCACAGACTCGGACACGACTGAAGCAACTTAGCAGCAGCAGCAGCAGAGGCAACATGCAAATGAGTGACAGTTGGTTAGGAGATCTGGAGTTTTCTTATAAGAATAGGAGGTACAATCTTGGTGGGTAAAGAAAGGAGCAGAGCTAGCAGAGCAGAGCTGGAGGACTGTCATTGGTAAACAGTTAGATTTAGGTATTTCCAGTAAGCTCAGGCTTACTTAAGTTAAAGGTTGACTTAGCTTTGTGATGTGGGCAGTATCAAGTGTGTCCTTCATTTTCTAAATCCTGATATATGAACTTTACCACTGTCTATCAAGCGAAAAAAACCTGTATTTGTTGTGATTTAACTGACAAGTATCAACTAGTTCTCAACTATAAGTAATGTAAAAATTAGAGTTATGTAAAGTCTGCTCTTAGTTTTTCAGTATTAAAGACACATCTAGTTAATAGAAAAATCACCCTTAAGATTGATATCACCAAAGCGAATGGTCATTTCAGTTCAGTTCAGTCACTCAGTCATGTCGGACTTTTTGCGACCCCATGGAATGCAGCACGCTAGGTCCCCCTGTTCATCACCAACCCCTGGAGTTTACCCAAATTCATGTCCATTGAGTTGGTGATGCCATCCAACCATCTCATCCCCTGGCATCTCCTCCTCCTGCCTTCAGTCTTTCCCAGCATCAGGGTCTTTTCAAATGAGTCAGCTCTTCGCATCAGGTGACCAAAGTATTGGAGTTTCAGTTTCAGCATCAGTCCTTCTAATGAACAATCAAGACTGATCTCCCTTGGATTGACTGGTTGGATCTCCTTGCAGTCCAAGGGACTCTCAAGAGTCTTCTTCAGCACCAAAATTCAAAACTATCAATTGTTTGGTGCTCAGCTTTCTTTATAGTCCAACTCTCACATTCATATGTGACTACTGGAAAAACCATAGCCTTGACTAAATGGACTTTTGTTGGCAAAGTAATGTCTGTGCTTTTTAATATGCTGTCTAGGTTGGTCATAACTTTCCTTCGTAAGCATCTTTTAATTTCATGGCTGGAATCACCATCTGCAGTGATTTTGGAACCCCTCAAAATGAAATCTGCCACTGTTTCCATTGTTTCCCCATCTATCTGCCAAGAAGTGATGGGACCAAATGCCATGATCTTCGTTTTCTGAATGTTGACCTTTAAGCCAACTTTTTCACTCTTCTCTTTCACTTTCATCAAGAGGCTCCTTAGTTCTTCTTCACTTTCTGCCATAAGGGTGGTGTCATCTGCATCTCTGAAGTTATTGATATTTTTCCCAGCAATCTTGATCCCAGCTTGTGCTTCATCCAGCCCAGTGTTTCTCATGATGTACTCTGCATATAAGTTAAATAAGCAGGGTGACAGTATATAGCCTTGAAGTACTTCTTTTCCCATTTGGAAGCAGTCTGTTGTTCCATGTCCAGTTCTAACTGTTGCTTCCTGACCTGCATACAAATTTCTCAAGAGGCAGGTCAGGTGGTCTTGTATTCGCATCTCTTTCAGAATTTTCCACAGTTTATTGTGATCCACACAAAGGCTTTGGCATAGTCAGTAAAGCAGAAATAGATGTTTTTTTTTTCTGGAACTCTCTTGATTTTTTGATGATCCATTGGATGTTGGCAATTTGATCTCAGGTTCCTCTGCTTTTTCTAAAGCCAGCTTGAACATCTGGAAGTTCACGGTTCATGTTTTGTTGAAGCCTGGCTTGGAGAATTTTGAGCATTACTTTACTAGCATGTGAGATGAGTGCAATTGTGCAGTAGTTTGAGCATTCTTTGGCATTGCCTTTCTTTGGGAGTGGAATGAAAACTGACCTTTTCCTGTCCTGTGGCCCCTGCTGAGTTTTCCAAATTGCTGGCATATTGAGTGCAGCCCTTTCACAGCATCATCTTTTAGGATTTGAAATAGCTTAACTGAAATTCCATCACCTCCACTAACTTTGTTCGTAGTTATGTTTCCTAAGGCCCACTTGACTTCACATTCCAGGATATCTGGCTCTAGGTGAGTGATCAAACCATTGTGTATGATTCCATTTCTGTATTGTTATATCTGTTCATTTGTTTTGTTTTTTAGATTCCACATACAGATAAAG
The DNA here is from genome assembly GCF_029407905.1 of Bubalus kerabau. Lineage (NCBI taxonomy): Eukaryota > Metazoa > Chordata > Mammalia > Artiodactyla > Bovidae > Bubalus > Bubalus kerabau. The sequence continues at coordinate 59,290,990 of NC_073630.1, forward strand.
TCATTCAGTATTTGTTTTTCTCTGACTTATTTCACTTATCATTATATCCTACAGGCCCATCTATACTGTTGCAAATGTCATACTTTTATTCTTTCTTTGGTTAAGTTGTATTAGTTCTTTATGCAATTTGTATACTAACCCTTCATCACATATATCACTTGCAGTTATCTGCCTACAGGACTCCAGAATTTTTTGTTGTTGTTACCTTGGGAGTCAAGATTATAGCCTTTAGGGTTTCCACAGAAAGACTATGATGCACATAAACAACATACACATATGGGCAGCAGACAGGTTTGCTTCAAATGCGAAAAACTAAACAGACCCTCTTTAGAGGTGAAGGGATAGTGTTTAGTTATGAGAAAACAGATTGTGTGATACCCCCATGTTTAACTTTGTCATACTAGATATTCATTCTGCTTAAACAGAGGGTTATTCCTTCAATCCTATGTGACCCAGAAGGAAATCAATAGATGGATTTGCTCCAGTGTTAGGTGCTCAGCTAGAAAGCTATCCACAGCAGTTTGCCCAATGATGTAGCAAAAAAGAAGCCATAGTAATTTTTTTTAAACTGAATTCATTACTGCTTCCAGCAAGTTTGCTGCATTTTTAAGTCCCCATAAAAATGTTTTGAGAGCTGAGTTCTAAGGTGAAGGGCATGCAAATATAGATGACAAATCCTAAAACTGATGCAAACAGGTCTTTCATTTTCTCTGAAGAATTTGTAGTGATAAATGCACTAGCTTAGAGCAAAAGAAAGTTATAAAGCTTTTCTCAAGGCTCATTATTAACCTCTTAGTACTTAACTTTGAAAACTGAGGATAATTGTGACTTCCTATGAAGTTTCAAAAGAAATTATTTACCAGAAACGTTTGCCAATACAATCATAGAAATAATCCATACGTGTGTGTGTGTGTGTGTGTGCATATTTGTGTCTTGGGGTATATAAATGTAGATGTAGGTATGTGTGTGTGTGTGAGTTTCTATATATACTAGTTTCTGTATATGTCAGTTTAGACTGACATTTTTAAAGAAAGAAATGAAAACCAATGTGACCAAAACATATAATGCACTCAGGAAAGGATATAATGAACATATTTCCACTGGATGTCTAAAAATATTAGTTTGAAATCACTTTTGTTGAGATATATTTTAAATTTTCATATGCATTTTTAGCATGTCTTTTCCAAGTAATTCAAGAAATGTGGAGAGCATCCAAAGCAAAGAAGTTTAAATAATTAAAGAAGTCAACACAATGTCTTAAGCAAAAAAATTAGAGGCATTAAATTGGTATAACTTAGCAGGAATAAAACATTTATAAATATTTGAAAGTTGTGAAGAGGAAGAAGTAAAAACTATTATTTAGCATAGCTTACAGGAACATGATGTAATAAAATATAAAAATATAAAAAATCTTTCTGTTATCCTGAAAATATAATTTCCTTAAAAGAGAGTAAATAAAACATAATTTCTACTTTAGTAGCTTTTATTCCATTAATACAATTAATGAAATCTTATATTGACCTATAAAATAGTGTGTATTTGGCAATGCCAATTCTAGTAACAACTATAATAATAATAATAGTTAATACAATCTGCAACTACTGTTCTACTTCATTTAAATTTTATAATAATTCTGTGAGATAGATGCTATTATTATTTTTATATATGAGGAAGCTGAGATAAAGAGAAGTAAAGGAGAATGGTAATGCCTAAACATTTGTATCTTTGTATTATTAAATTATCTAATATTAGATAAAATAATCTAATATTAATAGTCAGTAAACAATCTGTCTCTAATGCAGGAGACCCAGTTTTGATCCTGGGTCAGGAAGATCCTCTGCAGAAAGAAATGGCAACCCATGCCAGTATTCTTGCCTGGGAAACTCTGTGTACATAGGAACCAGGTGGGCTACAGTCCATGGGGTTGCAAGAGTCAGAAATGACTTAGTGACTAAACCATTATTAAATATGTCTAATATTAGATAAAATAATCAAATATTAATAATCTAATGTCACTTCAAGTATAAATTATCAGTCATGCAATAAGTGATAGCTGTTTTGGTTACTAGAATCATGTAACAAGGTAATTTAAATCACAATATTTCAAAATAAGTATTTTTATATAATAAGTCTGTTTGTAATTAGATTATATATATATACTTATATATAATTGATTTTTATAGCTCACACCAGGGAATACATGGCAATCCAAAATATCTTACTATTATTTATGCTTTTACATATCCTTATAATTGGTTTCTGCTTTATTGACTATGGCAAAGCCTTTGACTGTGTGGATCACAACAAACTGTGGAAAATTATGAAAGAGATGGGAATATGAGACCAACTGACCTGCCTCTTGAGAAACCTATATGCAGGTCAGGAAGCAACAGAACTGGACATGGAACAACAGACTGGTTCCAAATAGGAAAAGGAGTACATCAAGGCTGTATATTGTCACCCTGTTTATTTAACTTATATGCAGAGTACATCATGAGAAATGCTGGGCTGGAAGAAGCACCAGCTGGAATCAAGATTGCCGGGAGGAATATCAATAACCTCAGATATGCAGATGACACCACCCTTATGGCAGAAAGTGAAGAGGAACTCAAAAGCCTCTTGATGAAAGTGAAAGTGGAGAGTGAAAAAGTTGGCTTAAAGCTCAACATTCAGAAAATGAAGATCATGACATCTGGTCCCATCACTTCATGGGAAATAGATAGGGAAACAGTGGAAACAGTGGCTGACTTTATTTTGGGGGCTCCAAAATCACTGCAGATGGTGACTGCAGCCATGAAATTAAAAGACGCTTACTCCTTGGAAGGAAAGTTATGACCAACCTAGATAGCATACTAAAAAGCAGAGACATTACTTTGTCAACAAAGGTCCGTCTAGTCAAGGCTATGGTTTTTCCTGTTGTCATGTATGGATGTGAGAGTTGGACTGTGAAGAAAGCTGAATGCTGAAGAATTGATGCTTTTGAACTGTGGTGTTGGAGAAGACTCTTGAGAGTTCCTTGGACTGCAAGGAGATGCAACCAGTCCATTCTGAAGGAGATCAGCCCTTGGATTTCTTTGGAAGGAATGATGCTAAAGCTGAAACTCCAATACTTTGGCCACCTCATGCAAAGAGCTGACTCACTGGAAGAGACTCTGATGCTGGGAGGGATTGGGAGCAGGAGGAGAAGGGGACGACAGAGGATGAGATGGCTGGATGGCATCACTGACTTGATGGACATGAGTCTAAGTGAACTCCGGCAATTGGTGATGGACAGGGAAGTCTGGGGTGCTGCGATTCATGGGGTCACAAAGAGTCGGACACGACTGAGCAACTGAACTCAACTGAACTGACTGATAATTAGTTTCTATGGATCAAGTCCTTAGTTCTAACATTCAACATCAGTTTATTACTATATATACTCTGGGTAAGATCCACTCTAAGACTTGGGGATATAGCCAAGAATAATGAAAGTAAGGTCACTATTCTCATGGAACAAACTTCTAGTTCAGAAGGAAAATGTAATAAGCAAACACACAGCATTAATCAGGGTTCTTCCTGAAACCAGTAAGATAGATGATAAATTAGATATATAAATAGATTTGACAGATTAGATAGATAGATAAAGTGATTTGTTGTAAGAAACTGGTTCATCCAATTATGAAGGCTGTCAAGCAAGCCCAAAATATGCAGGGTGGGCTGGCATCTTAAGAGACCCAGGAGCAGCCAGATCAAAGGAACCAGGAATAATTAATATTTCAGTTCAAGCCTAAAAGCCACCCACTGAAGAATTCCTTTCCTCTTGGAAAGGAAAAGGTCACCTTTTTTTTTTTTTTTTTTAAAGGCACATCGGAAGAGGTCTACCAAAATTATGGAAGGTAAACTGCTTTACCCACAGTCCTCTGATTTAAATGTTAATCCTTCAAAAATGCCTTCACAAACACACCCAGAATATTTAGCCAAATATCTAGTTTCTTCATGGCCCAACCAAGTTGACACAAAAAATTAGCCATCACATATTACAATAATGTGATGGATAGATGAAGGATTTGAATGATCAGGAAGTTCTCTCTGGGGAGGTTATGTTTAAGTAAACACCATGGTACAATCTGTGGAAATAAAGACAGCTCTATGAGGAAAATGTGGAGTCAAAGATCAAAACCAAGTCCTGTGGGATCAGAGCACTAGAGGGCAGAACAAGGAATGGTACCATGTAGGAGGAGAGAAAGTCACTCAGGCTGCAGTCTGCAAATTAGGTTTAATGTTGAGTGAGATGGAAAGCTTCTGCATGGTTCCAAGTGATACACAGCCAATAAAGCAGTGAAATCAGCACTGGCCCCAGCAGAATTCTCCCTCACAAGTTATTTGTTGTTTGAAATAATGCTTCTCTACATACAATCAGTAACTAGCAGTTCACAGACTTTTACTGAGTATATAATATATGCCAATGACTGTTTAATCATCGGGGAATCAAAGAATAATGAGACCTCATCCCTACTCTCAGTACAGGCATGAAGAATAATGTAAGATCATAATTTTACTTTATATTTATTCCCTATACAGAAATTCTCCTGTGGCACAAAAGATTGGATGATGCATGGGATTACTAATTTTTGAGAGCTATACTGACAAAGCCAATTGTAGAAGTATTAACAGCTCAAACATATTCTATGCATTTATTAATGGGAATTGGAGTGCATTGTGTAAAGCAATGAATTTTATTTTCAGAGTATCAAGGAATATATGAATGGGACAATAGAACATTAGCACCATAATTTAAGTTAAAACATACCCATACTGAACTAAACTAAAGCACAACAGAAGCCTGAAACCTTAAGTAACAAATTCTAGATTTAAATCATACAGAAACTTGCTCTCAAGAAAAGTTCTCAGTTTAATGAATGTTATATTAATAAGGAGAGACTCCAGTGGTTTAAAATCCTACTTTAGAGATATTGTCCTCAATAAAAATAATCTATCCAAATAACAGATAGGTAGACTTATAGAGATGAGCATTTTTACTGACCTCAATAAAATACTATAAATGCTTCTTTTTTATTTGTGATTGCCAGATCAGCACTTTCCTATTTCTGTGTGCTACATACCTAAATTCCAAATCATTACAGGAGTCAGGCTTTAGCTTCACATTTATAACATCTCCTGAATATTCATACACATTGCCTCTGAAAATACTCTCATTAAAAGAGATCTGAGTAATAGCCCTTGTAAAGCACTTTGAAAAAATGAACCTTTGGGTAAATGCTAAGTAGCAGTTTTATTAGTGTTAAACATTACACAAGAGCAGAGGGAGTAATAAATTTAGATTTATGGCATGGTCGAGAAAGAAAAATATTTTCATAAGGAGCATCAAAGGACAATAAAAGGAGATTCAAGGAAGCAAAGCTGCATGATACTATGGCACAGAGAATACAGAAGAACACGCCAGCCTGTCTTGCAAGAATCTAGTCTGGTATAAAACTTTGACACCAGTAGTAATGATTAAAGTAATAGGGGTAAAGAGAAAAGACATTGAAGCTATAGGAAAATGGAGGCCAATACAAAGTAACCCTTAGTTAGATTGTTAGTCACCAATTTTATTCATGGCGGTCAGTATTTGTCATTTCTTATAGGAGACAAAGTGTTCACCATTTTGACACACTTCACCATCTTGTAGTGGGAAATAACCCTGGAATTTTCTAATCAAAATGGATTAAGTTTTCCTCTCTATACCTGATTCAATCAGGAAAAAAAAAATCCCCTTTTTGGACAGTTATTTATATTAACAGTGATTTCTGGCAATTCTCACTCTGCCTGGACAATGACCCACTGGTGATAGCCGACACTTTTTATCAATCCTAATCTGAAGAAAAGCCTCCACCTACAATTGCTATGGTGTTAAAATATTAAATACAACACCAGAGTCAGGCCATCTGGCTACTGTTTCGCCTCTTGTCTGGACTGAGCCTGATGCAATATATTCTGTTTAGGTCATTCAAATGAGGAAGGATAGTTTAACCCTCACTGCCATGCATGACCATTATCTGTACTGTCAAAATTATTACCTTCTGAAAATCAAGAACACAGCCCATATCATCAAAGCCCAAGTTCACTCAAGAGAAACTTATTCAGGTCAAGTTAATGTACCCTCCAGTTCTTGGATTCAGAGTCACCATTGTCCTTTCACAGTGCAGCTTTACACAGGAGCAAGCACAGGTGATAAACATTAAAAACCATCGGGGTCTTCCCTGGTGGCTCCGTGGTGAAGAATCTGCCTGCCAGTGCAGGATACATAGGTTTGACCCCTCATCTGGGAGGATCCCACATGCCACAGAGCATCTAAGCCTGTGTACCACAACTATTGAGTCTATGCTCTAGAGTCCAGAAACTTCAACTACTGAAGCCTGAGCACCCTAGAGCCTGTGCTCCCCAACAAGTGAAGCCACTGCCATGAGAAGTCTGCACAGCACAACTAAAGAGTAGCCCCTGCTTGCCACAACTAGAGAAAAGCCCCAACAACAAGGAAGACCCAGCACAGAAAAAAATAAAGAAAATTATAAAAGAAAAAAAATCTACATTGCTTTTTTAAAAACTTCAGGATATAAACTCTAGTAGATTTAAATTTTGTTAGATCAAGTGAAAAGTTAAAAATTTAAGGCTAGCCACACATACACAATAAACGCACACAAAACCAATAAAAGTTGTAGGCAACACATTCAATGCAGAAGATAAAGATAAATTTGAATGCAAAATATTTCCAAAAGCCAATGAGGCTAAAACTAAGCAAAAGCTGAATATATTATTAATAATAATAGTAGTAGTAGTAAAAAGAATAATAAATGTACAATAGTCAACCCTATCAGATTTTTAAAAAGAACAAAATATAAATGTATGAAAAAGAACTGTAAGATTATCAAATTGAATAAAAACCAAAATTCAACAGTGTTTATAGAAGACAGAAAAGATGTAAGAAAGCAAAGAAACAGGATACAAAATAAAGTTACTCAAAGCAAATAATATATTTTTTAAAAATCCTGAAATTATAGAACTGTTGATACAATGAGTTTTATATATGTGTGTGTGTGTGTGTGTGTGTGTGAAGAAAGCAAAAAGGAAAGAACTAAAGAGCCTCTTGATGAAAATGAAAGAGGAGAGTGGGAAAAAGCTGGCTTAAAACTTAACATTCAAAAAATAAGATCATATTATCCACTCCCATCACTTCATGGCAAATAGATGGGGAAACAGTGGAAACAGTGGCTGAGTTTATTTTGGGGAGCTTCAAAATCACTGCAGATGGTGACTGCAGCCATGAAATTAAAAGACGCTTGCTGCTTGTAAGAAAAGCTATGATAAACTTAGACAGCATATTGAAAACCAGAGACATCCCTTTGTCAACAAATGTCCGTCTAGTCAAAGCAATGGTTTTACCCATAGTCATGTATGGATGTGAGAGTTGGACCATAAAGAAAGCAGAGCACCGAATAATTGATGCTTTTGAACTATGGTGTTGGAGAAGACTCTTGAGATTCCCTTGTACTGCAAGGAGATCAAACCAGTCAATCTTAAAGGAAATCAGTCCTGAGTATTCATTGGAAGGGCTGATGCTGAAGCTCCAATACTTTGGCCACCTGATGCAAAGAACTAACTCATTTGAAAAGACCCTGATGCTGGGAAAGATTGAAAGCAGGAGGAGAAGGAGATGACAGAGGATGAGATGGTTGGAGGGCATCACTGACTGAATGGACATGAATTTGAGCAAGCTCTGGGAGTTGGTGATGGACAGGGAAGCCTGGCTGCAGTCCATGGGGTCGTAAAGAGTCAGACATGATTGAGTGACTGAACTAAACTGAAGAAAATATTAAGAAAGTCAGTGAACAAAAAGAGTTTGCTAGCAATTGAAATTATGTGAACTAAGAACAAAGTACCACAATTTATAAAATAAAACATTAAAATATTATTATAACAGATAAAATCCCAGCAAATTTAATCAAAGAAGTCTATATAGAGAGAGAATATATGTGTGTGTATATATATATATATATATATATATATATAATTAGGATATATATATATATATATATATATATATTAATTAGAATTAACAAAAGTGTTCAGCAAGTTAAATAAGCAAGATGAACCGACAAAATTCAACTGCATTCCTAACACATTAGCAAGAAATAGTCAGTAACTGTTCTTAGGTATAGGGACAAAAAATAGGAAGTACTAAGGAATGAAACTAGCAAATATACTAAGATCTTTCATGGAGAACAATGCAAAATGTAATTGAAAGATTTAAAAATAAACAGAAATGAAGAGAAGCACCTCTTTTAGATGGGGGAATTTTCAGTACCATAAGGATGTCTCCTCCATAAATTCAAAGCTGTCCCATCAAAATCACTAAAAGATTATCTATATGTACAACATGAAACTCTGATTCAGTTATCTATACAAAAAAGTACAAAATACTCAAAGCTATTCTCTTAATATTAAGCAGAGGTATGCTTTTTGATAATTACTGGGGTTTCTTTGTGTACAAGTTATTTTTTGTTAAAAAATCACCACATATTTTAAAAGCTTATGTGTTTTCTCTCTGCAGTACAAATTGCTTACTTATCATTTAAAGAGAACTTTTTATGGAAAAATAAGCTGCTGTTTTAAGGATGGAGTCCATTTCTAGACTCACTGGGCCCATAAGAAGATGAACAATTGCAGTACCTAAGTAACAAAACTACTAGAGACAAATTATTCTTAAAGCTATTTGTAGAGAACTTCTCAGTCAAGGCAATTTTGAAAGAGAATAAATGAGAAAATCTGTCTAACAAAATATCAAGATTCAGTCTAAAGTTAAATAATCATGAAGTAGTTATAGAACAACTATACAATGGAATGGCCAATGAAATCAAAACCCAAATGGGTTCATCAGTACCATCTTTCTAGATGCTGTATATATGCATAAATACACAACATTTGTTTTCATTTTTCTCTGTATAATACGCTCTAGGTTTATTCACCTCATTAGAACTTGCTGCTGTCCATAGGGTCGCACAGAGTCAGACATGACTTAAGCGACTTAGCATGTGTGCATGCCTTGGAGAAGGAAATGGCAATCCACTGCAGTATTCTTGCCTGGAGAAGCCCGTGGACAGAGCAGCCTGGTGGGCTGCCATCTATGGGGTTGCACAGAGTCGGATATGACTGAAGTGTCTTAGCAGCAGCAGCAGCAGAACTGACTCAAACATGTTCCTTTATATGGCTGAGAAATATTCCATTGCATATATGTACCACAGCTTCTTTAACCATTCATCTATTATGGGCATCTAGGTTGCTTCCATGTCCTAGGTACTGTAAATAGTGCTGCAATGAACGCTGGGGTACATGTGCATGTTCAGCAGTGGAGACTTAGACACATAGAATAGACTAGTGGACACGGGGGAAGAAGAGGGTGGGAAAAATAGAGAGAGTAGCCTGGAAACATGCATACTGCCATATGTAAAATAGATAGCCAGTGGGAATTTGCTGTATGACTCAGGGAGCTTAAACAACCTCTGTAACAACCTACAGTGCTCTGTAACTACCTACAGGGGTGGGATGGGGTGGGAGGCAGAAGGGAGGCCCAAGAGGGAGGGAACATATGTATACCTATTGCTGATTCATGTTGATGTATGGCAGAAACCCATTCAATATTGTAAGGAAACAATTATCCTTCAATTAAATATAAATAAACTAAAAAAGAAGTCATAGCAATATAAACTCTAAACAGTTCCTTAATTACAAAATGAAATTTATAAACAGGCATTGAGTTATAACAGAAACCATACTAATTATTTTTATGCCCAACTGTATTATGAACTGCATTGTATTTCAATAATATATAAATGGCATAAAGAGTAATAAGACATATATCAACTACTTCAAAAAAAAAACTCAGAATGACAAATGGAACTAAGCAGAAACTTTAAAACATATCTAAATATAGATGTTTTATAAATATATATATATATATGTATGAGGGTGAGAAATGGCACTGCAAATCAGGATTAAAAGATGCACTCATCAATAAATGACACTGGAAAAGCAAGTGTCCCTTATCACACACACACACAAAAAAGATTACTTCCTCATGGCAGATTTAAAATCCATTTAGGAGGAGCAATGACCTAAATATTTCAAAATAAAAAGAAGTCTATAAAGCTTTCTTTTTTCTAGTATTAGAGTAGGGAATTGGAGAAGGCAATGGCACCCCACTCCAGTACTCTTGCCTGGAAAATCCCATGGATGGAAGAGCCTGGTGGGCTGCAGTCCATGGGATCGCGAAGAGTTGGACACGAATGAGCAACTTCACTTTCACTTTTCACTTTCATGCATTGGAGAAGGAAATGGCAACCCACTCCAGTGTTCTTGACTGGAGAATCCCAGGGATAGGGGAGCCTAGTGGGCTGCCGTCTTCGGGGTCACACAGAGTCGGACACAACTGAAGCAACTTAGCTGCAGCAGCAGCCGAGTAGGAAATAATGTTAGTTGAGAAAATGGAAACACAAATGAGAGGGACTAATAAATGTATTTCTGCTATTTATACCCTCTCCATATCAAATTTCCTTTAAATTCTTCAAATTCACACTCATATCCCAACCTATAGATGTGCAAATCTCATTGCCCAGAATGTCCATCTAAATCTTGTTTCCAGCCTTTATCTCAGTCAACTCCAACTCATCCTACAGACATTGGTCCAAATGCCCCATTCCTCAAGAAAGTCTTACTTGGCATCCCAACCTAAAAGTCATATAATTCCCCCTATCACCAGGTTGTGAATTCCTAGGATCTTTCTTTCTTAATGTTCATCACTGTTCATCTTAATAATTACATGTTTATTTGTGTGGTTGTTCAATTAATAACTGGCTTCAGGCACTATTTTGGCCCAATGTTTAGCTTATTGATATGTGTCCAAAACCAAAAAGAATGCATAAGACTAATAAAGGCATCCCCAAAATATTTGCAGAATGAACAATAAAAGAAACTAGTATCAGTGGAAAGGTGAGAAGAGGAGTGGAAGAGTCTTTTGTATAAAATGTGTAAAACAGAGTGAGTCTGTTAGCTAGACAGAGTTTTCTTTGACATAATTATAAAAGAGACATACTATCATCTTTGTCACATCCAAATGGTTAGAAGCAACTCACAGGCCCTTACCGTGTTTCAGGGAGGGAATGACAGAAAACTATGGATATTAGGTATTAAGGATCATGTTGTTGTTGTTCAGTTACTCAGTTGTGTCCAACTCTTTGTGACCCCATGGACTGCGACACGCCAGGCTTCCCTTTCCGTCACCATCTCCCGGAGTTTGCTCAAACTCATGTCCATTGAGTAAGGATCATGGGGGACACCTTAAAATCTGTCTGCTGCAGTATTTTTTAAGTTCTCTGATTTTAATCTTTCATATATGGTAAATGTTGTGCTGAAGGTCTCCGTCACATTAGACTGTTTTCAATAAATACAGCAATTACAGGATACCAGTATTTAGTAGTACTATCGTCATACTTTTGAACAACACAGTAAGGTAAGCAGTAGCAGTAACTGCTGCAGTGCAACTCTTTCATGTTTGAGGAAATAGAACACAGAACAATTGTCTATACTCAAGATCACATAATCTGTAAGTAACAGTGCTAGAATCTTAACACTGGTTTTCTAACAGTCATCCACTTCTACAATTGACCACTTTATCTCACTGGGAAATAAAGTGACAAAGATTGGCTTCTTCAAACACAGCAAAATAGATTTCACTCTAGGAAACAAAGAAAACCATTCACGGCCTCCAAAATTTAATGTGTCTTTTTACCTCTGATTGGACGAAATTAGTGACATTTTATTCCAGCCATACAGATAAAAGAGAGCATAATTATTTCCTTAGTATTTTGATGCATTACCCTTTTCTATTCCATGCACTCCCACCCTACTCATAGCTTTTCTTAGCTAGCTGTGTTATATCTCCCTCTCACAAGGAGTTGAATGAATTCTCTTCCCCTCAGATGCCATGTAAAAAATCTGTGTCCATAGCTGACTTATACCTCAATGATCCAGCTCTCCTCTTTCCACTGCATAATCATGATATTTAAGGGAGTAGACAGCCTTTCTTTTGAAGATTGAAATTCTCTAAACAATAAAAATATGTTTTAAGCCACTTTATACAGGCTTCCTCATACACACACACACACACACACCACAAATAATGATCTCTGTGCAAATAACCACATTTTACTCAACATGAAAAAGTATATGAATTTTTATTTGATATTCAGAGTCAGTCATTTGACCTTTAATTTCCATAGGGTATTTCCTTTGTAGTCATTTGACATTTCTGGCATGTATCCTTGTTTCTTTGATAAGTCCTGGTTGGAATGTTTGTCAGATTCTTTTGTGCTGCCTTCAATAGCTTTAATGGAGCAATGAACTGGATGGAGATCTATTTTGGAGAGCACAGAGCTTAGAGGAGTTGAGCTTATGGGAGAAGAGGGCAAGTTTATGGAAACATTTTGATGTATTTGAGGGTGTGAACAGAGCTGATAGAGACAGTGTGAGCAGTAAAAGTGTCAACAGGAGAAAAGGGAAAGACAGAACAAAATACAAAGGCTTTACTAAAATTGTACCCTGTCCATTTCAAAATTTTGTTCTAGAAAACTAAAAAGTAATATATTTAAGCAATATGGTTCTGAAAACAGTTGGAAATCTTGATAACATTTTAGAATTCCAAAAGGTCAATGGGATTTTAGAATGGAGGGCTACTTTTAAGATTATTATCTTTCTTCAAAATAATCATAATTCACACTCATCTGAAGAACACAAATTGAGTTTATTTCTTACCTAGACAAGGAAGAATTACCAGAAAAAGTAGTTTTCTTGTTCTAAACAAAGACAGAAGCAAGACTGTTACAGGGTTGGGGAGAAGTGTGGCCTTTATGTTAAGTATAAATGGAGCACCATTTTTATTAGATATAAACAAAGGGAAAGAATTCCAAGTATAAGTTAACACTGTTTACCTTCCATGAATGAATGAGTTGATAAGTGAAAGTCGCTCAGTCATGTCAGACTCTGTGACTCCATAGACTGTAATCCGCCAGGTAGCTCTGTGCATGGAATTCTCCATGCAAGAATACTGGAGTGCGTTGCCGTACCTTTCTCCAGGGAATCTTCCCAACCCAGAGATCAAACCCAGGTCTCCCACATTGCAGGCAGATTCTTTAACATCTGAGCCACCAGCGAAGCAGTTTCAGGGGAGCTATAATATTAAAATAAATGTGCAAAGTTGGGTGGCTGTGTTTGCTATGTAAACCCTGAGCTCCAGAAGTAAATCAGGAGTGAGTGGTTTAATGTGTTTTGGAGTTTGTATATTGTCATCCTGCTTATTTAACTTATATGCAGAGTACATTGTGTGAAATGCCAGACTGAATGAAGCACAAGCAGGAATCAAGATTGCTGGGAGAAATATCAATAACCTCAGATAGTTAGATGACACCACCCTTATGGTAGAAAGTGAAGAGGAACTAAAGAATTTCTTGATGAAAGTGAGAGAGGAGAGTGAAAAATCTGGCTTAAAACTCAACATTCAGAAAACTAAGATCATGGCATCTGGTTCCATCACTTCATGGCAAATAGATGGGGAAACAATGGAAACAGTAGCAGATTTTATTTTCTTGGGCTCCAAGATCACTGCAGATGGTGACTGCAGCCATGAAATTAAAAGACACTTTCTCCTTGGAAGAAAAGCTATGACTAACCTAGACAGCATACTAAAAAGCAGAGACATTACTTTGCCAACAAAAGTCTGTCTAGTCAAAACTATCGCTTTTCCAGTAGTCATGTACGGATGTGAGAGTTGGACCATAAAGAAAGATGAGCACCGAAGAATTGATGTTTTTGAACTGTGGTGTTGGAGAAGACTCTTGAGAGTCCCTTGGACCACAAGGAGATCAAACCAGTCAATTCTAAAGGAAATCAGTCCTGAATATTCATTGGAAGGACTGAGGCTGATGTGAAGCTCCAATACTTTGGTCACCTGATGCAAAGAACTGACTCATTTGAAAAGACCGTAATCCTGGGAAAGACTGAAGGCAGGAGGAGAAGGGGATGACAGAGGATGAGATGGTTACATGGCATCACCAATTCAATGGACATGCATTTGAGCAAGCTCCAGGAGTTGGTGATAGACAGGGAAGCCTGGTGTGCTGCAGTCCATGGGATTGCAAAGAGTCAGACATGACTGAACAACTGAACAGAACTGAACTGATATTTTCTTATTTTTTAAATATTATTTAAATGTTTCACCATGAGGATGACAAAGACACGAAAGAAATTGTAGTTGTAAAAGGTAGTTGTATAGAAGCAATAGAATTTTTATAACCCACAATTGTAGTTTAGAAAAATATATAGACTTAAGAGATACCAAGTCTTAAGAGGCACTTACCCTTTAATGAGGCAAAATTTCTTCCCACAAGTAGAAACACTTTTAAATATCATGTCTTTATTTTCCATACAAACTCTTTGCCTTTCGGTTTTTCATCTCCTATTACTGGCAGAGAGGAAACCTCTCTTTTTCAGGGCTGCAGGTTAGTGACCACATCAGTAGGAAGGCTGCCTGTAACTGTATACATTTCCATAGACTTTTTGGTCTTCCACCTCAGTCTACACTTTTGAGACCAAACACCCATGGATGAGAGGGTTTTCTATTTTTCATGAATTATTAATTTCCCTTTCAGAGAAGTCTGACAGCTCTCAAAATGATACATACTCACAGAAACCTATAGTTTTCTTTTCCTTTTTTTATATCTTCAAAATTAAATTTCTTGAAGGCTAAAGTTAAAATCTTGTCCTATCCTTCCAATAACCAAAAATAAAGGATATAACTTTTAAAATATATAATCCAAGTAATATATAACTGACACATTCATATTCCATGTTATTTTCTCTTATCTCATGGGGATATTACTATTCCAGAAGCTATGGGCAGTTGACATACCTAAATATAAAGCTGCATGCATGCTAAGTTGCTTCAGTTTTGTCCAATTCTTTGTGACCTTATGAACTGTAGCCTTCCAGGCTCCTCTCTCCATGGGATTCTCCAGGCAAGAAACTGGAATGGGTTGCCATGACCTCCTCCAAGGGATCTTCCCAAGTCAGGGGTTGAACTCATATCTCTTAGGTCTCCTGTATTAGCATGTGTGTTCTTGATCACTAGTGCCACCTGGGAAGTCCAAATATATAGTTAGTACAAAATAAATTATTTCACCTTATTGTAAAAATTAAGTTCTTTGTAACCTAAGCTATTGAACTGAGACAAAAAATAGTATTTTATTGTATTTGTCTTGCTTAAATATTAGATTATGCTCAGTTTAGAGGTTTGCTTTCTTCAAGCATAGGAAAAGTTTTTTTTTTTTCCTCTTGACAAGTCAGACTTCATAAAACAAAGCAACCTTTAATTTATCTGAAACAGATTATTATTATCCTGATTTAGTATCAAAGTAATTAATGGTAACAACTATTCATAATATCCCAGCTAATAAATGTTATGCCTTATAAGGCACAGAGGAGTAAAGTCTAACATGTTCCAAAGTTAAAGGAGACAAAGAAATGAAGACCAATATGCAAAAATTTACTACTGCAATTATATGAAGTGACATGGGATATGATTCCTGTCTCCCCTCCCTTACCTCAAAGACAAAGTAATTGCTGGCACTCTGCATCTTTTCTTTTTTAATTCTGTAAACCTCCCTTTTATAGAAAATATAAATATAATCAAGTAAGATAAATATTTGTGTCACAAATAGTTTGGGTTGCTTACTGAGGATCCTGTTTTTCTATTTAAAAATATATGAACTATAGACTTTTCAACCCTGTTGATTATTTAAAGCATAAGAGTACTATTACTACATTAGAACGACTTCTTAGATTCCTGCTATATAAGCCTGAATTACAGAATAGCCAAAATCAAACCTCAATTTGATTCAAACTTTATACACTTTCAGCTATTTTAAAATATAACTGACATATCTTTAGCATAAAAGTCACTAAAGTGGTTCTGTCTCTCCATAACACAAAAAAAAAACACACACATGTGCACACAGTCACACACACTGTTCTGTTCTACAATCCCTGTGGTTCCCAGCACACTCACCCCTCAAATTTTCAAGGCCATTAAAACTACCAAAGTTAGAACAGTCTGATCTGAATTACTCCCTATGGTCCTAAAGCCCCAGCAAGCATTCAGTTTACTTCGGATTTCCTAAAAAGTCCTTCATCACATATCCTCCAAACTAGAGATTTTTGTTCCTTCTTTTTCCCTCCATTCCATAGTATTTTGCACATACTACTTTGCTACTTGTGTTACAAATATTTGCTTACATTGAGTTCATCCTTTGAAGAAAGGTTCCCCAGATTATCTATTTATCCTCAGTATCTAAATTCAAGAACACCTTTCATGTAGAAGTCAGTCAATAAATACGTGCTGCATTTAGTTGAAGTCTAATATCTGAATTCACACAGAAGAGAAGAATGATAATGAAGGCTTTCAGTGTTCATCATTCCCTCATTAATAAAATTTCCTAATATGTAGAATGTGCACTTTCCAATATTTCTTTACAATGGTGTCTGGTGCTCTTTCCTCTCTTAGTGATGTGTCTATTACACATGGAATAATTTAGATGAGTTTAAAGTATCTTGGGCATCATTTACCAAGTATAGCTTTAAGCAGAATGAGCCCTTTTCCAAAGGAACTACTTTAAAAAATTCTCTAGAGTAAATCAAGGAGGGTCCCTTCGTCCTTTATCTGACAGAATGCCAGATTCACTGAGCCCATCACTGTTTTTTAGTGGGAAATTATTTGTTTCTCAATCATCTAAGTCCTAAAGCTAAAGATACTTGGACTGAAATTAGTTTACAAAAATGCTAGACTTTCCTTGTGATTTTTGGTACAATGGTTAGCACCAACTGCCATGTATACATTGAATATATAATTTAAGAGGTCTTAAAGAATAGTGACTTCTCTAGACTTTTGAAACCATCTTTCTACTTATTTTGGAATCCCCCTCCTCCTCCCCACAAAAAAAGTTTAATAAAGAACAATATGCCTTTAAGAATAGGCACATTGAATTTAGGACTGATTTAAGGGTAACACATTTACCCAATGAATGTTTAATGAGACTCTATTATGTGCTAGGAACCATGTTATATGGCAGTACAGATTTAAACAGGACTTTATCCTCACCCTCATGGAGCTTAGGCACAAGGAGGAAGGGACAGACCATAAACCAATGCAATCCTGAAGGAAATCAACCCTGAATATTTATTGGGAGGACTGATGCTGAAGCTGAAGCTCCAATACTTTGGCCAACTGATCCAAAGAGCCAATCCATTAGAAAAGACCCTGATGCTGGAAAAAATTGAGAGCAAGAGGAGAAGAGGGCAACAGAGGATGAGATGGCTAGATGGCATCATCAACTCAATGGGCATGAGTTCAAGCAAACTCCAGGAGATAGTGAAGGACAGGGAGGCCTGGCGTGCTGCTGTCCATGGGGTCACAAAGAGTTAGACACAACTGAGTGACTGCACAACAACAAGAGTTGTGTAATATAATTTAAAATAAAAATCAGTGCTTTGTAGCACTGATTACAAGAGTTAATGAGTGGCTGATGGGGAGTAGCATTTCCAATAAAGTGCTCAGGTAATTCTCTGAAGATGGGGTATTCCAAGAGAGAATGGAATTTAAAATTCAGATACAAGAGGAGAAGCCAGCAGAGGTTAGGTTATAGAAACTTGTAGGAAGGAAATAAGGAAATCAAAAATTACCTGATGAAAGTAAAGCTTTTTAAGGCTTTTAATTATCTCAGTGTCTTAATCTTAACTATTAACAAACAGCCAAGAATCACCAGATATTTGATAGGAGTCTCCAATTAAAAGAAAAATGTGAAACAGAAAAAGGGAGGAAATAGGGAACATCCAGATAATACCAGAAGTAGGAATCGTCAAAAAAATTATTGGCATTCTCACAGTTTAGATATTGCATCTAACAATATATACAAGCATTTTAGCACTATTTGGTTTATAAACTATAAGCGTGTATTATATTATCAAAGAATCAAGAAATTCTTTTATATAACATACCAATAAGCAGATAGTCTTGACTTGTTACAATTTTTGATGTTAAATTGTGACAAAAGAAAACAATAAGAAATAAAACAAAATGGTTCTGAATAAGTTTTTGATAAAGGGATTTCTCTCATTTATAGACTAAAGTACTGTGACTCTAAGTACCAGTAAAAGCAATACATACTGCCATGAAAGGAATTAAGTCAGAGGTAGAGTGGGTTTCCTGAAGGTCAGAACTGCTGTCGCCTTGAATGTGCCTTCCTCTCTGTGATTCCTTCCTCTCCTGGCTGTTTCCTTCATGTGAAAAATGATTGATTTTCTGTGTCAACATTTAGTATTTACAGAATCCAAAGGAAAAGAGTCCTAGAGACTCTCTCATAAAAATTTAAGGGTAAGAATACCTTTCTCAAAATCTCCAGCAAATCTCTAATGATGACTCAGTCACTCAATGGGTGAGAAGTTCATTACAAAGCTAATCCCTTGGAAAGGGGCTGGAACTTGCCTTGAGAATCCCACTGGACCAAGGATCCTGTGGACTACAGTCCATAGCACTGCATAGAGTCAGGCACGACTGAAGTGACCAAGCACAGGACACACATACACCCACCACCTGGAGCTGAGGGTAGACCTGGGTTTCCCTGAGTCACAAGGCTGTATGGACAGAGGTACTCCTAGGAGTAAGGGAAGTGGGGATGAAATGCTGAAAAGTCCATCTGGACTATTAATTACAGTCTGTTCACTACCCTGAGACATTCTGTGTGCAAAGCATTTCAATCATTTCAAGTATATGCTTCCATAGTCCTAGCACAAAGTGGTTGCTTATAAAGTACTAGTTCAGTAATCAAATGGATAAATGGTAGGAATAATAGGAAGCCTATATATAAGAACTAGCAAAATGAAAATGATACTAGAAGACAAAAACATCCTGAAAATTTATACCTGAATTTAACTCAGTCTAATGTACTGACATGTTTTCACTTATAGTACTGCATTCTGTAAGATAGAATCCTTAAGCCTACTGGTGGCTCATTCTGTATGGGGAGGGAGACTACAGAATGAGAGTTTCTGCTGGTATCATTTAGTTTGACTTATTTAACCAACTATTTTATTATTCCAAATTAATGTGAGGTTTTATAAAGCTTATAAACATTCTCTCAAATGACTCTCTAACTCTCAGAAATGGCAATTTTAAATCAAACAAGTGTTTTTGTTTTTGTCTTTCTTTCCCTAAATTGAGCTTTCTGCACTACAAGACAGGATTAGCAAGAAGTCGACTTTCATTCAGATGGCTGGTTGTGTGAAATCCCTTTGTGCTTTATTTTTATTCCCAGTGTTTATATGACATTTAAAGCACCTTTGCTTTGTTGATAGATATTGAACACCAGTAATTGTACTACCTGAGCTAATTAGGCAACTAGAGCATGTTTACCATGCCTATCAATTTTCTGTTCAGCCGAATAGCTCAAAACCAGTTCATGAGGAAGACCCATGTGAAAAGCTTGCTTAATTGTGCATACAGGATTCTCTAAAGCTAACCAATGACCTCAATTAACAAGCTGAGGTTAGCACTGTTCATTTCACTGTCCTTTGCAGCCTTCTGCTTTCCCAAATCTAGCCTTTCTTTTTTAGAGAAACTTTAATGGGTTTGCACTAAACAGAATTGTCAAACCATGGGGGAAATTATGAAGATTTGGGAGTAACCTAAACCTGAGTAGTGCCACAAAGAACAAAACAATTTTAGCATGCTATTTTTCTTTTCAGAGTACTTTTTAAGAATATGTGAATACAGAAAATAGAACTTTATGTATTCATATCATGAACAGTGGATGTACTAGGATGTTAAAATGCTAGGTATTGTACAAAACTAATATACAGTGACAGAAATGTACCCCCTTTGAAAACTTTAAATAAGCTATGCCATTATCCTGTACATTAATTCCATAACTTAAAAAATATTTTGAATATAGGCTAGATATTTCAGTGGTCAGAACCTATCATTAAAAAGAGAAGGGATGGCATTAATACCTTTAACCTGAGTAGACTTTTTGTGGGAAAGTTAAAAAGATATATTCAGATTTGTTTTTTACTTTTCATGTAAAACCTAACTTTTAAGACTAAACACAGAGGGTAACATTACAGAAAGAAAGAAAAAAAAAAAGTTAAATCTCCCAGTTCTTGGAAAATTGGGCAGCTACATATAAAGAATGAAATTTGAACATTTCCTCATACCATATACAGAAATAAACTCAAAATGGATTAAAGACCTAAATGTAATATGCTGCTGCCAAGTCGCTTCAGTCGTGTCCGACTCTGTGTGACCCCATGGACTGCAGCCCATCAGGCTTCTCTGTCCATGGGATTCTCCAGGCAAGAACACTGGAGTGGGTTGCCATTTCCTTCTCCAAAATGTAATATGGGAAACCATAGAAATTCTAAAGAGAACACAGGCAGAACATTCTTTGACATAAATTGTAGCAGTATCTATTCCTAAGGCAAAAGAAATAAAAGCAAAAATTTTTAAATGTGACCTAATTAAATTTAAAAGCTTTTGCACAACAAAGGAAACCATCTACAAAACTAAAAGACAACCTACTGAATGGGAGAAAATATTTGCAAATGATATGTCAGATAAAGCGTTGATATCCAAAATATATAAACAACTCCTACAACCCTTATGGCAGAAAGTGAAGGGAAACTAAACAGCCTCTTGATAAAAGTGAAAGAAGAGAGTGAAAAAGCTGGCTTAAAACTCAACATTCAAAAAACAAAGATCATGGCATCCTGTCCCATCACTTTGGGGCAAATAGTTGGTGAAACGTGACATACTTTATTTTCTTGGGTTCTAAAATCACTACAGATGGTGACTGCAGCCATGAATTAAAAGACACTTGCTCCTTTTAAGAAAAGCTATGACCAACCTAGACAGCATATTAAAAAGCAGAGACATTACTTTGCCAACAAAGGTCCATATAGTCAAAACTATTATTTTTCCAATAGTCATGAATGGATGTGAGAATTAGATCATAAAGAAGGCTGAACACTGAAGAATTGACGCTTTTGAACTGTGGTGTTGGAGAAGACTCTTGAGAGTCCCTTGGACTGCAAGGAGATCCAACCAGTCCATCCTAAAGGAAATCAGTCCTGAATATTTATTGGAAGGACTGATGCTGAAGTGGAAGCTCCAATATTTTGGCCACCTGATGCCAAGAACTGACTCATTAGAAAAGACCATGATGGTAGGAAAGATTGAAGGCAGGAGGAGAAGGGGAGGACAGAGGATGAGATAGTAGGATGGCATCACTGACTCAATAGATACGCGTTTGACCAAGCTCCAGGAAATGGTGAAGGTCAAGGAAGCCTGGTGTGCTGCAGTCCATGAGGTTGCAGAGTCACGCACGACTGAGCTACTGAACAATAACAGCATACAACTCAACAAGAAAAACAAAAAAAACAAAGACGATTCAATTCAAAAATGAGCAGAAGACCTGAATAGACATTTTTCCAAAGAAGACTTATAGACAGCTAACAGACGCATGAAAATCTCAACATCAATAATTACTAGAAAAATAAAAATCAAAACCACAATGAGATTTCATCTCATGTCTGTTAGAATAGCTAAAATCAAAAAGTCTACCAGTCCCCTAAGGGGAGAGTAGGGTCTGTCTCCCCACTCCTTTTTTCAATTTTTCATACCTTTTTTCCCTCCCCTTTCTCTCAAACAGAAACACACCCAGAGTCCTATTTTTGAGATTTTTCCTCTCCTCTCCTTTCCTCTCTCTCACACACACAGATACAACTATTCCCTTTCTCTCTCTGTGTGTCTCTCTCTGAGCTCCTCCATTCTCCCTCCCTCACCCCACTTATCTGCTCTGCGATCTGTGAGGATGCCAGCCCTGCCCAACTAGAGATGCCAAAAATGGGGATATGCCTTCTTGACAGAGGACATGGGCCACATCCCCTGTGCCTCCCCACCCCCTTCCCCTACAGACTATTTTATTACCTCATAGGCACCTCATTTTAAACCAATAGACTCCCTCGGTGGGAAAAAATAAAAGTCTACAGATAACCATTGTTGGCAAGGATGTGGAGAAAAGGCACTCAAGTCCATTGTTGGTGGTAATATAAACTGGTGTAGCCACTGTTGAAAGCAGTGTGGAAGCCTCTCAAAAAACTAAAGGTAGAACTAACTTATGACCCAGCAATTACAGTTCTTGACATATATTAAAAAATAATACCTCAATGAAAATGGCAGCATTATTTATAATAGCCAAGATATGGAAGCACCCTAAGTGTTCCTCAGCAGATGGAGGTGTTGCAGGAAGGTGGACCCCTTCCAGGGCCTGAAACTGGGCTCTTGTCTAACACTCAGAAATGAATTGTCTGAGGAGACACATGTGCTGACAAAGCAAGAGATTTTACTGGGAAAGGGCACCCGGGTGGAGAGCAGTAGGGTAAGGGAACCCAGAAGAACTGCTCTGCCACTTGGCTTGCAGTCTCAGGTTTTATGGTGATGGAATTAGTTTCCAGGTGGTCTTTGGCCAATCATTCTAATTCAGAGTCTTTCCTGGTGGCGCACGCATCGCTCAACCAAGATGGATGTTAGCGAGAAGAATTCTGAGAAGTGGACGGACACGCGGTGTCTCCTTTCGACCTTTCCCGAACTCTTCCGGTTGGTGGTGGCTTATTAGTTCTGTATTCCTTATCAGGATCTCCTGTCATAAAACAACTCATGCAAATGGTTACTGTGGTGCCTGGCCAGGGTGGGCAGTTTCAATCAGTGTGCTTCCCCTAATAGAGGTGCCATCTGTATTTGCATGAAACTTCTCACCAAGCAGGGCTGGAGCAGGGCCTACACAATTGTCAGTGATCATGCAGATCAGTGCCACACTAGTGAAGGAAAAGGCAGCTTGGAGCCAACAAATCAGCACAGCCTGATAAGAGCCCAGCAGTCCTACAAGTCCTTGGTGCAGATGCACGAAAAACATGGCTGCTGCACACCCCTGAATGAACTTAGCTAACCTTAGGGTGCCCTCTCCTTCCCCCTTCCCCAGGCAACACTGGACCAGTCATCTGAATGTTGTATTTGGATCTCATGCTGCCTCTGTGGTTCCTTCCCTCATTTTTCCTGGACATGATGGAAAGCTCTCCCCATCGTAGGACAACCATGGTTGTTCTAAATGCTAAGGAAAAGAAAAGAAAAGAAAACTGTTTTAAGTACTCAAAACTGACTTACAGGCCAACCGACCACCTGCCTGGAAATCTTGCTAGCAGAAAATCCTTAGAATATTTTCAGCCTCCTTATATTGCTGGAAACTGAGCTGTGTGCAACTAAAACTCTCTTACCTATGCTGTGTATTTGTAATTTATTTTCTCTTATTTCATATACATTGCTTTGTGGGGGGCAGGGGTTACAGTGTATGATGGATGTGAATGAAAAACAGTACATCTTTGGGAAAACAATTACAGTTTGTTAATTTGAATGCATATTATTACATTGTGTGTGTGTGTGTGTGTGTGTATAAAACAGTGGAATATTACTCAGCTATAAAAAGGATGAAGTTCTGCCATTCACAACAATATGGAAAGATTATTATGCTTAGTGAAATAAGTCTGAGAAAGAAAAATACTGTATGTTATCACTTATATGTGGAATCTGAAAAGTAAAACCAATGAATGTATACAACAAAACAGAAATGGACTCACAGATCTAGAAAACAAACTAGTGGTTACCAGTGGGGAGAAAGAGGGGAGGAAGAGCATGGTAATTGGGATTAAAGGGATTAAAAGACACAAGCTACTATGTCAAAATAAATATGATACAAAGATTCAATGTACAGCACAGGGAAAATAGCCAGTACTTTATACTAACTTTAAATGGAGCATAATCTGTAAAAATATTGAATCACTGTGCTATACATCTGAAATGAAAATAATATTATAAATATTTAATTAAAGATTAAATTAAATGGACTTTAATTAAAACAAAAAATGTGAATAAAGTCAGAGGATTTAATGTTTAAAAAGTTAAATCTAACTAAAATCAGACTGTATGAATAAGTTATTTTTAAAAATTAAAAATATTGAGTCCAGAATTGGTCTTTCATATGCACACCTAAGTATGTCATATTCTCCTCACAATATGTTTTATAAACCCACACAGGGATCTTCAACTTCCACTACAAGCTCTTTTCAACTCTGGTTATAATGAGGAGAAATTGTGATGCTTTGGATGCACTCCAGAGAAAAAGATTAAAATATTCCCCTATCATTATTGTACTATAAAAACAAATGCAACTTCATTTTTATTACTTCTTCAAATATGCCAAGAAGGCTTAACAAAACAGTATAATTAAATTATGGTGAAATTATTTCATTTCTTTACAGAGAAACAAAATATTCTGTAGAAAGTATAAAGTAGGAAAATAGATGAAAATCAACAAAAGGGAGATACCACAGTTCTATTTGTCTCTTCTGAGAAAAGAAACGGAGAGATTTTTTTCAAAATTTTATATTCATTGCTTTAAATATTTCTACTAATCTGAAACAGGAAGTTCAAAACAGCAATCTTTGTGTTAAATCTAGGATATGATCATGTCAGTATTCATTAAAATTCTACTTTACTTGTTCTTGGCTGAGCACCGAAAAACTGATGGCTTTGAACTGTGGTGTTGGAAAAGACTCTTGAGAGTCCCTTCGACTGCAAGGAGATCAAACTAGTCAATCCTATAGGAAATCAACCCTGAGTAATCATTAGAAGGACTGATGCTGAAGCTGAGGTTCCAATACTTTGGCCACGTGATGCAAAAAGCTGACTCATTAGAATGATTGATTGCAGGAGGAGAAAGGGACAACAGAGGATGAGATGGTTGGATGGCATCACCAACTCAATGGACATGAGTTTGAGCAAGCTCCAGGAGATGGTGATGGACAGGGTGGCCTGGTGTGCTGCAGTCCATGGGGTCGCAAAGTGTCGGACATGACTGAGTGACTAAACAACAATAAAATCCTCTACCTCATATAATCTTTGTTTGTTCCACTTAATACCTCTATAAGCTAGTTGACTGAACAGTGGCAAAGTAGAAAGCAATTTTACTCACTATTCACAACAGATCCTCCATACTTACTTCCCAATAAGGGGGAGTATAATTTTAGAATATATGCTTTGGAGTCAGACCCTGGCTTGAATTCAGTTTCTTCTTGTCAACTATATAATCGCATGTTTCTTTTCCAAGCTTGAATTTCTTTATATCCTTAGGATAATAATACTAAAAAGTTTCTCCTCAGAGTTTTGATTTTTGAGATGGTATTTCTTAGAGAAGTGCTTCTTTTATGGTATACACAAACCAAATATTATCTATAATTTTGTTTTTATTGCTATCATAATCATTGTTATTAATTCAAAATGAATATTGAAGTTACCCTCCCTTTCCCAGGAGAATTCTAAATCACAAGAAATAAATGTGAAACCAATGATGACTAAAAACCTAAGATGTGTAGCTATGGAGATGTGTTTCTCAATCCCATGGGTACATCACATAAGCCACTGGTCTAAGGCAGAATAGTCTCATATTGTTAATCTTATACTCTTGTATAAAAACATACCATTTATAAAAAGAGTTTAAAATCCATGAGTTTGTTCTAGTTCTTTCCTCCATGATAAAATAAGCTTGTATCTCAGAACTAATTTTACTCTTTTTTTTAATTTTATTTTAATTACTAAGTCTCTAGAACACCAGATCTGTTTTTAAAATTTATTTTATGGGTTAGCTCCAAGAGATTTATGAGTTCACTGAAGTCAAGGCAAATATGGGTAAGTATAGCTACTTACATTGTCTCCTAGTGACACACTTATCTTTAGCTGGTTCTTCATTTTAACTACAGCCAGAGCAATTTTTATTTTTTTTTAATTTTTATTATTATTTACTTTACAATATTGTATTGGTTTTGCCATACATCAACATGCATCTGCCATGGGTGTACAATTGCATTGATTCAATAATATCACAAGTACATCTGATTGACCCATATTAATATTCTCTTAATTTTAAGATAAATATCAAAATCCTTGATTTGAATTGAAGGCTCTAAAAGGTTTGAATTTTATCTACCAAAATAGTCACATTTGTCTCTTTCCACTTCCTAAAATATATCATCCCTCCCCCTGTCACAGGACCTTAATACATGCTGGTCTTTCTCCCAAAATACTGTCTCCTCTGATCATCAACACACTCTAATTCATTCTTCAGATATCAGGACATCTTTTTCTAACCTCCTTGGTTAGAGTAGACAACTCATCATATCCTCTCATAGGACCATGTACCTCCCAATGTAATTTATAATAACAGTTCAGTTTTAAATTTACTTATGCATTGATTTCTGCCTCCAACACCATGCTATAAACTCCTTTTTGGAAAGTATTTGGTCTGCATTTGTTCACCTTTGAATTATCACCATTTAGCACAATGCCTGCCAAAATAGATGCCTGTTAAATGAATGCATGAATACCTCAATGAATGAAAAAGTTAAAAAACACATTTCCAATCTCCAATCCTTATCAAGCTATAGTGTAATATGGAAAGCAGAAGATTTTTCTAATTATTCTTTGAGGTCTTAGTTGTCTCACCTAATGTCTAATACACAATCAAGAAATCTGTGGAATAAAGGCATAAATAAAGTCTGACACAGTGCTGACAATAGTTTATTTTTGGTTTAAACAGGAATTTTTAAATATTTTGTTGAGATTCTTAAAAATTGAGATTGTACTGAGATTTTATTCTTAGCATTTGATAATATCTTTCTTTAAACCAAGCCTATTATTATTCTCTTAATAATTTTTCTTAAATATGTTCATTAATTTAATTAATTAAAACAAAAATATAATTATGTTAATATTTCTTTACCTAGTTTGATAAAGATAAATACTTTTCAAAATGGCATGGAAAGGCATCTCTTCCTTGAAAACTAAAGAGATTCGTGTCTCTTAGTATTTTGCATCAAAAATATATATTACAATTTATCTAGGTAAAAACTTCAAACTTGATGTTATATTTTCCACAATGCAAAAATATTACTAAAGAACAAATCAGAAAATTCACAGAATTATTAATATATAATACTATAATACTTTTAAGAAACAGTAATTTAGTTGCTAAACTAAAAAAAATAATCTTGAGAGGCAGGTAAAATATATAGACTTACTAATTTATTCAAGAAACTTGATTAGAAACAAGAATCTAAGTGGGGAACAATAAGCAACATTGGTGCTATGCAATGATGCATATGAAAAATTGGCTTAGAATACTTGAGGGAAAAATAACACTTTAGCACCTGATGCAATTAAAATCTACTTATTTTACAAAACCTTATTTCTTATTGTGTTGCTTGATCAACTTTCTGCCTACCTTTTTCCCCTTAAGAAACAAAAAGCCCAGCTGAACATTTTAATACCAACATTAATAAACTAAAATAAATAATTTCCTCTAAATGTTATTTCATCGTTGAGTGAATTCTTGTGTTGAGTGATTTCTATAGCTTTTGTAAGAGTTCCAATAGTGTAGCTTATGGCTGTTCTAATCGAGCTCTTTTTAGATTTTTACATGATTAGTCAGAAAACCAGATTCTTTCACCTCCTCCCATTGTTAATTGTGGATTGATATTTGAGAAAATGATAAAGTAATGATAAAGCTGAAAATATAATATTTTGAAATTAAAGCATTCTTCTTTTAGTAACATGAAAAAAATAGTTTATTGCTTTGACACAAATTTTGTATTTTATATTCTGATATCCTTCAGTTCAGTTCAGTTCAGTCACTCAGACGTGTCGGACTCTTCGCGACCCCATGAATCACAGTACACCAGGCCTCCCTGTCCATCACCGACTCCCGGAGTTCACCCAAACTCACGTCCATCGAGTCAATGATGCCATCCAGCCATCTCATCCTCTGTCGCCCCCTTCTCCTCCTGCCCCCAATCCCTCCCAGCATTAGAGTCTTTTCCAATGAGCCAACTCTTCACATAAGGTGGCCAAAGTACTGGAGTTTCAGCTTTAGCATCAGTCCTTCCAAAGAACACTCAGGACTGATCTCCTTTAGGATGGACTGGTTGGATCTCTGTGCAGTCCAAGGCACTCTCAAGAGTCTTCTCCAACACCACAGTTCAAAAGCATCAATTCTTCAGCACTCAGCTCTCTTCACAGTCCAACTCTTACATGCATACATGACTACTGGAAAAACCATAGCCTTGACTAGACAGACCTTTGTTGGCAAAGAAATGTCTCTGCTTTTGAATATGCTATCTAGGTTGGTCATGACTTTCCTTCCAAGGAGTAAGTGTCTTTTAATTTCATGGCTGCAATCACCATCTGCAGTGATTTTGGAGCCCCCCAAAATAAAGTCTGACACTGTTTCCACTCTTTCCCCATCTATTTCCCATGAAGTGATGTGGACCAGATGCCATGATCTTCATTTTCTGAATGTTGAGCTTTAAGCCAACTTTTCCACTCTCCTCTTTCACTTTCATCAAGAGATTTTTTAGTTCCTCTTCACTTCTGCAATAAGGGCGGTGTCTTCTGCATATCTGAGGTTACTGATATTTCTCCCGGCAATCTTGATTCCAGCTTGTGCTTCTTCCAGCCCAGCGTTTCTCATACTTAACTCAGACCAACATTTCAGACTGCATTCCAAGAAGCAAACTTACAAACCAATCTTTAATAAAACAGTAGAGAAGAATAAAATGACTTCAAGACAAATACATCCACTAACTGAGTTTTCTTCATTTTGAAGCATATGAGACTTAAAACAATATTCTGCAACTTTTACCTAACTAAGCTTTTAAAAAGTATAAATGTATTGATTAGTAATCAACTTTCAATTCTAATGGAGCAAAAGCAAATTCTTCATAAAATTCCACTTCCAACCTTAAACTTAAACAATATAGGGCTAATGCAAAAATTATTTCAGGGCTTCTCAGGTGAGAAGCTGTAGTGGTAAAGAATCTTCCTGTCAATGCAGGAGACACAAGAGATGCAGGTTCAATCCCTGGGTCAGAAAGACTCACTGGAGAAGGAAATGGCAACCCACTCCAATTTTCTTGCCTAGAAAATTTCATGGACAGAGGCAGGCTATAGTTCATGGGGTCACAAAAAGTTGAACAAGACTGAGCACATACACACACAATGCAAAATTATACACAAGTATATTTACTGCTGGTCTTCCCTGGTGAATCAGATGGTAAAGAATCTGCCTGCAATGTGGGAGACCTTGGTTCGATCCCAGGGTTGGGAAGGTCCTTTGGAGGAGGGTATGGCAACCAAGTCCAGTATTCTTACCTAGAGAATCCCCACATACAGAGGAGCCTGGCAGGCTGCAGTCCATGGAGTCACAAAGAGCCAGACAAGACTGAGCGACTAAGCACAGAACAGCAGACATTTATTGCTAGTGTATCAGAGTCATAAGTTCTGTTTTATCAGTTTTTGTGATGGTTCTAATCTTTAAACCCACCCTTTATAATCAGTTTGTGATTCTGGGACTGGGACTGCTTTGTCCTCTGGCTTCTGTATTCTGTAAGTCTCTACCAATATATGGTACCAGAAAAGTACTGGAAGAATTAAGGTAAAAGAAGGGACATACTCCTCCCTGTTTGTTTCCTGATCTTGTTTTCTGTTTCTTGCTGCTCTATCACCACAGCAACAACATTTCACCCTGACAGTAATATTCCATTTCAGCAACAGCAGTTGATTTCAGTTTGCTCTTTCCAAACACTTTCAGGATCAACCTTATGACACCTCCTCAGAGATGTCAGCTTCATTGAGTGAGCAGCGACTCTTGAACATCTTGAGTTTCAGCACCTGAGTTTCAGGCTCTGCAGATTCACTACTCCATCTCCAATGTTTTAATAACATCAGTCTTTCCATTGTCCCAGCTTTAAGATGAAATCACCTTCCAGTAGCTACTCTCCCTGATGCAGTAGCATATAAGCTTTCTCTTTCCAGTCTTCCAATACCTATATTACATCTTTATATTAAATACACCTGATCAAAATGAAAATTAAAGAGAAATAACACTGAAAGCTACTGTAGTTCCCATCTCCAGACTGGACCCTGAAAAATACATATGTCTTAATTACAGATTAACAAATAATTGTTTAAGTCCTTTGCCTACAGGTATTTATTTATGAAATCAATGTGTGAATTCTTATTCATTTTTCAGCTGAACTTCAATCCCTCAACGTCATTGAAAAATAAATCAATGTTGCATTTAAACACTCTGGGTTTGTTTTTTGTTTTTTTTTTTTTAAGAAAAAATGAGCCACTCTTAGCATTACTCGGTGAAAAGTGGCTTCCAATACATTTTCTCTGCCTTCTTACATACTCAAGCAGTCTGAATTAACAACAACCAAGGCTTTCATCTCTAATTCTCTACTCCACTGACATGCACTTATCTTTTAAATCTATTAATTACCCATTAAATATTCTCCCATATGCATGATGGATACAGTAGAAACAAACCTCAGGATTTCAAACAGAGAAGTGAATTTTCCCCCAAATTATTCTTTTTCCAACCTAATGTCACAAGAAAAAAACCTTTGTCACTGTACAAAGACTAAACTACTGTTTCTCCCCCGACACCAAAATCTGTTAGTATGTGCCCACAGCTATACTTAATAGAAACTAAGACAGATGCCACATAAGCAAAACCATAGAACCACCATGGAGCCAGAAAGGACCAAGAAGGTGATAATCATTTGCCCTGAACTGGTTCCAGCCTGACCAGGAGGGCAGCACTTGAGCAGATTAGACTAAAAGCTGCCTTTGCTTCTTTAGGATGTTAGGATCTCCACCCAAACAGAGGATTGCACTTTTTTAGACACAATTAAGCAGCATGTAAAGGAGCCCAAAGGACTGTGCATGCTTCAGCTGTTTCTGGCAATTGCCTCCCTTTTCCTGAATTCAGATGGTGTACTCATCTCTTAGGGATTACCATGGCAGAGTGGTAAGGAATCTGCCGGCCAGTGCAGGAACACAAGAGACAAAGGTTTGATCCCTGGGTCAGGAAGATCCCCTCAAGTAGGAAATGGCAACCCACTCCAGTATTCTTGCCTGGGAAATTCCACAGACAGAGGAGCCTGGGGTGGGGGGGTGGTACAGTTCATGGGGTCACAAAGAGTCAGACACGACTGAGTTGACTGAGCACACACAGGCACACTACTCTCTTACCCTTCAAAGGTTTTGCACTTCCCCTCACCAGCCCCCACCTCACCACTGGAGGAGGGGTATTTAAAGCAGGAGATCACCCTTCCCCAGTCCTTGTTCAATGAATAATTTCTGCTTGGCTTTGCAGAACCTGGACTCTCCTGCATTGGCGCCAGATGCACTGGGTACAGAAAGCTCCTAGCCTTGGTCCACCTGATCCCAGAGCATCTGTAACACTAGGACTAGGTGGAGTAACTCTCTCCAGGGCTTTCATACTATCAAGTATATACTCCTATACTTTACTTTTCTGCACTATGAACTATACTGTCAACTTTCTGAAAATAGAAAGCTTTGTTAATACAATTCCTACTGATAATAATTCAGTTACCGCAATGCCAAGCATTCAGCAGGCTTTCAACAAAATGGAGGATGAATAAATGAATCAATGAAGACATGATCCTCTTGTATTACATGGCTTGTCTAAACACCTGCCATGTCTAAATGTTTCTGTGATCTGTACAATAGCTATTAGTGCTCCCAAAATATAATCTAATCAATAACCTAATTTCTTATTGTGTACACCTGCAATTTGTGTCACACAACACCTGCTGAAACTCATTCTCTAATGTAAAGTATTCTAGCAAACTTTGGAGTCATTAAAATGATTAAATTGTGCCTTATTTAATTTAGTGTTAAGTATATTCTATTGTTTTCTAATTCTTTGGAAAAATGGTAATCCCTCTGTACAGTGTATGTGATAATTCCTTATTAATTAAAAATCTGTTTAACAAGGACAGCAAATTCCCTCTCTACAATAGATAATACAGAACTTATTCTATAATAAACTCCCTCTCAAAGTTCTTAAACTAATTTTATCTCAAGTTCTTTTCTAAGATGCTTTGGCTGTATCAAATGTCATAGAGGGCTTCCCAAGGTGGCACTAGTGGTAAAGAAACCACCTCCCAACGCAGGAGACTTAAGAGACGCTGGTTCAATCCCTGAATGGGAAAACATCCCCTGGAGGAGGAAATGGCAGTTCTTGCCTGGAGAATCCCATGGACAGAGGAGCCTGGCACACTATTGCCTATAAGGTCGCAGGACATGACTATAGGACTCAACTGAAGCAACTTAACATGCACACATGAATGGTTGTAGAAACCATCTGGTATGACTCTCTCTTGATTTCTATGTTCATGATGTCATTTTCCACCATTAAACTTAACTACACTTTCATCACTATAATAAGCACATTATATTATATTTTTCAACTTACCTCTTGCTCTTTGTTCAAAACCTCAGGAACTTCCCTGGTGAAATCTAAAATGGGGCCCTATACTGGGAGAACAAAGAGAGACCAAAGAAAGAATCAAGCCACCCCAGATGGATGATGGAATTTCCATAAGCAAAGGAACTGAAACCCTAGGTTTGTCTTGGGTGGCAACTGCAGTATGAATAGATCTCTGAGCCTACCTGCAAAAATCTTAAAGTTTAAGTAGAGGTCTTAACTGGATTCAGTCTGGAATACTCCAGATGGTCTCAACAACACACTGTTACCTCAGGGCTCTATCCCTGAGGCAGATTCTATTGTAGGGAAAGCAAGCAAAATACACATTCCGAGGACAAGGGTGAGAAGTCTTAGATGCCCAGGTCAACCTGTGGCCATGTTGTCTCAATGACCTTGGATACTTGGAAATATTTTAAATGACTGACTATCTTTTTTTACTAGTCATTTTCCTAGAATATGTATCTTCTCTTTAGAATGGAAAGCTAAAGGGCCTTCGTTTTTGCTATGACATTAATATATCATGAGATTAAAACTTTCCAGAGAGGTTAAGTCAAGTCCTTAACTTTGGAGATAGCACATTCTTACCTCAGTTTGAGGTAAGGGTGTACTACCTTTTACTTATTACCAGTGTTGTTGAGAAGATAAAACAAGATGATTCATATATTTGTGCTTAGAAAATGACCATACAAATTTAAGGCAGATGAAACCTTCCAAATATTCAGATTCAGACTTTCCAGAAATAATGAGTCAGTCTCCATCACTTCTCAGCTCTATATAGTGGTTTCTCTATAGTTACTCTCAGAGTTTTTTGTGTGTGTTCTCTAGTTGACTCTGACAGTGATCAAATTTTGTTTTCCACATGTTTCTAAATGAACTTGAGATTCCTATGGGACTCTCTTTTTACACACATAAGCAGAATTGAAAATCTTTTCATTCAGCCACAATTTCTCTATAATAGATTCTCTCTTGAACCCCTATCTTTTGTGTCTTGTATTAACAACAATATACCTCAAATTCTTACGAGTTTTTGATACTTGCTGAATCTCATTATTCTCCTCCTACTTTCTTTTAAACCAATTCTATTCAGACATTTACACTGCTATTCCATTAAAACTGTTTTTTGTCAAAGTCACCTATGATCACTCCATATCTAAATACAGTGGAAAATTATTATTGGTCATTCTACTCATCCTTGAATTTTTGTGGCTCATTCAACCTCTTTGATACACCATCAGTGTGTGAAGTGAAAGTGAAAGTCGCTCAGTCACACCCAACACTTTGTGACACCATGGACTCTACAGTCCATGGAATTCTCTAGGGCAAAATACTGGAGTGGGCAGCCTTTCCCTTCTCCAGGGGATCTTCCCAACACAGGGATTGAACCCAGGTTTCCCGCATTGCAGGCAGATTCTTTTACCGGCTGAGCCAGAAGGGGTAACTACTAAATATATATGTTCAGCCAGGATATTGTGGATTCATGTAATCAACTATCTAGCCTACATCTCCACTCAGGTTAATAACTGAGATCCAAAAGTATCACATAGTTCAACATAGAATGTGTCCTGATAGTGCCTCTTCTACTCTTCTTAGACAAAGGAAACATATAAAGCTGGAATATATGTTTCCAGTTTTCCAACCCCCAAATCTTGACTTTATCTTTGTCCTATTTCTCAAATATCTGGACATTGTCCTTGTTAGTTTTAGCCTCCAGGTGGTGCAGTGGTAAGGAATCCACCTACCAAAGCAGGAGACACTGGCCATGTGGGTTCCATCTCTGGGTCAGGAAGATTTCCTGGAGGAGAAAATGGAAACCCTCTCCAGTATTCTTTACTGGAAAATTCCATGAATAGAGGATGCTGGTGGGCTACAGTCCATGAGACTGCAAAGTGTTTGACATGACTGAGCACACACACACACACCCACTCAAAATAAATCCAGCATCAAGTCACTTCTCATCACCTCTGTAGTTAACACCCTAGGCCAAGCTCTCAGTATCTCAGTAGCATTTGATTCATTTTTCTACTTGCAGATTCACCCTCCTTAACAGTAGCAGTGAGAGGAATTTTCCAAAACGTAGGTCATATATGTACCACTAGCCCACACAGAACCGTTAAATAGCTTTACAGAGTGAAAGACAGTATCCGAATACTGATAAGCAAAGCCCTATGTGATCTGACCCCCTATTGCTTCTCTAAGAGCTCATTTCTTACCACTTTCCAATTGTTCATTCTGTTCCAGTCACACTGGCCTCCTTGCTATTCCTGTAATATGTTAAGTTCACTTCGGCCTCAGAACACTCACAGTTGCCCTAAGTTGTGTTTGAAATCACCTAATGGATTACACTTCCATTTCTCATGCTTCCTTTCTGAAATGTCACCTTAGGAGTCAGACCTCCCCTGTTCACCTGTTAAAATGTTAATGTAACTAAGGGCTCTGTCTAATAAAATCATCCTGCTTTTATTTCATAACTTATCACTCATGATATGTTTTATTTATTTGACTACTCCTTATCTTCCCAGACTAGAATGAAAGCTCTGTGTGACTGAGGCCATGCTCTCTTTCATTAGCTAGTATAGTTTCATCTTCTAAGAGGCTCAATACATAATATTTATAGCACATGATAGGAACTTAATAAATATTTCTTTAATATCTAAAGTGGGATTGAGAAAATAGAAACTTTAAACTGTATCTAAAACATTGAAACTAATCTATTTGCCATAATATTAGTAATTTCCCCCTGTAAATAGGTACATTGTCTTATAAAGTACCTTAATGCTGTGGACATAAGTTAAAATATTAAAAGGATTGGATATCTAGAAGAGAGAAAATAGAATACTGAAGAAGACTTTCTTTGCAGGGTGTGCTGAACTAATTGCTTCTTAGCATGGAAATCACTTGTAAAAGTTTCACAGAGGGAGACTAAATGCTAAATACACAGGTTAAAGATTTTGACTAAGATCGAAAGTTTCATTCAGAAAAGGGAGAAGTAAGTGCAAGTGGAACAAAAAGGGCTTTCACATTAAGAAGAGTTCTATGGCTAGGAGACGTGAATGTAAAATGAGAAAAACCCTTGTTTTCCATAGGACCTGGTACTATGAATACACTTATACTAAATATTTGTTGTACTCATTATTGGTTTAATTATAGTGATAAAATTCCATAGCAAGATTCTGGTATATAACAGTAGTAAATGGAAGAATTTTGATCTTTAAGGGGAAAACAGTAACGATATAAAACTGGCTCTATTTCTTTTGCCAGAAGAATATTTTCTGGAATTTCAAGCCTGTGTGCTTGAGCTCATTGCTCCCACATTTTCAAAATGCCTAAGATCATGTACACATCAAGGTGTGAGTAAGGACAGAATAAGGCAGCAATTTGAAAATAATAAGTGATGAATTTGTATTCCTTCAAAATATAAAACTTAGTTCAATTCTAAAATGCACAGTTCTGTAATGGATTGTTGTTCAGTCATTAAGTCGTGTACAGCTCTTTGTAACTCCATGGACTGCAGCATGCCAGGCTTCCCTGTCCTTTACTATCTCCCAGAGTTTACTCAAACTTATGTCCATTGAATCAGGGATGCCATCCAATCATCTCACTCTCTGTCACCCCCTTCTCCCCCTGCCCTCAATCTTTCCCAGAATCAGGATCTTTTCCAATGAATCAGCTCTTCATATCAGTGGCCAAAGTATTGGAGCTTCAGCTTCACCATCGGTGCTTCCAATGAATATTCAGGGTTGATTTCCTTTAGGATTAACTGATTTGATCTCCTTGCTGTCCAAGGGACTCTCAAGAATCTTCTCCAGTACCACAGTTGAGAAGCATCAGTTCTTCGGCACTCATCCTTCTTTATGGTCCAGCTCTCACATCTGCTTATGACTACTGGAAAAAACCATAGGTTTGACTATATGGACCTTTGTCAGCAAAGTAATGTCTCTGCTTTTTAATACACTGTCTAGCTTGGTCTTAGCTTTTCTCCCATACATAAATCATTTTATCATAACTTTTATCATGTCAAAGTTTACTTAAAATATTCTTAGAATTCTAAACTGATTTGAAATATTTACCAATTAAGTGGAGCTTCCCAGGTGGCACTAGTGTTAAAGAACTCGCTTGGCAATGCAGGAGACATAAGAGACATGGGTTCAGTCCCTGGGTCATTAAGATCCCCTGAATTAGGAAAGGGTAACCACTCTAGCATTCTTGCCTGGAGAATACCCCTGGACAGAGGAGCCCAGCAGGCTAGTCTACAGGGTCTCAAAGAGTTGGGCATAACTGAAGTGACTTAGCAGACATAAATCTCATGAAACTCTTATAATGCCATTTGGTTGCTGAGAACTATAAAATTCTTAGTATAAACAAACTGTCCAACCTTTCTGTGCTATGAGAATTAATTAAACTCTACTATAGCTTCTATTGGCCCAAGACCCTGATCCTTGGAAGATCATGCTCCTCCATCCCCCTTAAAGTTTATACATGAAAAAGCTCAAGACTGCTACAATGGTTAACATTGGCTAATCACCTGCAATGCAGGAGACCCCAGTTCGATTCCTGGGTCAGTAAGATCTGCTGAAGAAGGGATAAGCTACCCACTCCAGTATTCTTGGGCTTCCCTGGTGGCTCAGCTGGTAAAGAACCACCTGCAATGTGGGAGACCTGGGTTCAATCCCCGAGTTGGGAAGATCCCCTGGAAAACGGCTACCCACTCCAGTATTCTGGCCTAGAGAATTCTATGGACTGTATAGTCCCTGGGGTTGCAAAGAGTCAGACACAACTGAGCGACTGTGACTTGCGCTTGCACTCACCTATCATCCTGACTGGGCCATGGGGCGCCTAGATATTTGGTGAAGCATTATTCTGGGTGTGTCTCTGGGAGTGTTTTTGAATGAGATTAACATTTGAGTCAACAGACTGAATAAAGAAGTTAGTCACTCTCCCTCACATGGGTGGCCCTCATCCAATAAGTTGAAAAGAACAAAAAGCCTCACCATTCTAGGAAAAGAGCAAAATATTCCTGCCAGACTGCCTTGAGCCGGAACATTAGTTTTCTCCTGACTTTGACTCAAGTTGAAATGTTGGCTTTTCTTGGGTCTTGAGTCTGCTGGCTTTAGGCTGGAACTTACACTATCAATTCCCCAGTTTCTCGGGCCTGGATTCAGACTGGAAGCACCCCTGGGTCTCTAGGTTGCACACTAAGACCTTGGGCCTTCTTAGCCTCTATACTGGTGTGAGTCAGCTGCTAAAAATAAATTATGTGCATGTGCGTGTGTGTGCACGCATGTGTGTATCCTTTTTGGTCCTGTTCCGCTCGAGAGCGATATTACAACTGACAGAAGAATTTGCTCTTTATTTCAGCCAAAACTTGACTATAGGTCCTTGACCTTCCTTTTTTTAGAGCAGTTCATTTAGCAAACTTTTAATTATAAATCCTCTCTCTTCCCTTCAAGATGAAAGTTTTCTACCATGCAGAAATGTCTCCGTAAGAACTTGGGAAACAAGCTCTTTGAAATGAGAACCTCCAGGGAGACAGCTCTCTTATCTCCTAGTTCCCAAGGGAGGGTAGGAGCCTAACTTTGGTGAGTGCGGTATCCAATTTACAAAACAACCTTATGTCCTAAAGACATTAAAAGTACGTTTCTCCTCCAGATTAGTGCTAATTAACAAGCCCTAAAGACCTAGTCACATTGACAAGCTCCCTTAATGCCCTTCAGTACTTAACTTTTAGCATGCCCAGAATTTTAAAAGCCTCCTATCTTTTTTTTTGGTGGAGTTGAGCACATTGTATACTGAAGTCTCTCTTCCCTACTGTTGTAGTTTGAATAAAATCTACCTTGCAATTTTTAACCAGTGGCTGGTGAATAATTTCTCTTTGGCATCACTTTGTCACTCTATAGAATAGAAACTGACTTTGGAAATGTAGTTAGGAACATAGAAGACAGTACAAACTGATTTAAGTTTTTTCCCTGCTTTCTGAACCTTATTTTTTAATGGACTCCACAATTTATGTAGGTCGTCCTGGTGTAGTAGTAAAAATAGTAGTAGTGGTAGCAGTGAAAGCTAGCATTTATTAAGCAATTGATCTAAGCCAGGCTCTGGTTTAAGTGTTCTGTGTTTATCAATTTACTCAACCTCATAACAGTGACAGTATGTTATACTAATCCAAATCCCTTTTTATATTTGAAAAATTCAGGCAGCAGAGAATTAGAACTGTTGGGACGTGATAGTGAAAAATAGAATGGAAAGAACACATGAAAGAGACAGACTGGAAATAGAAACAAAAGGAAATAATGAAGGCTCAGATTCAAGAAAAGATTCCACATCAAGTTTATTTCCCTGTTTTTATTTTGTTTTTGTCTTGCTTTGTCTTTGAGGTAGGGGATTGCGTACATTGTGGAACAGTAACTGAGGTGGTCATGAATAGGATAATAAATTTGGCTTTAGTATAAACTGAGTTTATATGGCAATACCTAACAGGTAATTAGAAATGTGGGTCAGTTGCCCAAGAGAAAAGTGAAACCTGAGGAAAGAAATTTGGAAAACCTAGTAAGATGATACTTGATAGGAATGTATGAAATTGAAGTATAAGGAAGACAGCCAAAGGAAGGACTTAAACAAAGCCTTTTTTGAAGACCTGAAAGAAGAGGAGGCAAAAGTGGAGTCTGAGAAACTTTATTTTTTTCTAAAGGCTTATCGTGTTATTTAATCACAGAGGGGAGAGAAGTTAAGTAAGCAAATTTCCAAGAGTTCTAAATGTCGCAGAGATCTCAAGGAGGGATGAGGAATTACTGAGAACAAAATATTGGAGTTAAGAATAAACACTGATGACTGTCAAGAGAGTAGTTGCAGTGTAGGGAGAGGCAGGAGCCAGATTGCAAATGCTTATAAAGGGAGTTGTTGGTAAGAAAGTGATGGTTGTTTATTCTTTTCAGATATTGAAATTGAGGGGAGAAACAAATAGAATGGTGGAGAAATAGAGCCAAGGAAATGAGTTTTAAGATCAAAGATGTTGGCCTTATTCAAAAGATAAAGGGACAAGGGAAGAATTGACAAGGAGAGAAAGAAAGCATTAATTACTGGAAACTGTTTCTTGTATTCTCCTTGTATCAATTTTTGATCCTTTTTTCCTTATATTTTTGTCTTAGGTATTTTGAGTTTTGCCACTTTCAAGCAGGTAACCGTCAGCAATACTGTCTCTCTGTATCTCCTTTTCCACCTATGAAATTAGAATAACAATAATCATCTTGGTCTGGCCTGCCTTATGGATTTACTCATTCAGAGGGTCCAAACCAGAAGTATTTGCAAACCAGATTATAAAATATACAAGTAAAGATTCGAAACTAAAATTAATTATGTAGGAAACTTAAAATTTTGTGTTATTTTTATTGCTTGCTTCCTATGTCTCTCCTTGAAGAATTCCAAGGAGAGACATTACAGTTCTCTTTGCTACTCCCATAAAAGGACCTGCCTGAAACTCATCTTCAACTGCTTCTAGCTATAGATCTAAGTTTGCTGTTTTTCTATTCAACTGTGTCTGCATCCTAAAAGTATAATGGTAGAAAATGAGCCAAAATGCCAGTCAAATAGTTGTGGGTCCATTCTAATGAAAATAACTTATTCACCATTGCTCATGTATGTATAGGAACTGATATATATCTTCATTTCCATTACTCAGAAATACATTCTGTTTCTTAAAGTTAGTGTACTCTGGTTATCATACGATTATGTGTGGCATTAATTTTCCTTCCTGGTACATTCCCTTTTTATAAGCTGTAAGCATCATAAACTTGGGAGGTTTTATTGGAAAGTCAAGGTGGCAGAGTTATGAAAATGACTCAGAAATGATGCTTCCCTGCCGCAACAGTGTTGATTTACTTGTAATGCTAAACACACTCCACTAAGTCATACACAGCTCTTGGGAAAAGGATGACTAATTAGCTCAGTGAC
The DNA here is from genome assembly GCF_029407905.1 of Bubalus kerabau. Lineage (NCBI taxonomy): Eukaryota > Metazoa > Chordata > Mammalia > Artiodactyla > Bovidae > Bubalus > Bubalus kerabau. The sequence continues at coordinate 59,331,531 of NC_073630.1, forward strand.
TTATCCGCCCACATGCTCTGCTGATTCTGATACATTAAAACATTTTATTAGCCTGCAAGGTCAGGAAATCTTACTGTGTGGGTAGTGTTTCTAAAAATTTAATAGCAATAGCCTGATGTTAGTTCCTTCACATCTATAGATTGGAAATAAATCCTCAAAGATGAATAAACTCATATACTTATTTCTCAGAACTCTTTTTCATACTTAGGTCTCAACAAATACTGAAATGTTTAAAAGGGAATAATCATTCACAAGGTGAGATTATTATTCACATGTTGACAAATAAATGCAACTGTCTAAAAACTTAGAATTCCTTGCTGCATTATACCCATTATATTAATACATTTCAATATGAGATGAAGACTTGAAGTTCACAGTTGTGTATGAAGTGCCCTCTTCCGGCATTTCCTACCAGTAGATTAGGGCTTTTCAGGTGGTGCTAGTGGTAAAGAACCTGCCTGGCAATGTAGGAGACATAAGAGACACGGTTCCAATCCTTGGGTTGGGAAGATGCCCTGTAGTAGGAAATGGCAACCCACTCTAGTATTTTTGCCTGGAGAATTCTATGGCCAGAGGAGCCTGGCAGGCTACAGCCCATAGGGTCACAAAGAGGTGAACACCACTGAAGTGACTTAGCACACACACACCTGTAGGTCATCCTCAGCAAATATTTCTAAAGAATGACATGCCTCAAGAAGCCCAACGTGTAGCTGCCGGTAGTAGAGCTGGAAGCAGAACCAGAGTAACTGAATATTCTAATAGGACTTCTGTAATCACAAGTGACATTAGCCTGTATTCAATCTTTAGCAGATAGAATACACAGAAATTGAAAACTTAATTTCCAACCTCACCATGAGTAATCATTAGTTAAACAGAGAAATATTACATTAAGTTATACAACTATGGTTGCTGTTGAGTTGGGAGAATCAGGGTCATCTCTTAGATAACATCACCAACACAATGGACATGAATTTAAGCAAACTCCAGGAGATAGTGGAAAACAGAGGAGCCTGATGTACTGAAGTCCATGGTGTAGCAGAATCAGACACAACTTAGCATCTGAAGAACGAACAACTTAATTTCCTAGCATTGGGTAAATCCTGTAGACTGTGCATTGTTTTCTTTGCATACAAAAGATGGCAGCATTTATTCCTAGGCAGATAATTTATTTTTATGCTAATCATTAAAGTACTCCATACAGTTAAGTAGTGGCTTTTACAGCAAAAATGTACTGAAGCAAAAGCATTGTGGGGGAAAAAAAAGATAAAAATAATAAGTAAAGCCATAGGGCAACAAAATGAGTTGAATTGTGTATTTTTGTATGCAGAAATAATGAATTGATTGACCTGAAGCAGAAAATATTTAAGGTTTACCTGTTTTGCAACCTTTCAATAAGTATCATATTATCCCAAATAACTATATGCTTTAAAAACATGCAAGAAATGTTATTTTTTTCTTTTTGTTTTAGATTCAGTTATCAACTGTGTCCACATCCTAAAATATTCAACAGTGTCCACATACTAAAAGTATAAAGTGAAAGAGAAGTGAAAATGCCAGGGAAGTAGATTCGCATCAGTTCTAATAAAAATGACTTACCCTTTTTCATTTAATTTTACTAACTCATATATTTGCATCATTTTGGGTAGAAAAGAGCACAAGAAAGAGTATGAACTACTTGGATATCACAGGTCTGGGTTTAAATTTAGATTCTGCTACAGATCTCACTGTGTAACCTTGAAGGTATATCATACTCCATCCATCTCAGCATCAATTTTTTGAGCTATGACATGATGATATCAAGTCAAATGATTGCAGAGTTTATGTAGCTCAAAAGCTCCATGCTCTATGCTCAGTACCAAGCACCTGCATATCTATGCAGATGAAATGTGGATGAACTGAAGCTTTCCACATGTGTCTGGGAAAAGTACTTTTAAACACAATTACCATCCGAGTTAAAATTAGAAAATCAAAAACATTTCATTCAAGACAAAATATATGTTCCTAATGGCATTATTGCCATATATATTATGGCAATTATCAAGACAAATTATATGTTCATAATATAAATGGCATTATTGCCATATAAAATTAAGAAAATCAAAAACATTAAAATTTCATTCAAAAACATTTCATTCAAGACAAAATATATGTTCATAATATATATGGCATTATTGCCATAGTTAAGACAAGGTATCCTGGATCTTTGAGCTTTAGTTTCCAGTTAGAAGCAAGTCACCCTTCTTCTCTAGAGATGACAGGTGTATTTTACCTACTGAATCATATACTCATTAAAACGTTGCTTTTCTCATTTCCATGTAAGAATTTCTGTTGGGAAGCAGGAGCTCTGTCAAACTTAGTGTAATATCTATATTCTGTCTCTGTTAACCCCTAGTCTTATTAATCCCAATCCTTTTCATGCATATTTTACTAACTGAGCTAAAGTTGTATAACACATAGATTGTTAATATTCATTCAGATCAGATCAGTCGCTCAGTCGTGTCCGACTCTTTGCGACCCCATAAATCGCAGCATGCCAAGCCTCCCTGTCCATCACCAACTCCTGGAGTTCTCTGAGACTCACGTCCATCGAGTCAGTATACCTTCTTAAATTTTAGCTTAATTTCTTGAAGCCACAATAAGGAGCTACTTTTAAGCATGTATGAAAAGGAAAAAATCTTCCATTGAGTAGTCGTGTGAAGATTGAGAAAGTCATCTAAATACACAATCATCACATGAATAAAACAACATTAAGGATAACAAAATGAAAGTATTTACATGAGAATATTTTTTCATTAGTATTCCACTGAACTAGAAGGAGATTGCAAACAATTAGCTGGACAAAAAAAGTCACTTTTTATAAGTAATTTAAAGAATAAATACACTTTCAGATGAAATGGAGGCACATAATCTTGGGTGTATTCCCACAAAAAAACTCATCCCCTATTTAGATGCCCTTGAAGTGGGTCACTTGGGCATTGGTTTGCAGGAGGGGCCATGAGTTTTCATCAGAAGAGAAAAGAGGCTCAGATTTTGCATGTTTTGTCCAAAGACAAATGATCAGCAGAGAGAATTGTAAACATTAACCTCCAGCCTAAGGCCCTGTCCATCCCTAGGAACTCAGCTTGAATTCTGGGACACAGACAAGATAAAAAAAACAAATTTGTGTCTTCTTCTGTGTTGCCAAAATATGCTTTCTAAAATGTATAATGCAGGAAAATGAGAATAATATTGAGCTGCCCACTTCAGAGCAGTTAACTTTCTGTTCAGTTCAGTTTAGTTCAGTCATTCAGTCGTGTCCAACTCTTTTCGACCCCATGAATCACAGCATGCCAGGCCTCCCTGTCCATCACCAACTCCTGGAGTTCACTCAAACTCACGTCCATCAAGTCGGTGATGCAATCCAGCCGTCTCATCCTCTGTTGTCCCCTTCTCCTCCTGCCCCCAATCCCTCCCAGCATCAGGGTCTTTTCCAATGAGTCAACTGTTCTCATGAGGTGGCCAAAGTATTGGAGTTTCAGCTTCAGCATCAGTCCTTCCAATGAACACCCAGGACTGATCTCCTTTAGGATGGACTGGTTGGATCTCCAGTTAACTTTAGGTGATTTTGAACAGCATACACAAACAGATAAGAGGACAGAGTGTTGGAGAATCAATGTGACAATCTCCCTGAGATCTTCTAAAATTGGTTAAGACCAAATTAGAGTTCCTGGATTTCTACTGATCTGCAATTACAAATAGAGACAGAGATGGTCTCTTATTATCAATAATATTGAACTTGTTTCTGTCCAGGATGGTTTGGACTGTTGAAACACTGGTTATACTTGAAAAAACACAAAGAAAATAAAACCTGTGCATCCAAGTTTTCCTGTTGTCCTCTAGGAAAGATGCCCCCAAATGGGGTATAAAATAAATTTGTACAGTTTCTTTCAATAAAAATCAGTAAACCCTATTATTTTCCAACTTGGAAAATGACAGGATTACTCTCACATGATACAGAATACTTTTAGAGAAGGAATATATGTATAATGTATAAATATATATTCCTTTGAAGGTATTATGCTTTCTACTCTCTATGCAGAACATGTAGCATGACTGCTTCAGTTTCCTGAGCCACAAAATGAGACACACAGAGATCAAACACTTCATATTAATTTAGTTTTTATGCTATAACCTGTATAAGTTCAGGTTCATAGGACTGTGAAGGGGAAATATGTCATAAACAAAAAAAGTTATGGGCCATATGAATCTTTAACCTTTTGGCCTAGTCAAACCTTCAATTCTCAAGTTAAATCACCTTTGAAAATAGGAAATATTAAGTAAGTATAGATCACAAGAATAAGTGCTGCATTAAAAACTTAGTAAAAAAGTAAATGAAACGCCTCCAGGTAAATAAAAATATACACATTAAGAACTAAAAACCATGAATCTAGATTTCCAAGTCCTTAATCTCTTTTCTTCTCTTGTGTTGTTGGAAGAGGGTGTTTGCTATGACAAGTGTGTTCTCTTGGCAAAACTGTATTAGCCTTTGCCCTGCTTCATTCTGTATTCCAAGGCCAAATTTGCCTGTTACTCCAGCTGTTTCTTGATTTCCTACTTTTGCATTCCAGTCCCCTATAATTAAAAGGACATCTTTTTGGGGTGTTAGTTCTAAAAGGTCTTGTAGGTTTTCATAGAACTGTTCAACTTCAGCTTCTTCAGCATTACTGGTTGGGGCATAGACTTGGATTACTGTGATATTGAATGGTTTGCCTTGGAAACAAACAGAGATCATCCTGTTGTTTTTGAGATTGCATCCAAGTACTGCATTTCGGACTCTTGTTGACCGTGATGGCTACTCCATTTCTTCTAAGGGATTCCTGCCGCAGTAGTAGATATAATGGTCGTCCGAGTTAAATTCACCCATTCCAGTCCATTTTAGTTCGCTGATTCCTAGAATGTCGACATTCACTCTTGCCATCTCCTGTTTGACCACTTCCAATTTGCCTTGAAACATGGACCTGACATTCCATGTTCCTATGCAATATTGCTTTTTACAGCATCAGACCTTGCTTCTATCACCAGTCACATCCACAACTGGGTATCGTTTTTGCTTTGGTTCCATCCCTTCATTCTTTCTGGAGTTATTTCTGCACTGATCTCCAGTAGCATATTGGGCACCTACCGACCTGGGGAGTTGCTCTTTCAGTATCCTATCATTTTTCCTTTTCATACTGTTTGTGGGGTTCTCAAGGCAAGAATACTGAAGTGGTTTGCCATTCCCTTCTCCAGTGGACCACATTGTGTCAACATCTCCGCCATGACCCGCCTGTCTTGGGTGGCCCCACACTGCATGGCTTAGCTTCATTGAGTTAGACAAGGCTGTGGTCCTGAAAGATGGTACTGTAAAAGTGCTGCACTCAATATGCCAACAAATATGGAAAACTCAGCAGTGGCCATAGGACTGGAAAAGGTCAGTTTTCATTCCAATCTCAAAGAAAGGCAATGCCAAAGAATGTTCAAACTACCACACAATTGCACTCATCTCACACGCTAGTAAAGTAATGCTCAAAATTCTCCAAGCCAGGCTTCAGCAATACATGATCCATCGACTTCCAGATGTTCAAGCTGGCTTTAGAAAAGGCAGAGGAACCAGAGATCAAATTGCCAACATCCAGTGCCAACGTCGAAAAAGCAAAAGAGTTCCAGAAAAAACATCTATTTCTGCTTTATTGACTATGCCAAAGCCTTTGACTGTGTGGATCACAATAAACTGTGGACAATTCTGAAAGAGATGGGAATACCAGACCACCTAATCTGCCTCTTGAGAAATCTGTATGCAGGTCAGGAAGCAACAGTTAGAACTGGACATGGAACAACAGACTGGTTCCAAATAGGAAAAGGAGTACGTCAAGGCTGTATATTGTCACCCTGCTTATTTAACTTATATGCAGAGTACATCATGAGAAACGCTGGGCTGGAAGAAGCACAAGCTGGAATCAAGATTGCCAGGAGAAATATCAATAACCTCAGATATGCAAATGACACCACCCTTATGGCAGAAAGTGAAGAGGAACTAAAGAGCCTCTTGATGAAAGTGAAAGAAGAGAGTGAAGACGTTGGCTTAAAGCTCAACATTCAGAAAACGAAGATCATGGGCATCTGGTCCCATCACTTCACGGGAAATAGAAGGGGAAACAGTGGAAACAGTGTCAGACTTTATTTTTTGGGGTTCCAAATCACTGCAGATGGTGACTGCAGCCATGAAATTAAAAGACACTTACTCCTTGGAAGGAAAGTTATGACCAACCTAGAGAGCATATTCAAAAGCAGAGACATTACTTTGCCAGCAAACGTCCATCTAGTCAAGGCTATGGTTTTTCCAGTGGTCATGTATGGATGTGAGAGTAGGATCATGAAGAAAGCTGAGCGCCAAAGAATTGATGCTTTTGAACTGTGGTGTTGGAGAAGACTCTTGAGACTGCAAGGAGATCCAACCAGTCCATTGTGAAGGAGATCAGCCCTGGGATTTCTTTGGAAGGAATGATGCTCAAGCTGAAACTCCAGTACTTTGGCCACCTCATGCGAAGAGTTGACTCATTGGAAAAGACTCTGATGCTGGGAGGGATTGGGGGAAGGAGGAAAAGGGGACGACAGAGGATGAGATGGCTGGATGGCATCACCGACTCAATGGACATGAGTTTGAGTGAACTCCGGGAGATGGTGATGGACAGGGATGGGATGCCTGGCGTGCTGCAATTCATGGGGTCACAAAGAATCAGACATGACTGAGCAACTGAACTGAACTGAACTAAATCTCTTTTCTGGTAGTGACCCCTGTTTGCTACAACCCCTTAACAAGTTAATAGACAAGAACTGAAGAAAATACCTACATTTCTCTTATTTCTCTTCGGTTTGGCTAAGTAATCAATACTGTAATGTAATAACATGCTGTAATATTTTAAAGTAATTTTCTGCTCTTAGACCACAATGTAAAAGATAGAACTATAACCTAGAAGAAAACTCCATGAGATAGTGGAGAAGAGGGGAGCCTGGTGTTTTGCAGTACCCAAGGTCTCAAAGAGTTGGACACAACTTAGTAACTGAACAACAACAAATCAAAGATAATATAGGAGAAAACCTGTTGTTGCTTTTTTAGATAGAACACTGAAGATACAATCCATGAAAGAAATAATTCATAAAATGGAACTTCATTAAAACTTCTGTGCAGTTAAAAAAAAAAAGTAGAATTAAAAGACAAGCCATCGACTGGATATCTTTGTACATCCTCTCAGTTTTGTGGTGAACATTAAAAATGCTTTGAATCAGTTCTAATGAGGTGGATGAAACTGGAGCCTATTATACAGAGTGAAGTAAGCCAGAAAAAAAAACACCAATACAGTATACTAACACATATATATGGAATTTAGAAAGATGGTAACAATAACCCTGTGTACGAGACAGCAAAAGAGACACTGATGTATAGAACAGTCTTATGGACTCTGTGGGAGAGGGAGAGGGTGGGAAGATTTGGGAGAATGGCATTGAAACATGTAAAATATCATGTATGAAATGAGTTGCCAGTCCAGGTTCGATGCACGATACTGGATGCTTGGGGCTGGTGCACTGGGACGACCCAGAGGGATGGAATGGGGAGGGAGGAGGGAGGAGGGTTCAGGATGGGGAACACATGTATACCTGTGGAGGATTCATTTTGATATTTGGCAAATCTAATACAGTTATGTTAAGTTTAAAAATAAAATAAAATTAAAAAAAAAAACTATGGAAAAAAAAAAAAAAGCTCTAAAAAATACGTCTTTAAAATAAAGTTACTGCTCTCAATGTACAAAACTGCCTCTATAAAGAGGGATTCAGTTAGCTTAAATCAAGGAGACCTGGAAAATGTTGATTGAGTGGGCACACGGAGAGGTTAGGCACTTCAAGTAAAAGAGTTTACTGGTCGAATGAATGGATATTGAAATATTAGTTTGTATTAAAATGAGGGAATATGAGTTTCTCTATATTTTTAATACTTAATATATGTATCCTTAACTAGTTGCTCTTCAGTTCCCAAAACAGTGCTGAGCATATGATTATCATTTAATGAAAATGAACTAAATAAAACAATGTCTATATAAATGACTATTGAATCGGAAACTTAGGTTGTCCTACTTGTGGGTGGAGTAGAAATGAGATCTTGCCTTTGGTGGTTAAGGATAAAATAGTAAACTCTTCTTGGAGTATTTTGACCAATTGTCTCTTTCAGTGTCTCCATGTGCCTGACACTCTGAAGTTAAGGTGCATAGAAATCACTAGTCTAAATAGGATAAGTATTGCTAACATAAGCAAAAGAAGTTAAGAAGAAATGCCAAGAATACACAGAAGAATACAAGACAAACATCTAAATGATCAGGATAAGGATAGTGTGGTCGCTCACCTATAGCCAGACATCCTGGAGTATGAAGTCAAGTAGGCCTTAAGAAGCATTACTACAAACAAAGCCAGCAGAGGTGATGAAATTCCAGCTCAGCTATCCAAAATAGTAAAAGATGGTGCTGTTAAAGTGCTGCACTGAATATGCCAGAAAATTTGGAAAACTCAGTGGCCACAGGACTGGAAAAGGTCAGCTTTCATTCCAATCCCAAAGAAGGGCAATTTCAAAGAATGTTCAAACAAACTGTGCTTATTGCACATGCTAGCAAGTTTATGCTCAAAATTCTTCAAACTAGCAGGCTTTGACAGTATGCGAACCTGTAGAGAACTTCCAGATGTACAAGCTATGTTTAGAAAAACCAGAGGAGCCAGAGATCAAATTGTTAACATTTTAATGGACATAGAAAAAGCAAGGTAATTCCAGAAGAACATCTATTCTGCTTCACTGAGAACACTAAAGCCTTTGACTGTGTGATTCACAACAAACTGTGGAAAATTCTTAAAGAGATAGGAATACCCAACCACCTTACCTGTCTGTTGAGAAACCTGCATGCAGGTCTAGAAGCAACAATTAGAACTGTATATGGGACAAAAACAGGTTCTAAATTGGGAAAGGAGTGTGTCAAGGCTGTATATTGTCACTCTGCTTATTTAACTTATACGCAGAGTACATCATGTGAAATGTTAGGCTGGATGAAACCCAACATGGAATCAAGATTGCTGGGAAAAATATCAATAACCTCTGATATGAAAATGATACTTCCCTAAAGCCAGAAAAGAAAGAGGAACTAAAGAGCCTTCTGATGAAGGTGAAAGACAAGAGTAAAAAAGCTAGCTTAAAACTCAACATTCAAAAAACTAAGTTCATGGCATCCATTCCCATCACTCCATGGCAAATAGATGGGAAAACAATGGAAACAGTAACAGACTTCATTTTCTTGGGCTCCCAAATCACTGTGGACAGTGACTGCTGCCATGAAATTAAAAGATGCTTGCTCCTTGGGGAAAAAGCTATGACAAACGTAGACAGCATATTAAAAAGTAGAACCATTACTTTGCTGACAAAGGTTCACATAGTCAGAGCTATGGTTTTTCCAGTAATCACGTATAGATGTGAGAGTTGGACCATAAAAAAGGCTGAGCACTAAAGAATTGATGCTTTTGAATGGTCATGTTGGAGAAGGCTCTTGAGAGTCCCTTGAACTGGAAGGAGATCCAACAAGCCAGTCCTAAAAGAAATCAGCCCTGAATGAATAATCAATGACATTCATTGAATTCAAGAACTGGTTATTCAAGGACTGATACTGAAGCTGAAGCTCCAATACTTTGGCCACCTGATGAAAAAGTTGACACATTGGAAAAGACGCTGATGCTGGAAATAGAAGGTAGGAGAAGAAGGGGACGACAGAGTATGAGATGGTTGGATGGCATCACCAATTCAATGGACATCAGCTTACACAAGCTCTGAGAGATAGTGAAGGACAGAGGAGCCTAACGTGCTGCAATTTATAGGGTTGCAAAGAGTCAGACAAACTTAGTGACTGAACAACAACATTGCTAAGAGATAAAAATGAAATAAATGAACAAGCAAAAATAACTAACTAAAAAATTACTTGCTAAGATGTGAAAAATGACTGAGAACTGGAAAAGGTGATGTTTTATAGTTGATGTTTTTACTAATTATAACAATCTACAGAAAATGAATTTAGCTAGCTTAAAGAAATGCCTGAGCTACATCAATTTATATCTCATAATCTGTAGCAATGGAGGAGCAATTCAAATTTCTTTGTGAAAACAAAAGACTACATCCTTCTAGAAAACTTAAAAAATATGACTTACTTTGATTGTCTAAAAGAAAAATGGATAAACACTATAAAACAACATAAAACATACTACAGAAAATACTCTATCAGTCTAAGTGAAATAACTCTAATTGTTCTTATTATTTTTTAGTTTTCCTCTAGTTGACTTAGCCATTAATATATAATAAACAAATAATCCATTCTAATATTATTTTCCAAATCGATTAGAAATAATCAGAAAACAAGAATCAGAAGTCAAATTTTATTAATAGAAAATGTGAGAGAAGAAAAATCAGAATCTTCTATGAAGAATATTATAAATAAACCAACTATGAAAGGAAGCAATAATGAAGTTGCTAATGTCACTCTAAGAGGAATAGTAGATAACATATCTGGTTATAAAATACCAAAATAAAATGTATTTTTGTTCAGGGTTTGCCTACAAAAGAGAAAATCAAAGTGAGCAAAATTTTAAAATCTGAATTCCATGATGTCCTTGATTTTATAAAACATTTTATTTCAATGAAATGAAAACAAAGTATCTCCTTTAAATTTTTTCACTTGATAAAAACATATTCAGGACTTTGCTTACCCTAAAAGAAACAATTCACTAAAGTTTTTTAATCTTATCTTACCATCTGAACTCTTTAGGTACACAGCGTTAGAATTCTTAACTTGTATTTTATGTGCCGCATATGGGTCTCCAGAAGTCCATAAAATCCTGATATTACTTGGAACGATGCATGTGTATATGCACATATTTTAAAAGAAAGATAAGGATTTATTGATTATTAAATATGTTGGTATTCATGTTCTCCAGAGAAACAGAAGAAATGGGCTATACATAAATATATTATGAAGAATTGACCCATATGACTATGAAGACTGAGAAATACCACAATCTGTCATCTGCAATCTGAAGACTTGGGAAATTTACTGGTGTAGCTCTGTCTAAGTCCAAAGGCCTGATGACTGATGGGCCAAGGGACCCAATCCAACGACAAGAGAAGACCTATGTCCTAGCTCAAATTAAGTGGAAAAAGAAAATTTAATCAAGAAGTTTCTCCTCCAGCACTCTATCCTTCCCATAAGGCATTAGGAATTTGTGAGACGAGATGTCTTTAATATATACTTGAGATGGCGATGAATGTGAAATACACAGCTCTGTTTAGGATTGGATTCTACACAGAAATACTCATTGGATCTTTTTGAATATAATGTAATAACATGGTCAGAGCCCAATATTACTCATTGTTGTTGATTTTCCTACTGCAGAAGTCTGAAGTCCACTTGGTCCTTGCAACGGAAAGTGTGACCCATAGACCAACTGCATCAACATTACTTAAAGATTATTGGAAATGCTAAATCTCAAGTTCCACTCCAGTTGATTTGTATGCATGTTAAAATCTTAAAAGCACTTCTCTTGTTAACAGGAAGAAAAAAGAATGGGTTAGTGACAGTTCCAAAGGGATTGTACTACTCTGAAAAAATGTAATATTCCGGTTTAGGTACTTCTTTAAATTAGGATTGGCGTGAATAATGTAATCTAAACCCAATTACTTGTCTCTTTAGCTTTTGAGTACTACCATTATGCTTCAGGGAAAATAGGCATAATTTTTTGTACAGATTTTATATCAGTTAAAATGTTTTCAGTTGAAAAAAATGAGAAAATTCACCTCCACTATTCTTAAATAGAAAGGAAACCCTGGGAGTACAGTTGAGAGCAGCCTCAGATATGATAGAATCCAACATCGCTGGCCTCCTTGCTCTCAGTCCTCTTGACCTTACCCTCCTTCCTGTGTAGTTTCATGTTGAGCTAGTAAAAAGACAGCAGTAAATGTGATAACTCTTGTGCATGGTAAATTCATATCCAGAAGAACAGAGACTGTCTTTTCTTGTGGCTAACATTTAAGAAAAGGAAAATTTCCTCAGAATTCTCAAGGAAATACTGTCTCCTTGAATTTCATTGTTTGATTGGGATAGCACACCCCCACCCCTTCTGAAATTATTCCCTGCCATCCCAGGAATGTAATTCATTTTGCGGGTTAGACCAGAGTTCCTGAAACAGTGATAGTCAAGGAGATGGGTCTAATGTCTTGGATGAAGCCCTCCAACTGCTTCTCAAGATCTTAATCAGTAAGTGGGGAAGGGGTGAATGTTTAGAAGACAATCACAATATTTATCAAATTCTATATTTCTTTCATTATTAGACTTTCAGCATTGTGCCTCTCTCATTTCTTTTTTTCATTTTTTTTAATTGAAGTATAGTTGATTTACAGTGTCATGTTAAAGTGTCAGGTATACAATACAGTGATTCAGCTATATGGATACATACTTTTTCTGATTCTTTTCCATCCTTCTAGTTATATTGTCACATGACCTTTTAATATTTCAATAAAACTAGCTGTTTAGGTTCCATGACACTTATACACACTCTACATACTGTTTCCTTTGTGTCTAAAACAGGCTCTTTGGGGGAGAAATTTGTTTTTGTTTCTATAGAACTGCTTTATTTCTGTTTTTATCACAATAATTCCTACTCAAAAGAGTCATCAAGGCCACTCTGTCTATGCAACCTCCATGCCCAGGAATTCTGTCATCTATATTTCCCACTGCAGATGGATGTTATTTGGATAACATCTGATTGTTTGTTATTCAATAAGCCAAGCCCTTACTAAACAACCAATGAATCACTGAAAAAATCAAAGAGGAAATAAAAAATGCCTAGAGATAAATATAAAAACAAAACAAAACAAAACTATCCAAATCCTTTGGGACACAGCAAAAGCAGTTCTAAGAGGGAAGTTTATAGTAACATAATGTTAACCTCAGGAAATAAGAAAAAAATCTCAAATAAACAACCTAGCCTTATATCTAAATCAATTAGAGAAAGAATAAACAAAACCCAAAGTTAGTAGAAGGAAAGAAATAATAAAGATCAGAGCAGAAATAAATGAAATACAGATGAAGAAAACAATAGCAAAGATTACTAAGACTGAAAGCTGGTTCTTTGAAAAGATAAATGAAATAGATAAACCTTCTGCTAGACTCATCAAGAAAAAAGGGAAGAGGGCTCAACTCTATAAAAATAGAAATTAAAAAGAAGTCACAATGTACATCATAGAAATACAAAGGATCATAAGAGACTACTACAAATTCTTTATGCCAATAAAATGGACAACCTAAAAGAAATAGACAAATTTTTATAAAGGTGAAACCTTCCAAGACTGAATCAGGAAGAAATAGAAAATATGAACAGACCATTCACAAGTACTGAAATTGAAACTGATTAAAAACTTCCCAACAAACAAAAGTCCAGGGCCCAACAGCTTCACAAGTGAATTTTATCATTTAGAGAAGTGGTAACATCTACCCACAAATCAATCGGTGTGATATACTACATTAACAAACTGCAGGTAAAACCATACATCTTAGTAGATGCAAAAAAAGCTTTTAATAAAATTCAACACCTGCCGGGGTCCAGCCCCGGTGGATCCAGGGAATTCGAAGCAGGGACGGTGTTGGCGAGGATCAGGAAACAATTGCTTAATTAAATATTAATTAGAGATATAAAGAGTAATAGAATAAGGATAGCTCAGCAGGAAAATTCAGTGGAGAAAAGAGGCTGAATAACTTGGTTTACGTGGAAAGCTAATAAAATTCCAAAATAAGGAATTTGTGTCACCTACGTAGGCTGCAGGCATCCTCCCATTCTCCCAAAGGAGAGGAGACACTAAGGCCTCCCCAGTTACATCTTAGAAGCCCAGGCAAAATTAGTAGGCTTGACGAGCCTCCCCGCCCTAGATGGGAATTCAGCCAGAAGGTGAGAGAAAGAACGACATGGGGAGACCAAGTTTTGGTGAACAAAGCCCACACTTTATTTTCCAAAGTAGTTTTTATACCTTAAGTTGTGCATAGAGGATAATGGGGGAAGGGGTAGGGCCAGCAGTAAGCCAGGTTTTCTTCCTGCAAACTTATTATATGCAAAATTTTAGGTGATTTACATCATCTTCTGGCCCGGAGGCCTGTCAACATTTTAAGATCCTTTTTTCAGAAAACTTATTTTTCTCTAAAGGTGATTATTCTAAAGTCAGGCACCACCCTCCAAAAGCATTAGATAAAGTTGCATTCCTAATAGGGCAAAGGTGTGGTGGGCTATAACAAGAAAAGAATTAACTCAAGGGTCCAAGGTTACAAACATTAAAGCTACTACTTACATTCCTATACACCAATTATATTAATCAATATACTGCCCGGGACACTGTAGGTAAGGGATATGGAAACTTAGCAGCAAACATTGGCCCAACAAGTGAAAAACCCTTCACCAATACAATTTCTAATCAATCTTTTAACTGCTCAAAGGAATCTGTATTTAAACAGTTTAGAACATCTCATGCCTCTCACGGTTGGGAGGCTGTGAACAATCACATGTGGCCGGAAGAACCTATTCAGGCAGGCTAGAGGACTTCCAAAGGAGTTTGTAGGTTGAAACACTCTTGTCATGCCCAGGAACTTTATTAACTGGAGCTGTAAGTTAACTCTTTTTCATAGAGAGGTGGTTGGGGACAGCCCCCTGTAAAGTCAGAGGTGTAGGTGAGAACACAAAGCAGTAAAGTAGGCAGACTCTGGTTTTGGGGGTAGGTGCTCGAGAATTTCCAGGGGGATTCCTGAGGCTCGATCCCACCTTTGCGTATGCTGAGCCTCCTTCCTCATGACCTTTGCCATGGGTGGAGTTCCTCACGCTGGCTCCCAGCAAACACCCATTTTTGATAAAAGCTCTCCAGACAGTGGGCATGGAGGGAACTTATCTCAACATAATAAAGGAAATATATGAAAAACCCCAGCTAACATTATTCTCAATGGTGAAGAGCTGAAAGTATTCTAAGACAGCAAAAGGCAAGGGTAGGTGTCTGTTGTCACCCATTTTATTCAACATAGTTTTGGAAGTTCTAGTCACAGCAGTCAGAAAAGAAAATAAATAAAAGGAATTCAAATTGGAAAATAAGAAGTAAAACTGTCACTCTTTGTAGCTGACATGATATTATATATAGAAAATCTTATAGAGACTACCAAAAAATTACCAGATCTCCTCAATGAATTTGGTAAAGTTTCAGGATACAAAATTAATACACAGAAATCTCTTGCATTCCTATACACTAACAATGAAAGATCAGAAAGAGAAATCAGGGAAACAATCCTAGTTACCACTGCATCAAAAAGAATAAAATACCTAAGTACCTAGGGAAAAAAGCCTACTTAGAGAGATGAAAGACTTCTATTCTGAAAACTATAAGACAAAGATTAAATATATCAAAGATGACACAAACAGATGGAAACATATATCATGTTCTTGGACTGGAAAAATCAATATTGTCAAAAGGAATATACTATCCAAGGCAATCAAGAGATGAATGCAATCCCTATCAAAGTACCAATGGCATTTTTCACATAGTTAGAACAAAAAAATCCTAAATTTTTATATGTAAACGTAAAACATTCCAAATATACAAAGAAATTTTAAGAAAGAAAAATGAGGGTAGAGGAATCAGACTTCCTACTCCAGACTATACTACAAAGCTATGGTAATCAAAACAGTATGGTACTGGCACAAAAACAGACATCTAAATCAATGGAACAGGATAGAAAACACAGAAATAAACTTACACAGATGTGGTCAACTAATCTATGACGAAAGAGGCAAAAATATACAAAGGGGAATGGACAGTTTCTTCACTAAGTGGTGCTAGGGAAACTGGACAGCTACACCTAAAAAAGAAAATTAGAACACTCTCTAATACTGTACACAAAAATCAACTTGAAATGGATCACAGACCCAAAGGTAAAACTAGACACTATAACACTTTTAGAGGAAAACATAGGCAGAAATCAATGATTTATGTCAAAATATCTTTTAAAATTCACCTCCTAGACTAATAAAAATAAAAACAAACATAAGCAAATGGGACCTAATTAAATTTAATAACTTCTGCATAGCAAAGTAAACCAAAACTAAAATGAAAAGACAATTCACAGAATGGGAGAAAATATTTGCAAACAAAGCAACTAATAAGGGATTAATATACAAAATATACAAATAGCTCATGCAACTCTATGTCAAAAAAAGAAACAACATAATCAAAGAATGAGCAAAAGATCTAAACAGACATTTCTTCAAAGACATACAGATGGCTAAAAGCACATGAAAAGATGTTCAGCATCATTAGTTATCTGAGAAATGCAAATCAAAACTGCAATGACATATCAACTCATACCAGTCAGAATGGCCATGATCAAAAAAATCTACAAACAATAAATACTGGAGAGATATGGAGAAAAGGGAACCTTTTACACTGTTGGTGGGAATGTGAATTGGTACAACCATTATGGAGTTTCCTTAAAATACTAAAAATAGAATTCCCATTGTTGTTATTGTTTTGTTAGTTGCTAAGTCATATCCAACTCTTTGTCACCCATGGACTATAGCCTGCCAGTCTCCTCTGTCCATGGGATTTCCCAGCAAGAATACTGGAGTGGGTTGCCATTTCCTTCTCCAGGGGATCTTCCCTGGCTCAGGGATCGAACTCAGGTCTCCTGCATTGGCAGGCAGATCCTTTACTGCTAAGCCACCAGTAGAAATTTCCATATCATCCAGCAATTCCACCCCTGGCATATATCCATAGAAAACTCTAATTCTAAGTGATACATGCACCCCAACATGCATTGCGTGACTATTTACAATAGCCAAGATATGGTGGCAACCTAAATGTTCATTGACAGAGCAACAGATAAAGAAGATGTGATATTTACATACAATGGAATATTACTCATCCATAACAAGAATGAAATAATATCATTTGCAACAATATGGATAGACCTTGGATAGACCTAGAGATTCTCATACTAAGTGAAGTAAGTCAGACATAGAAAGACAAATATCATATGGTATTTTTTATATGTGGAATCTAGAAAAATGATATAAATGAACTTACAAAACAGAAATAGACTCTCAGATGTAGAAAATGAACGTGTGATTTACCAGGTGGAAAAAAGGAGGGGAGGGATAAATTGGGAGATTGAAATTAATATATACACACTACTATATATAAAATAGATAACAAATAAGGACCCACTGTATAGCACAGAGAAGTCTACTCAATACTCTCTAATGACCTATATGAAAAAATAACCTTAAAAAGAGTGGATATATTGATATGTATAACTTATTCACTTTTCTGTACAGCAGAAACTAACACAATGTAAATCAACTGTTCTCCAATAACAATTAAAAAAATCAAAATAAGCCAAGCCCTGTGTTTATACATCACTAGTGAGAGTTGGACACGACTGAAGCGACAGCAGCAGCAGTGAGAGGAAAGTCTGTTACATTTTAGAAAACCAGCTTAAATGCATTACCTCTAGTTATTGAAAGATACTTTATATTGAATGATGCACAAACTACCTAATAATCATACTTTCAGGGATAAATCTATGCCATCCAAAGTGAAAACTGATTATTGAAGCACTGGTCCAGAGAGTTACAGGGCAGCAGTCTCTGAAATCTCAAACACATTCCAGTGCCAATAAAATTTCAAGATATTTTAACAAGAGTGGTGCTGCAACTGGTGATTTTACTCCTCTACTTTGTTAATAAACCAGGCTTTTCTTTGCTTAAGCAGCTACCACATGCTGCTGCTGCTGCTAAGTCGCTTCAGTTGTGTCCAACTCTGTGCGACCCCATAGACTGCAGCCCACCAGGCTCCCCCATCCCTGGGATTCTCCAGGCAAGAACACTGGAGTGGGTTGCCATTTCCTTCTCCAATGCATGAAAGTGAAAAGTGAAAGTGAAGTCACTCAGTAGTGTCCAACTCCCAGCGACCCCATGGACTGCAGCCCACCAGGCTCCTCCGTCCATGGGATTTTCCAGGCAAGAGTACTGGAGTGGGGTGCCATTGCCTTCTCCAAGCTACTACATAGTATGTCTTAAAAATGCATTGTTGAATAAAAGAATTCTAGTCTTGAGTGAACTGGCTGAGAGTCCCATATTTTAAAAAACTGTCTGTGAATTTTACCTTATATGTAATTATCAATGCTGAATTCTCCAAACCATGATCAGAAGCTCAATAAAGAGTTTCTATGGTATGTGTTTATCTTCTTTGCACTAGAATTATTTTTTCTCTTGTATTTTACTGCTTAGAATTAATCATAAGATTGATGAACAAAGTCCAGACAATAACTGAAGATACTAATTATAAAAGAGCTTAAGGAAGTAAAATTTTACTGAAATGTGTCTGAGTCAATGGTAACAGCTTATAAGTGAAGGACATACATCATATTCACATCCTTCATAGTTAATATACATAAATGAATGTTTAATGAGTTAATGATATCCACTGTGTCAGAATATCTGAATTTTTTTTCTCCTTTGAGATGTGATCATTTCTTCCATCATTCCAGATGCTATTACTCAGTCCAGGTTGTACTCCTGGGAAGATGTTCCAACTACCTAAATTCATGGTAATTTTGGTTTGGTTTTTTGTTTGGGGTTTTTTGTGTGTGTGTGTATTTTCACAGACCTTATTGATTAGATGCTGTTCTCTAATGGTTTTGTGAATACCAACCTTCTTTTGACAATATAATTCAAATTTCTCAAGAGCATAGTAAATCAGCATACTTTTTAATATCCCATAGAGGTTGGAACATAGAAGAAGTAATTAATGAAAACAAATTGATTGAAAAAAATCACCAAAAAGTCCATTTTCTTTTCTCCATTGCTAAACTAGATACATGTAGAAGGAATGTTGTGAAGTATTTTTATTCTTGTGGTGCTACTGGTAAAGAACCACATGCCAATGTGGGAGACAGATAAGAGATGCGGGTTTGATCCCTGGGTCATGAAGATCCCCTGGAGGAGGGCAGGGAAACCTACTCCAGTATTCTTGCCTGGAGAATCCCATGGACAGAGGAGCCTGGTGGACTACAGTCCATAGCATCACAAAAAATCAGACATGACTGACGTTACTTAGCAAGCATGCATGCACCAGAAGAGAACCTTCAAATTTCCAGTCTCACCCTTCTCACTATAGTTGGTTCAATTCTCATGGTGAATTCTCTCTAGATCTCTTGTGGTATCAATATTATTATTCTGCTTTCTCTAGTGTCCAATCTACCAGTAATGATGGCATTAATAATTTAACACATCTAATAATATTATCCATTTTTCCAAATGTTGTCTTTACACATACACCTCTAATATTTGTCTATCAAAAAGTGAGCATGTTTAGGACAATTAAATTAAATATATTTTAGCATAAAGTATAAAAACATTAATAAAACTTCACTAGAACATAGCTCATTATGACATGCAGATCATATCATAAAACATTATCTCTTGAAATATCAAAATCACATCAAAAACATTATTAAAGATAAAGAATTTACAAGGCAAATTGCCTATCTTTAAAAAATAATATAAAGTATTAAGAAAACAATAAGACTGGTGTATTGAAAGTTCTGTTCATTGAAGCCCTAATCTAGAAAATATTAGTAAGAGTGCTTTGAAAATGGGATGTTTACATAAGACTGGGAAATGTTGAACTTAGATTTCTCTCCTGTGGATTCATTTACTATGTTAGAGTATTGAAGTTCCTGAGATGTTACACAGAAAGGACACTGCTTTGAATATGTTTAAAATACAAAATAAAAGTTTCAAATTTATTCAAGCACAAAGGAATATTTCCATGGAAAACCTATTAACTCTTGGAGGTGATTTGAGGGACATGAGCTGGGGAAATGCTGAGGTAGAGAAAATGGATTTGTACTAGAAATCAAAGAGAGCTTATTTCTGATCTTAGCTAGGTAGCTCTAGGGCTTAGGAATACACACAGTTACGGAAGGACATATCATAAGCTTTTAGTTCCAATTAAAACAGACATTTAAATGTATTCCTCTATGAATAAAAAATATAGTACTTATATTTCCATTTAGATGCTTTTAGTTTCAATAACAGCAAGCCCAATTCAAACACGTCTTGAGGCTTGAGCCATAACTACAGTGTTATTACCAAGTCAGGACACATATTTTTTCCCTTGTCTTTACAGTCGTCTACTTTGTCTCCTCCTGCATAGAATTTCTCTTCTGGTATCAAAATGCTTTCTCTAGGATACTTGTCTTTTAGTCACAAATAAGGATTTTGAAGAGTAAAAATATTTCGTGGCTATACATGCAGGAACAAAACTTATCTTCTTCATTCAAGGAGAATGCAAAGATGAAAATAACAGATTTATAAAATCATAAGCACTTTCAAAATGAAGGGTAGAGGAAGTGAAAACAACCAAAGTGATTTCAACACAATAGTTAAAATATGCATGGTGTATTAAAAAGCAGAGACATTACTTTGTCAACAAAGATCCATATAGTTAAAGCTATGTTTTTTCCAGTAGTCATGGTATGGATATGAGCATTGGACCATTAAAAAAGCTGAGCACTGAGAATTGATAGTTTTGAACTGTGGTATTGGAGAAGACTCTTGAGAATCCCTTGGACTGCAAGGAGATCAAACCAGTCAATCCTAAAGCAAATCAATCCTGATTATTCACTGGAAGGACCTATGCTGAAGTTGAAGCTCTGATACTTTGGCCACCTAATGTGAAGAGCTGACTCATTGGAAAAGACCTTGATGCTGGGAAAAATTCAAGGTGGGAGGAGAAGGGGACAACAGAGAATGAGATGGTTGGATGGCATCGCCGACTCAATAGACATGAGTGAGCAAGCTCCAGGAGATGGTGAGGGACAGGGAAGCCTGGTGTGCTGCAGTCCATGGGGTCACAAAGAGCTGGACACAACTGAGCAAATGAACAACAACAATGACTTGGCTCATATAAAGAGTAGACATTGCTATCTAGCAATGCCTTTTTAAATAGGTAATCCTTCTTTTGTAAATTAATCAAACAACTTTTTTGTAAGAAATTTAATCTGTGTTTCTGGAAGATATTAAAATGCCTATTGAACTTGGGTAGTTACTGATTTTCATCAAAAATTCATTTAGGGACATAATTTCAGAAAGTAAATTATACCAAGACCAAATGAAATCACACATTATCAACTACTTTTTTCACCTGTTTAAGAAAATGCATTTTTGATTTTGCCAAAAAATTTTAGTGCGTTTACTCAGATTATGGATAGCTATTTAAAGCTCTCAATCAAGAAAGTATTACCTCTTATCAATGACTGATTAAATATTAATAATTAGGAAAATGTTTATTTTACTTGAATTTAAATAGGACAACACATTTATACATTTATTGGTACTATATAGAAAATAGCAATTAAATAATTTTGTAAGTTAAATGTGATTTTTGTTTAAAATAAAATGAAAATAACAAAGTGTGCTTACTTACATAATTTGTTATATTTGCCTAAAGAAGTCAACATTATGAAGCTCAGGAAACTATGAAGTGCTTTGGTAATAAATACATTTAAAACCTAGAACATAAGAGCTTTTCCCTTGCCTTATTAGCAAGGGACAAGCCTAGAGACAATTCCAAGCAGGGTTGAGTGGACCAGGTTTAAAGATTCTTTAACTGGAGAAAAAAAATTTAGTGTCAATCTCAAATAAAGTGCTATGCATATTTGGAGTTAAGTCCACAACGCCTTCCAATCAGACTGCAGACTTGTATCCCTCTTGTTAGAAGTTCTCAAGCAACTGCTACATTGAAACCTATACTCACATAATGCACTTTTTTTTAAATTTTTGTTTCATTTTTATTTTTTTGTCTGTCTGAATCCAAAGACTCATGAGAGAATCTTTGCTTTAAATCAGCAGTCCACAAAACTTTTTGGCACCAGTGACTGGTTTCATGGTTTACCAGTTTTCCACAGACAGGATGGGGGAGATGATTTTGAGATGATTCAAGCACATTACATTTATTATATAGCACTATATGTATAAATATAGCACTAAATATAGCACTATATTTCTATTATTATTACTTTAGCTCCCCATCCTAATGCCTAATCATCTGACATTAGGACATGGAGGTTGGAAATCCTGTTCTAAAAGTTCTAGTCCTCCTTATTCTTTGCTGTCTTTATAACTCAGCTCTGTTATGTGCCAGTCTTGGTAAAGGTTTCTTCTAGATTAATAACCTCAGATATGCAGATGACACCATCCTTATGGCAGAAAGTGAAGAGGAACTAAAAAGCCTCTTGATGAAAGTGAAAGTGGAGAGTGAAAAAGTTGGCTTAAAGCTCAACATTCAGAAAACGAAGTTCATGGCATCTGGTCCCATCACGTCATGGCAAATAGATGGGGAAACAGTGGAAACAGTGTCAGACTTTATTTTGGGGGGGGTCCAAAATCACTGCAGATGGTGACTGCAGCCATGAAATTAAAAGACGCTTACTCCTTGAAAGGAAAGTTATGACCAACCTAGATAGCATATTCAAAAGCAGAGACATTACTTTGCCAACAAAGGTCTGTCTAGTCAAGGCTATGGTTTTTCCAATGGTCATGTATGGATGTGAGAGTTGGACTGTGAAGAAAGCTGAGCGCCAAAGAATTGATGCTTTTGAACTGTGGAGTTGGAGAAGACGCTTGAGAGTCCTTGGACTGCAAGGAGATCCAACCAGTCCGTTGTGAAGGAGATCAGCCCTGGGATTTCTTTGCAAGGAATGATGCTCAAGCTGAAACTCCAGTACTTTGGCCACCTCATGCAAAGAGTTGACTCATTGGAAAAGACTCTGATGCTGGGAAGGATTGGGGGCAGGAGGAGAAGGGGACAACAGAGGATGAGATCGCTGGATGGCATCACGGACTCGATGGATGTGAGTTTGAGTGAACTCCGGGAGTTGGTGATGGACAGGGAGGCCTGGCATGCTGTGATTCATGGGGTCACAAAGAGTTGAACACGCCTGAGCGACTGAACTGAACTGAACTGAACTGAGACTAAGTATCTCAATGACATCTGTCAAAAAGAGCATGATAGAAGATATTTCTATTCTGTCAACTGCAAAAGATATAGACTTACCTTCAATGTACTCTATTTACGTGATGGCAGGTTAGTGAAGTGAAATTTGCTCAGTCATGTCCAACTCTTTGTGACCTCATGAACTGTAGTCCATGGAATTCTCCAGGCCAGAAGACTAGAGTGGGTAGCCTTTCCCTTCTCTATGGGATCTTCCCAGCCCAGGGATTGAACCCAGGTTTCCCACATTGCAGGCAGATTTACTACCAGCTGAGGCACAAGGGAAGCCCGATGGTAAGTTGGGGCGATACATTTCACATTTAACCTAACAAACAATTTTCTGAACATATGCTCAGCACTGTGCTAAGTTTAATGGGATCAGTGAAGGAGTGAAAATGCAATTTTCAAGGAATTTGCATCATAGGGTAACAATGCTACAAAGTGAAAATATGGTAAAAAATATAAACAGTACAAATGCTAAATTTTGCCATTTGGGAAAACTATAGGCTATATAGCATATTCAAAAGCAGAGACATTACTTTGCCAACAAAGGTCCGGCTAGTCAAGGCTATGATTTTTCCTGTGGTCATGTATGGATGTGAGAGTTGGACTGTGAAGAAAGCTGAGCGCCAAAGAATTGATGCTTTTGAACTGTGGTGTTGGAGAAGACTCTTGAGAGTCCCTTGGACTACAAGGAGATCCAACCTGAAGGAGATCAGCCCTGGGATTTCTTTGGAAGGAATGATGCTCAAGCTGAAACTCCAGTACCTTTGGCCACCTCATGTGAAGAGATGACTCATTGGAAAAGACTCTGATGCTGGGAGGGATTGGGGGCAGGAGGAGAAGGGGACGACAGAGGATGAGATGGCTGGATGGCATCACGGACTCGATGGACGTGAGTCTGAGTGAACTCTGGGAGTTGGTGATGGATAGGGAGGCCTGGCATGCTGTGATTCATGGGGTCGCAAAGAGTCGGACACGACTGAGTGACTGATCTGACCTGATCTGATCTGATAGGCATACTTGGTGACAGCAATCATGAAAAACTTCAGAAGAAGAAAAACACCAAGTATATCCCAGTATGTGCAGTTGCAATATGATGATTTCCCTACTATTGTCTTTCCTTGCCCCTTTGACCTCTGATTTTTCATTGCCTACGTAATTTTTAGCAAAGCGATAACACATAGAAGATCCTCAATGAATGACTGTGGCATAGATACTGAATATGAGCATCAGTTGCATGTGTCTGTCAGAGGGTTAGAAGTTTCCTTATCAACAAAATGATTGTTCATTTTCCCATCTTTTCAGTAGTCAATGAAATGGAGTGCTGGCTATGACATTCTTCTCATTCTGTACTCTGAAACTTGTGAAATATTTCACCAGTTTTCCTCCAATCTTGAGTGCAACTCCAATAACAAACTTCATAAGAACCAATAATTAATTAGGAAGCTGGTAGAAACATTATGTTTTTAGAAAAAAATCAGTTTAACTTCAGTTAGAAATGTTATCTTAATACTACCCGTATTCAGAGAAATATTTCTCTACTTGGAAGATTCTGGACATCACTAAATTGTGGACCCTGTTTCACTTTGGCAGAATGAAAACAGGACAAAAATATAGTTTCTTCAGGAGAAAAAATGACATACCTGCTTTCCTTGCTGCTATTGTGATGGAAATGTGTCTAGAATCCCTCTTTGTGTACTTATTTCAACACATTTCAATGTTATACAGTATCACATGATCCATCAACATTATATAAACCCATAGCATTTGCGCATATAAGCAAAAAAATGACTAATATAAATCAATGGAGAATGAATTGGACAATAACACAACAAGCAAACTAGTCATTTACATTCTTCAAAATGGTTCCCAGTGAATTATTGATCATTAACTGTTCTTTGCAGTTTAAGTGAAATATTACAGTAAATATCTTCTTTCCAGGGAAAATCAATTTTCCTTTATTAACATATTTTATTATAAAAAGAGCAATAGTTCATGATGTATGAATGAAAAATCTCCTTTCACTGTGCCTTCTTTCTTCTACATATGAAAGTAGTTTGCATGAAAATAAGATGATACTAAAATTGTCATGCATCATAATTTTTATGAGTGTTACTTGATTCTTAAATTTAGCAACAGTAAGTAGAAAGACACATATGTAATTTTCTACACCTCTTTAGCACAGTATTGTACTGTTCTTGAACTTAGTTGCTCATGTTATCAGGATTTTAAATTTTAGTTTAGTTAATTCATGCTTCAAAATCTCCATTTATAAAAATATGCTTTATAGAAAGAATTTGGCTGTTGATTCATCCTTCTAAACCCAGTTTTCAGAATTGCACATATATTAAAATTCAGTTTGAGGAGTTATATGATCAGGGGCTCTATTTCCTTTTTGTTCTTATATCACCTTTTCTGATAGATCTGAGGGTTTCATTGCCTGATATTAGTACCAAACAAAACTGACTAAAAATTGGAAATGAGAAGGTCACAGTTTGTGCTATACTCTTCCACATGTTTAGATGTCTTTCTTTTGTTGTTTGTGAAGTTTTTCCTCAAATAATCTTCAGAACTCCAACAAGCTAACTTTAACATCTGCTGATACCTTAGAAGCAGCTTTGTGTGGAGCTTTTTCCCTAATACTGGATGACCAAGGCATTTATTTTTTCTTTACAGTATTAAAAAAAGAAAATTGTTACCAACTTGACAAATTTGGATGAAAGTTATTCATCAGTGACCAAGTGTTTTATAGTTTTTGACTCTATTATATCTATCTTTCACCAGAAAGTTTTATGAATTTTCACCCCAGCTATTAATATAGAAATCTAGAAACTTTCTAGGACAAACAGCAATAATAACTAATATTCATATAAATGCATGTAACTTACAAGTATTTTCATATTTTGGATGGAAACCCAATTATCACCAATATTTTGATGCTATAGATATTATTATCTGTGTTTTATGTACAAGAAAGCTAAAACTCGGGAAAAAAAGGAAAAAAAAAAACAGACCAAGTCCACAAAACTATTAAATCAGAAAGGTGAGAAACAATCCAAAGTTTTTTGATTCCAAGTTTTTAACTCTTTCCAATTCAACAATAGGCCTTTCTAGAAGTCAATTTACCCATGTAAAATACCTTTCTTACAATGCGTTAAATCCCAATCGGTGGTTCATTATTTCAGCACTGTTAAGTGTCTATGAATTATGTGCTGGATTTATATCCACAACCTATAAAATGGACAGAAAATAATTAGTTAATGAAGGAAACTTCTAAATGTGATCAAAAATACAATGACAAAACACTTGTTTTAAGAATGAGAGCCCTGGTTACAGGCCATGAAGGTTCTCAACCTTGAAGATATTGAATGTCATTTGACCTAATATTTTTGTAGAAAAACATTCTTGGAGACTATTGCACTAAGTGAAGAAAGTCAAACAGAGAAATACAAATATATAATATTACTTATTTGTGGAATTTTTAAAAAATAACACAAATGAACTTGTTTACAAAACAGAAGTAGACTCACAGAAAACAAACTTATGTTTACATAAAGGGAAGGGGGAAAGGGACAAATGAGGAGTATGACTAATAGATATGGGCTTCCTAGGAGAGGCTAATGGTAAAGAATCCACCTGCCAATGCAGGAGATATAAGAGACACAAGTTCAGTCCCTGGGTTGGGAAGATCCTCTGGAGGATGGTGTAGCAACCCACTTCAATGTTCTTGCTTGGAGAATCCCACAGACAGAGGAGCCTGGTGGCCTATGGTCCATAGGGTCACTAAGAGTCAGATACGACTGAAGTGACTTAGCATGCACATGATTAACAGATACACACTACCATACATCAAGTATATAAACAACAAGGATTTACTGTATAGCATAGGGAAATATACTCAATATCTTGCAATAACCTGTCATGGAAAAAATATACATATATATGTATATATAAAACAGACTCAGTTTGCTATACACATGAATTATTGTAAATCAACTATGCTTGAATAAAAAAATACAGACAAAAAAAAATTCTTGGTCATGACCCAACAAAAATCAGGAAGTCTCTCACTGATTTATTCAGTCTTTACTGGTATTTTTCTCCTCTGAATTAGAGGTTAAAGCCTAATTTAACAGCCAACTAGATGTGGTCTGATTTCTCACTTGTAATTCGTAAGCACCTCATCTTCTGAGTAGATTTTAGGTATCTTGGGGGAAGACATCTCTACAAACTCTCCGTTTGAACTCTGAAGATATTTAACATAAGCCCTGGTATATATGAGGGGCTGAGTAAATATTTATACTTTATTAGACTACAGTAGAAAAATTATCTTATATGATAAAGAATGACAATGATATTCTTTATCATGAGTTGTTAAAATCAGACTCACTAATTTCTAATTTTCTGTCATTCAATTCATGGCTGCCTATATTCTGTAAACATATGTTGTACATTCTATGATAAAATATTTCATACATAAAATTTTAATATGGAATTATAACATAATATAAACTTTTTTTCTCTACTTGCATGAGAAATCAGTCTCATAATGAAAATGCATATCTGGTACATTTGCAGAGAAAATATTGCAACAAATCTCTTGTGGAACAAATAGGGGATTTACTTTCATATGGGAGTCTGAAAGTGGTTGTATTCAAAAGAATGATGCCAGAGAAAGTGAATCTGTTCTTCCTTCATTGCTAATTGCTAAACTGAATCAATTAGGATGTTTATTGTTGCAAGTTATGGAACACACAACTCAAACTTCCCTAAGAAATAAACTACTTTTTCTATATTGCTGAAAGATCCAGCAATAGCATTAGTTCCAAGTATGGCTTATTTCAAGCTCCTACTCCTTTCCCATGTAATTCTTTTGCCTCTGCCCTACTCTGAATATAGATTCATTCTCAAGTGACTTGCCATGGTTCACACTAATAGTGGGGGCAGAAGAGCACAAACACAGATGTTGTAAGTCTAGATCTCTTTCTAATCTATTATATTGGATATAAGAGCATGCATAACAAAGCAAGATTTGAAACATACACTGTAAAATATTTACGATTAGGAAGATAAAGCAAGAACATAAAAATAATAAATGAAGAATGAATCACTGGTGTATCACTCTTCTCAGATTATATACTAAACTTCATTATGTAGTTTTGCACTTAGGAGCAAGGAATTGGAGACAAATGAATATCAGCCCCTTGATTTAATACAAGGCTGTAGAGTGAGGAAGGAAAAAAGGGAAAGTAGCTACCTATCTCCATTTTTGATTGGGGTTTTTTATACTGGGAATATTTCTTCACGTGCTCTCTCTGATTACAGGTATACATATAAGAAAAAAAAAAATCAAGGCAAGAAAACTTGTTTAAATCAAGGCAAGAAAACTTTCTTTTGACAAACTTCTCCCATGTTCAGGAAACAGAAATACCTCAGCTCCCAGGAGATGATACAGGTTCTCTATCCTTCCCACAGCACAGATTCCTATTTACACAACCTCCCTCCTACCTGATTCTTTATCACTGTCCCTTTCAATTGATCCCTCTCTAATGACTCACTCCCAGAAACAGAAATGTTTTTATGTTTAAAAAAGAATGCTTTTCTTTTTCCCATTTTAAATTAGAAATATATTCACAATACCCACCTCCATTTACTGACTCTTACATTCCTTCTAATGCTTGTCATTAGTCACTGTTTTTAACTTTTCTATACACATTTTATTTTATTGTTGTTGTTCAGTCACTAAGTTGTCTCTGAATCTGTGACCCCATAAACTGAAGCATGCCAGGCTTTCCTGTCTCTCAATATCTCCTGGAGTTTGCTCAAACTCATGTCCACTGAGTCATTGATGCCATCCAAACATTTCATTCTCTGATGTCCACTTCTCTTCCTGCCCTCAATCTTTCCAGTATCAGAGTCTTTTCCAAGGAGTCAGTTCTTTGCATCAGGTGGCCAAAGTATTGAAGCTTCAGTTGGTCCTTCCAATAAATATTCAAGGTTGATTTCCTTTAGGATTCACTAGTTTGATTTCCTTGCTGCCTGAGGGACTGTCAAGATCTTCAGAACCACAATTCAAAAGCATCAATTCTTTGCTGCTCAGCCTGCTTTATGATCCAACTCTCACATCCATACATGACTACTGGAAAAACCATAGCTTTGACTGTACAGATCTTGGTCAACAAAGTGATGTATCTGCTTTTTAATATGCCGCCTGGGTTTGTCATAGCTTTTCTTCCAAGAAGGAAGTGTCTTAATTTCATGACTGCAGTCACTGCAGTGATTTTGGAGCCCAAGAAAAGAAAATCTGTCACTGTTTCCACCTTTCCCCCATCTATTTGCCATGAAGTGATGGGACTGGATACCATGATCTTAGTTTTTTGAATACTGGGTTTCAAGTAAGCTTTTTCACTCTCCTTTTGCACCCTCATCAAGAGACTCATTAGTTCCTCTTTGATTTTTGCCATTACAATGGTATCATCTGTATATCTGAGGTTGTTGATGTTTCTCCCATCTATCTTGATTCCAGCTTGTAATTTACCCAGCCTGGCATTCCTCATGGTGTGCTCAGCATATAGGTTAAATAAACAGGGTGACAGTTGACAGCCCTGTTGTACTCATTTCTCAATCCTGAAACAATCAGTCGTTGAATACAGGGTTCAACTTGTTTCTTGACCTACACACAGGTTTTTCAGAAGATGGGTAAGATGGTCTGATATTTCCATCTCTTTAAGAACTTTCCACAGTCTAATGTATATCACTGTTTAAAAATTATTTGAAAAAATCTAGTTATTTCCAGACATTAAAATATGTCAGTGAATATAAACCCAAAAAAACTATGTATTAATACCTTATTATACATTACAATAGAACAGATAGTTATTCTTGGTAGATAATTACACACTATAATAAGCTTCTTAGCTTTATTTATCTAACACTGTTTTTCAGAAGAATATATTTTTAAATATGATCTTAATATTCTTTTTTGTGTTCATAAAATCATCTGGAATATACTTCACAGTTGAAACTTATGACTAAAAATTTTGAAATTGCTATCAAGTTGAGTTTTGTGTCAGTTCAGGTCCTCATGGAATAAAATACTAGGATGAATTCACACATGCAAGAAATTCATGGAGTACAGAGGGGGGAAAGGACAGGAGTAGTTAGGGAGAGGCTCTAGCACATTATACAGGTCTAACACCTGTGAAAGGAGAGCTCAAAAGAAGAAAAGTAGTGTAGAAAGAGCACAGATCTGGTAAAGTCTAGACTAGGCTTCTGGAAAGCCTCCAGTCAAAGACTGCATTGAGTGGAAAGGACCCAGCTTTAGCATCCCTAGTAGGCTCAGTTATGGGCTGGTGTCTTAGTCTGATTCTGTTGTTATAATATAATATTACAAACTGGGTGACTTAAATAATGAGCATTTGCTTCTAACAGCTCTGAAAGTCCAAAATTGATGTGCCAGCCAACTTGCATTGTACTGAGAATTCTCTTCTTGGGTTGCAGACACCCACTATTTTGCTTTTTCCCCACATGGCAAAGGAAGAGAAAAACTAACCTCTCTGGTATCTCTTTTCATAAGGCCCCTAATCCTATTGGACAGGGCCTCTCCCTCATCACCTCATTTAGCCTTAATTACTTCCTTATAGGCCCTATCTCAAAATTCAATCATACTTCGGGGGCTAGAGTTTCAAAATAGGGACTTAGCATAATTCAACACATTGCATATTGAGTGATCTCAGAGAGAATATGCCTCAGCATGAATGCCACACTAGATCACTAAGTGTGGCAGTTGGAGGCTGGGAGACAGCTATACTCCTTGCAGAGGTCTCTCTTAAAGGACGACATGAGCAGCCACAGTGCTTCCCTATGTAATTGCTGAAGCACATGTCCATAGACAGCCAATATGCTCAATGGAAAAGATTCTAAGTGCAACTTTTATACTAAAATGTATTAATATTTTACCCACAAAATACTTACAGTTAATTTTACTTGCCTCTATTAAGATTACCTTTCTTTAACAAATATATTTTACAGGACAAACTCATCAAATAAATTATATTTTATCAAAATTGAATGCACAAAATCATAAGCTTTTTCAGTTTTATTTATTATATTTTATTTATTTAATGACACAGAATATGACCGGAGATATAGGAATGGACTTTGGACTGCCTGAATCATGGATCTGGTAAGGGACAGTTTAAGGAAATTTCACCTTACTTAATCTTGTATGAAAAGTGAAGGCTTTTTTGGCAACAGTTATTTTCCTCTAAAGAGTAAGTACATGTGAGCCCATTGTCATGGAACAGTCAGGAGTTAATGTCAGGAAGGTTAAAAGGAAAAGATAAAACAAAAGCACCAAAAGAGAGAGACTTTCCACATTCTCTCTTCTGAACAAGAGGGATTATCCACACCTGCTTATATCTGTAGGAAACTATGACAAATTGATCCTTTCTGAGAGTGTTCTGTGTATCCTACATTATTAGCTATATCTGTTAGGGGAAGCACACTGATTGAAACTGCCCACCCTGGCCAGGCACCATAGTAACCATTTGCATTAGCTGTTTTATGACAGGAGATCCTGATAAGGAATAGGGAACTAATAAGCCACCACCAACCGGAAGAGTTTGGGAAAGGTCGAAAGGAGACACCGCATGTCTATCCACTTCCCAGAATCCCTCTTGCTAGCATCCATCTTGGCTGAGCGATGTGTGCACCACCAGGAAAAACTCTGAATTAGAATGATTGGCCAAAGACAACCCAGAAACTAATCCCATCACCATAGAACCCAAGACTGCAAGCCACGCAGCAGAGCAGTTCTCCTGGGTTCCCTTACCCTACTGCTCTCCACCCTGGTGCCCTTTCCCAGTAAAATCTCTTGCTTTGTCAGTACATGTGTCTCCTTGGACAATTCATTTCTGAGTGTTAGAGAAGAGCCCAGTTTTGGGCCCTGGGAGAGGTCCCCCTTCCTGCAACATATCCATAAATTTCTATAACCTTGTGAAAAAATATTTCTTTCTAGGTCTGCTTGACTCCATAATGCATTAACATTCTACTGTAACAAATGAAAATGATCCAAAGAAACTAATGTTTCTTCCTTCCATCTTCCAAAACATACTTAATTTGCTTTTTAGAAAATAAATACACTAAAACATAACAAAGTTAAATAAGAAATCTTTAAATTAGGAAATTTTTAAAAGAATTTTAAAACAAAATATTATAAACATATAATTGAGAAATGGTACACAACATACAGCATTATTCTTAGAAGCAGGTATCAATTTTGACTTAATCAAGTAGCAGTTCAAAAACTTATCAAGGCAAAAGTTACACTGGATAAAGTTAAATATTAAGGAAAATTTTTTTCAAGTTATTGCAATAGTGGAGAGAGATTGAACTCATCTCTGCTGAAACAAAAAGTGGGAGAGTGTTTAAGGGCTGTAATGATCTAGTGGAAAGAACCAGAGGACATTAGGGGACAGATTGATCAAGGGGATGTGTGGAGAACATTGAATTATTCCTGAGTCTGCAAGTGTTTTCTCTGTGATTAGGCCATCTGTGTTTGCTAATTGGCTTAGAAATTAGGCTCCAACCTCCTACAGAGAGTGGAAGATAGAGATGTTATTTCCTTGTATGTTTACAATTTAAAGAGATGATTTTCAGGTCTCTGAAAAAAAAAGACATTTCCTGGGCTGTAAAACTGGCAGGAAGCTGGGAAAGAATTACATACATTTCAAAGGGGCAGAGAAAGAATTTACAATTGCAAGTTTTCTAAAGTAAATGCTCCAAGAAAAGAAAGGTCAAGGGCCTAGAGTCAGGAAGAAGTCTGTCGAAAGTTTTGTCAGGGTGAGGGGAATCTTCAGACCCTCTTAGGAGGTCAGAAGATAGGATACTTCATTATATTTTTTTCCACTAAACTCATACTGTTAAAAAAAAAAAAGAAGAAGAAGAAGAATAGGTATTTCCCCCACCAAAGAATAGGTATTTCCAAAAATGAAATAGAATCAGGGATATATACATGAAATTATCTTTATACATTAAAAAATAGTAAGAAAATACAGTCATTCTTCACAACATGTTTATAGTAATCACCATAGTTGCATAGGGATTTTTTCTTCAGTGTAGGTGGAAGAAATAAAGATAAAATACAAGTTATTAATTAAACATGACAAGGAAGCTGTATAGCTAATGATACAGTATTTAGATTTTTAGATGATCTGCTCTAATTGTGAGGGAAGCACACTGACTGAAACCGCCCACCCTGGCCAGGCACCATAGTAACTATTTGCATGAGTTGTTTTATGACAGGAGGTCCTGATAAGGAACATGGAACTAACAAGCTACCATCAACCAGAAGAGTTCCAGAAAGGTCAAAAGGAGACACCACATGTCCAACCACCTCCCAGAATCCTTCTCTCTGGCATCCATCTTAGCTAAACAAGGCGTGCACCACCAGGAAGGACTCTGAGTCAGAATGATTGGCTAGAGACAACCCGGAAACTAATTCCATCACCATGAAACCCGAGACTGCAAGCCATGTGGCAGAGCTGTTCTCCTGGGTTCCCTTCCCCTACTGTTCTCCCCCCGGGTGCCCTTTCCCAATAAAAGCTCTTGCTATGTCAGCACATATGTCCTCTCAGACAATTCATTTCTGATTGTTAGACAAGAGCCCAGTTTCGGCCCTGGAAGGGATTCCCCCTTCTTGCAACATAATCAGAAGACAGATTTTTTAAAATGAATAGATTGCATGTCACAGAAGCAACCTCTATGTTTCCTAAGGAATTTAGAAGCAGCAATGTTTGCAATTGTACTTGATGACTCCCAATTAATGATTCCTAGTTTCCCACTAAGGCCTGAGGAGGAAGAAGTACTACTATACTTCCTTATGATACTGAGCTTCTCTGTCCATGGGATTTTCCAGACAAGAGTACTGGAGTGGGTTGCCATTTCCTTCTCCAGGGGATCTCCCTGACCCAGGGATCTAACCCAGGTCTCCTGTATTGCAGGCAGACGCTTTACCTTCTGAGCCACCAGGGAAAGGCTTTATGATACTGAGAAACACAAAAATTACATGAGTCCACAAAGAAATATATCTCATCATTGCATGGAGGTTATATGTACATGCAATGTCTGCTCTGCATCAAATATATCATATAAGCATTGTATCATTTATTTCTCCTAAAAACCCTTTTGGAATGTCTTTAATTTCTATAAATACTTTAAATACATTTCAATTTCTTTAAAAGTATAAACATACTTTTAGTACCTTCTTGTAGATACTCCAAAGGCCTGGCAACGATAAGTCACTTCACTTAGTTAGTATCCAGTTAATCTTTAAATAATATAGAGGTTAGTAATGTCAACTCACTCCTTCCAGTAGAAAATCCATGCCTAACTTTACAGTATGCATATACTCTATATCCATGTTCTGCATATGCATTCAACCAACTCTGGATGGTGCAGTATAGTAGTATGTATTTACTGGGGGAAAAAATCCATGTATAAGTGGATCTACATATTCCAAAGTCCTGTTGTTCAAGGGTTGATTGTACTATTGAGCCATCAGTGAGTGGTAAACTTGGATTTGAACTCAGATCTGTCAGACTCTAAATCTGCTTGATTCTTTTCACTATACTGGATTAATTATCCAGTGATTGACAGGAGTCCTAAAATCATATAATTTTAGAGAAAAGCATACAATAATACAGTTGACTTCTGTATCTGCAGAAGTAGAATTCATGGATTCAGGTGCTGACTACACATTTTATATAAGAGATTTAAGCACCTCTGAATTTTGGTATCTGTAGGGTGTCCTAGAACCAATCCACCATGGATTTCAAGGGATGACTGTATAAATATGCAATGTTGGTTTTGTATAAGATAGAGGCAGGATTGTAAGAAATATTTAATTTTTCTTCTCATTCAACAATAAGAAAAACAATAGCACAAGTGTTCTGCTATATAGCAATTGACATTGGACCTCAGTGTTAGGATGCAATAGAGAATGGTGGGGATTGCGATGAACTAAAGGGAAGGTGACCTCAACCAGCCAATAATCACAATGTTTGAAAAATGATCCACTGGTCTGAACTTTTCTGATATTATTTTGAGGGAACTCAATTATTCACATATGAGTAAATTCCTCCAGTTATAGTTAGGAATAAAATAAAAATATGATGTAGGCCAACATTGTATGAGTTAAACAGAATACATCTGTGAACCATCCGGGGTCCTCCAGGAGCCAGTTTGCAACCTCTGATAGGAAAACACACTCAGTATTGCACTTAGATTTGTTAAGAGCAGTACAGGAAGCAAAGAGAGGAAGGAATGAAATAAATCACTAAAACATTTCAAAATGAATGTATTCCTCTTCTTCTCCTTCCAGTTATTCAACAGACAGGATGTAAAGCATGAAGTTTAATACCTTTAAAGAAGATAGACCCTGTTCAATAGACTGTTTAATAAATCAGGAATATTTATGTCCCACTTAGACACATTTTGAAAACATATCCTCCATTCTAGGAAGTAAAGCTAAATAAATTATGTTGTAGTAGGATTGTTCTATGTCATTAAATATTTTAGAAGTTTTATTTAGAATATTTCAAAATTGCATAATGTTCTATATAACATAACAATTCCAAGTGGACTTTAAAAAGACATGGATATCTTTCTCAGGCTGATTGTACTATATAAATTTATGTATATAAATGCAAAGTAACTAAACATGAACACCCGCACAGACTACAGGATCTCTTTACAATTAATTCTAAGCATTTATTGCCTTAATAGTCATATGGTACTAAAAATATGCTACTTTTGACATTATATTACATTTTGTTGTGGGCATGACTTATTGGCACTGCTAGCTTGAGTCTCCACGATAGTAAAGAGAATTCAGTCCAAATCTGCCTAATTCCAGTACTTATCCAACTATATCATGTTGCCTCATTCTTTTGCATCACTTATAAATCCATGTCTGACACACAGTAGATAATAAGTATCAAATGACTACATACATACATAGATAATATAAAAATATGTCTAAGCATGGAGCAAGTCAGAGGTTCATATCAATGGAAAAGGATTTATAGTAGACTGAAGTGCATATAGGCTTGTAGCCCAAGTTCTAAAATTTAAGGTTATGAATACCTGTCTGGTTATCTATGAGCTAAAAAAAACCAAGACAATTTACTTATCATGGGTAACCTCTTAAGATTAT
This sequence comes from Bubalus kerabau, assembly GCF_029407905.1. Classification (NCBI taxonomy): domain Eukaryota; kingdom Metazoa; phylum Chordata; class Mammalia; order Artiodactyla; family Bovidae; genus Bubalus; species Bubalus kerabau. The sequence goes on from NC_073630.1 coordinate 59,367,923, forward strand.
GGTGAAGTGAAGTGAAGTCGCTCAGTCGTGTCCGACTCTTTGCGACCCCGTGGACTGTAGCCTACCAGGCTCCTCTGTCCATGGGATTCTCCAGGCAAGAATACTGGAGTGGGTTGCTAGCTCCTTCTCCAGGAGATCTTCCCGATCCAGGGATCGAACCCGGGTCTCCCACATTGCGGGCAGATGCTTTAACTATAGAACCATGGAAAATGTCACTTTTTAGAATGCTGCTCTTCTTTGCCCCTTCTGTGTTGGTCTTTTTTATTCCTGATGACATGTTATTTATTATTAAGCAATGCCTGTAGTATTATTATGAGCTCACAGCATGAATTACTGCTAAGCCTAGGAAAGTCTTCTGTTGAATATTAATTAAAGACATGTGGCATCACCAGGTTAAAATGGAATGTGCAAAATTTAAGCACCAAACACCTCCAGGTCCACAATCTTGTCTCTTATAATATTCTTCCTTTGATCAAATTTCCAATGCAAGTGTGAATGCATCAGATTCAGAATTTCATGTAGTATTTATAGAATTCATATCTGTACATGCAGTACTAGTACAGAGGATAGAACAAACTAAGAGACATTTACTTCTCTAGAAGGAAATCCATCATAGAAAGAGGTAGGGAATAAAAGTGAGATTTCTAAACCTTTAAAAGTTTATATAGTCCCAGGTCTTTGATCTCTGAAGCCCTGGGACCCCTGGAATGAGTCAGCAATCAAGCTGCAAACATAATTACACATCAATGGACTTGTTTTCCATGGAACTGTTACATGACCTGGATTATTGTGGTGCATAATACATTTGTTGGAAAGAAAGAAAGAAGGAAGGCAGAGGGAAGTCAAGGAAGAAGAATGGGAGTAATTGAAGAAGGGAGGAGGATGAAAATGGGAAGAAAGATGAAAGGAAGGAAATGTACATATATAAATTGCTTGGATCAATCACTACAAAACATGATTTTTATAAATAGTGATTTGTAAATGTAAGTTCATAAATAAAATTAGTTTAATGTATAAGATATATGCTACCCTATGAAGAGTTTAAGAATAAGAAACAAATGTAGATAAGATCATGACATAACATAAAGTAAATCATGAAAGAATGATTCCCTATCACTAGCACCACCATGGTCTACACTGCATCTTTTAAGCACAAACTCTGGAGTAGGCTCTGTGTTGTTACTAGTCTTTGAGTTTGTAGGTTACCTACAATATTCACTAGAGTTCTGGGCTACAAAGAATAGGTAAAATGTGTGTCCCACAGTTTCAGTTCTTGGAGAAAACATTTACTTTGTGGTTGAAAAAACTCTCAAGTTTAGGGAGAAATGAAGCAAACCCATATCTGAATTATTTGAAAAAAAAAAAAAAAGAAAATTATGTTTGTAATCTCAAAATGGCAGAACTCTGCTACAAGGTGAAAATAAGGAAAGGAGTGCATTTCTTTTTCTGTAAAGACAGCAAATATGTAAGCTTCACTGATTTCTAGTTTTCCTTTTATGAAAATAATAGTTCAATGCTGCTTCAAGGTTATATTATTTTAAAGATACACTGTATGTGCAGACAGAAAGTCTGTGAGGCTTTTCAAAACATGTGCGTAAAACAGAGCTGTTTAGTTTGACAGAGCTTTAGATACCAAGAGATTATATTGAATGCAAAATCAAGTTCTGAAAGTGAAAGGCTGAAAGGTAGTTGGATGGGTTTGAATCTTGACAAGGTTCAGCACTGCTCTGTCTCAGGATGACAATAAACTTATTTCAGATTCCTCTCAAGATTTTTTAAGGGACGTCTTGGAACTTTACCTTAAAAAGTCCTTTGGTTCAATACTTAAATCGGAATGGTAGATGGCTGTGCATTTTTAAATCATAAATATTATGTGTGTGTTATGTTGCTTCAGTCGTGTCTGACTCTTTGTGATCCTATGGACTATAGCCCATCCATGGGGTTCCTCTGTCCATGGGATTCTTCAGGCAAGAATACTGAAGTGGGTAGCCATGCCCTTCTCCAGGAGATCTTCCTGACCAAGGGATTGAACCCATGTCTTTTACATGTCCAGGCCTGGCATGGTGGTTCTTTATCACTAGCGCCACCTGGGAAGCCCTACAAGTACTATGTTATCTAATTTATTACACTGATAAACAATTTAATATTCAAATTCTAGATGGCAAGCATGTTAAAGTGCTGACTTCCTTTTAATATGCTGATACTTGTGCTCTGATAATACCCATTGGTATGCTGTTGGTGAAAGTCAAATAGAGAATGTAAAAATATATCTAAACACATTGTTGTTGTTGTTGTTCAGTCACTAAGTCGTTTTTACAATTTAGTGAGTTGTTTCTCCGACTCTTTGTGACCCATGAATTTTAGCAGGCCAGGCTGATCTGTCCATCACTATCTTCCTGAGTTTGTTCAAACTCATGTCCATTGAGTCAGTGATGCCATCCAATCATTTCATCCTCTGTTGCCTCTCCTCCTCTTGCCCTCAATTTTTCCCAGCATCAGTGTCTTTTCCAATTAGTTAGCTCTTTTCCTCAGGTGGCCAAAATATTGGAGCTTCAGCCTCAGCATCAGTCCTTCCAATGAATATTCAGGGTTGACTTCCTTTAGGATTGACTGGTTTGATCTCCTTGCTGTCCAAGGGACTCAAGAGTCTTCTCCAGCACCACTGTTCAAAAGCATCTATTCTTTTGGACTCAGCCTACTTTATGGTCCAACTCTAACATTCATACATGACTACTGGAAAAACCATAGCTTTCACTCTATGGACCTTTGTCAGCAAAGTTATGTTTCTGTTTTTTAAAACCCTGTCTAGGTTTGTCATAGCTATCATTACAAACAGTAAGTGTCTTTAAATTTCATGGCTGCAGTCACCATCTGCATTGATTTTGGAGCCCAAGAATATGAAATCTGACAGTGTATTTTCCCCATCTATTTGCTGTGAAGAGATGGGACCAGATGAATCATCAAAAAAGCAAGAGAGTTCCAGAAAAACATCTATTTCTTCTTTATTGACTATGCCAAAGCCTTTGACTGTGTGGATTACAATAAACTGTGGAAAATTCTGAAAGTAATGGGAATACCAGATCACCTGACCTGTCTCTTGAAAAACCTGTATGCAGGTCAGGAAGCAACAGTTAGAACTGGACATGGAACAACAGACTGGTTCCAAATAGGAAAAGGAGTACGTCAAGGCTGTATATTGTCACTCTACTTATTTAATTTATATGCAAAGTACATCATGAGAAATGCTGGGCTGGAGGAAGTACAAGCTGGAATCAAGATTGCTGGGAGAAATATCAATAATCTCAGATATGCAGATGACATCACGCTATGGCTGAAAGTGAAGAACTAAAGAGCCTCTTGAAGAAAATGAAAGAGGAGAGTGAAAAAGTTGGCTTAAAGCTCAACATTCAGAAAATTAAGATCATGGCATCCGGTCCCATCACTTCATGGCAGATAGATGGGGAAACAGTGGAAACAGTGGCTGACTTTATTTTTTGGGGCTCCAAAATCACTGCAGATGGTGACTGCAACCATGAAATTAAAAGATGCTTACTCCTTGGAAGGAAAGTTATGACCAACCTAGATAGCATATTCAAAAGCAGAGACATTATTTTGCCAACAAAGGTCCAACTAGTCAAGGCTATGGTTTTTCCACTGGTCATGTATGGATGTGAGAGTTGGACTATAAAGAAAGCTGAGCACCAAAGAATTGATGCTTTTGAACTGTGGTGTTGGAGAAGACTCTTGAGAGTGCCTTGGACTGCAAGGAGAGCCAACCAGTCAATTCTAAAGGAGATCAGTCCTGGGTGTTCATTGAAAGGACTGACGATGAGGCTGAAACTCCAATACTTTGGCCATCTGATGCGAAGAGCTGACTCATTGGAAAAGACCCTGATGCTGGGAAAGATTGAGGGCAGGAGGAGTAAGAGACGACAGAGGATGAGATGGTTGGATGGCATCATCGACTTGATGGACATGGGTTTGGGTGGACTCTGGGAGTTGGTGATGGACAGGGAAGCCTGGTGTGCTGTGGTTCATGGGGTCGCAAAGAGTTGGACATGACTGAGCAAATGAACTGAACTGAACTGATGGGACAGGATGCCATATCTTAGTTTTTTGAATGTTGAGTTTTAAGCCAGCTTTTTCACTCTCCTTTTTCACATTCATCAAAAAGCTCTTTAGTTCCTCTTCACTCTCTGCCCTTAAAATGGTATCATCTGCATTTCTTAAGTTGTTGATATTTCAGCAATCAATGGAATCCAGCAATCTTGGTTCCAGCTTGTGATTCATCTAGCCTGGCATTTCACATGGTATAGTCTGCATATATAGCAAAACATACTCCAGCCAAAGTCTGAATGGAATTCAGAGAACAGAGATCTTTATTTTTCTTTTCTCTAACTGCAGAGCCTACCACTAGGCTAGGAAAAAATGCTGAATAAATTTATGTTTGGCTTAGAGAAAGAAATGAATGAAGAAAGCATTGTGATTAATTAAAAGTATATCATGAATATATGAAGAAACTGATTTCTAATTAACATTTAAAAGCATGTGTGTGTATGTGTACTCAATCACTCAGTGGTGTCTGATTCTTTGTGACCCCATGGACTGTAGCCCACCAGGCTCCTCTGTCCATGGGATTATCCAATATTCAAAACTATAAAATCTGACTTCGGAGACATAGGGTAACAGAATGCCCAGTGATCACATCCCCAAATTTAATCTCTATTATTTCCAGTCTGATTTCTAAAGACAGTACTACCTGACCAAGAGTGTAGATTAAATGATCAATGTTACTTTATATGCAAGACTTAAGCTTGCAATACTAGCTAAAATTAGGGTAATAAAATTCCCCCATGAAAAGAAGGACTGGCCATGTTGGTCCATTTAGAGGTGGCTGGAGGAGAAGGGGCAACAGAGGATGAGATGGCTGGATGGCATCACTGACTCAATGGAAATGAGTCTGAGTGAACTCCAGGAGTTGGTGATGGACAGGGAGGCCCAGCATGCTGCGATTCATGGGGTCACAAAGAGTCTGACACAACTGAGTGACTGAACTGAACTGAACTGAACTGGACTCTATGCTATACTAAACTTTTCTTTTCTCCACCAGTTTTATACAGTCTTGCCAGTCTCATGAGGGTGTGATTTCCTAGCTTACCCAACATAGGCCCAGGTCTCTCATTTCTGAAGTCTGAGACTCCTAGAGTCAACTGTCATTAACTGAGAATTATAGATCAATGAACCAGTGTCCCCTTTCAAATCAAACATGATTTTGTTCATTGTGGTGTCTGGTAAAAATGTTGGAGGGAAAGAGGGAAGGAAGAAGAAAGAAACAAAAAAGAAGTAGAATGGGAGAGAAGGAGGGGAATATACTTATATGTATTGGTAGAATCAATTATTGTAAAACAGACTTTTTTTAAATATTGTGCTATAATATATCTGACAAAGAATTTAACTTGCTCTTTAAGGGGGTGTGCTATCCTATAAGTTGGAGAAGGAAATGGCAACCCACTCCAGGGTTCTTGCCTGGAGAATCCTGGGGATGGTGGAGCCTGGTGGGCTGCCATCTCTGGGGTCGCATAGAGTTGGACACGACTGAAATGACTTAGCAACAGCAGCAGCAGCAGGAGCTATCCTATAAAGAGTTTAAGATTAATATTATGATATCTCCTGTTTCTACCTATGAGACCTTGAACAACTCAATGTCTCCTAACACCAATATTCTCATGAATGTGATAAATGTTAAGCATATTCATTTCAAACATTGTTGAAGGGATCAAAGGAACTCATCTATATAAGATCAAGTGCACATCATAGACACTTTTCTTTCCATTTCTCCATCATACTGAGCATCAAGAACTTCCTATTTAACATCCATAAATTGTCCACTTATAAGTTTATATGCAAGACAATTTGAATCTCAAGTCTCTGAAGCCCAATTATAGGAGGATGAGAGAAGAGTATATTGGCTTGAAATGTAATTTAAGCTTTTAAACTACATTATAAATGGTAAAACAGCAGCAAAAATACACCCACTCTGACCACAGATATCTAATCATCCTTAAAGATAACAAGGTTTACCTGGGAAGTTTATCTGGTCCAATAAAGGCAATTTTGCTCTGACTAAATGTAAGAAATTACATTCATTAGTAAGTAATCTGTGAAAAGAAAAACAATTTAAGTTTCCATTTCTGATTGCTGCAACTATGCTAATCTTTCAGGCCTCCAACTCCATCTGCTTTAGAATGTAGTTCTATTTGCTGCCTGTTTATTTCCCAGTGAATGAAGGGGAAGGGGATGACAGGGGATGAGATGGTTCGTGGCATCACCGACTCGATGGTCATGAGTTTGAGCAAGCTCCGTGAGTTGGTGATGGACAGGGAAGCCTGGTATGCTGCAGTCCGTGGAGTCACAGAGTCGGACATGACTGAGTGACTGAACTGACTGACTCTTCAGAAAATCAGAAAAGGACGTTCTTTCCAATATATGCTTTCTCAGGTAGTGTTAAGATCAAACATACTAATTCCTACTGCAGACTTCCATAGCTTCTTGTTACATTTCCCTGCCAATTCGGGGTAGTCATCATTTCTTACATAGTGGTGAGTGGTATTAAGGAATATTCTCTCTATATTCACCACATAAGAATGCTTTTTTAAAAAATAAAAGTGCAAGGGAATTCCCTGATGGTCCAATGGGAGGACTTGGCAATCTCACTGCTAGCACCTGGGTTCAGTCTCCGGTTGGGGAACTAAAATTCCACAATCCATAAATAAGTGAATAAATAAAAGCACAAAATTTATATTTAGAAAGGGGGAGGATTCTTTAGCTAAATCTCACTGGGAATAACTCTACTGTCTGTTAGTTCTTGTGAAATTTAAAGAAAATGAGCAGAAGATGAGGTTATAGGTGAATGTCAGACTTTAGAGTTGGAAACCGAAGTTGATAGCATAATGCATTGATCAGCCCAGGACAATCTAATATTTAATCAATTAGTCATATTGATGTGCACTTGAGATTATCAGTTTCGTAAATTAAACAAATCAACAAAAAGTTAAAAAGCCAAGATGGCACAACTCTAGGATCCCTAGGTATGACCTTTTCTCAATGTGTCAAATCTTAGATTTTAATTCTGGCTTCACCATTCTGGCTTGTTCAAGCTGGGAGACTTTAGTCAAGTGACCTCAAGCTTATCTGAAAAATGTTGATGCTAGCATTTACTTATAAGATTGTTGTAAAGATTAAATTAAATAAAACATGTAAAGTATTTAAATAAAGAAATCTTAAAGAGGACAGGTAAATTATAGTCAGAAGGTTACTTGTTAAATATGATTACTTATGGCAGATTCATTTTGATATTTGGCAAAACTAATACAATATTGTAAAGTTTAAAAATAAAATAAAATTAAAAAAAAAAAACAAAAGCAAAACCATGTAGGATAACCATTTCCAAGATGATGGTATAACTACTATTCAGACTAGAGAATTTATATTGAGAGTTGTTATTCTTGGTCCAGTATATTATCACCATAGCTAGTGTTTGACAGGCTTTTCTAAGTCCTTTTTCTGTTCCATGGCAGAAGAACTAACCCATACTGATTTTTTCAGACAAAATGCTATGTGTAAAATTATGTCTTCCCAAAATTTATATTGAAGTCCTAACCCTCAGCACCTCAGGATGTGACCTTATTTAGAAATAAGGTCATTGCACACATAATTAGTAAAGTTGAGGTAATACTGAGAGAGAGTGGGACCCCAATTCTGTATGACTTATTTCTTATAAAGGAGGAAATTTGGACATGGACAAGCACATGGGAGAAGACCATGTGAAGATGAAAGAAACTGTGGTGATGCCTCAGAAACGAAGGAATTTCAAAGACTTTTGATATTCAGAAATTCACCAGAAACTAGGAGAAAGGCATGGAAAAGATTCTCCTCCAAAGCCATAAGAAAAAAACAAACCCTGCCAACACCCGGATCCTGGAGTTTAGCTTCCAGAACTGTGAGACAGTTGTCTCACAATTTTAAACCACCAGGTTTGTGTTACTGTGTTAAAGCAGTTCTAGCAAATTAATGTACAGGGTAAGATTTCCATCTTAATTACAAGCAACTTGTGTTGACCCAGAATTATTCTACTCTTTAAATAAATGGCATATATCTGTTCTGATTCATTTTAAAAAGCTTTTAGACATTGTAGGTATCAGTTAGGGTTTCAGTAAAAAAAAAAAAAAAAAAACAGTCAACAGCCTCAGGCAAGAATTTTTAATGAAGAAACTATCTATGGAGTTACATATGTGTAACACTAAAGGAATTCACAAAGTGTTGAGACACTCAAGGATAATCAACAGTGAGAAGTTAATGTTGTCCCCCATGACCTGAAGGAAAAGGGGGGAAATATGCAATTCATTAAGCTTCATTGAGAGCTGCAACCATGAAATAAAGGCTACCAGGCAGAAACCACCACCTTAGGGAGCACAACACAATGTGAACCACATTGAAACAGAGAAAATTGTAGGGAAAAAAAATACTCTGATCTGTAGGAGCCTCTCATTAGGTGATGCCAACCAGAAACCGGAAGGCAAAGAGGTCCAGGTGATATAGTCCATAGAGGTCAGTCTTCCAGGCACAGAGCAAGACAAAGAAGAGCAGAGATTGGACCTAAGGGCAAAGGGAGACTAATGGGAACCAGAATCTATTACGGTTCTTTTGACTATGAATAATAAATTACCTGGCTAAAAGTGGCGTAAGCAAAATGTAATTTTTTTTTAAGCCCAGTGACAGAAATTTTAGAGTTGGTTCAGCTTTCAACGACATCAGAGCACTAAACTTTAAGAGCGTCTCAATTTTCTTACAAGGTGAAAATAGATTTCTGCATTTCCAAGCATCACATAATTATACAAGTAAGTTCAAAGCCAAGAAGAAGAGGTCAGGGAGCTCTCTCTTTTTCTCCTCTCTCTTTTGCTAATATGGTTATTTTTCCTGGAAGGCATTACCTTATATATTATTGGCTAGATATAGGTCACATGGTCACCACTAAACCACTAAGTGGTGAAAAGAACTGGAATCATTATGACTGCTTTAATTATTTATTTCATGGGTCAGGTGCCTCCTTCCTTTATGAAGAGGCTGTCTAGAAGATAACATCAAAAGTGAGGCAAAAAAAACTGAAGAAGGCTAAACAAGAAAAGGCAACCACTGTGTTCCCTTTTTCCAAGTAAATCCTCAGGATCAAAGTCTCAGTGTGCCCTCTCAGGACTTGACAACACCTCCCAATTCTCCTTCTCTTCCTACAGTTCTGATACTGTTTAGGCTGAACGCTAATTTTCATCAGGATTGAAAAGTCAGCAAAATCCATTCTAGTCTTTGTCACCACTGACCTTAGGAATCACATCGCTTCTCATTGCCTCTCTCTGCCTGGTTTTGCTCATTGCTAATTGAGACATGCTGCTACAAATGCAAGTCCATGTGCCCGACGCACAGTGAGACCAAATACCAAAACTTCTGAATCTGGAACAGAGAAAGGTTTATTGCAAGGCCACACAGGGAGACTCGTGGCTCATGCCTTAAATACACCAAACTCCCCGAAAGCTTTCAGCAAGACTCTTTTATAGAAAAGGTGGGGGGAGAGGTATGCTGCTGCTGCTGCTAAGTCGCTTCAGTCATGTCCGACTCTGTGCGACCCCATAGGCGGCAACCCAACAGGCTCCCCCATCCCTGGGGTTCTCCAGGCAAGAACACTGGAGTGAGTTGCCATTTCCTTCTCCAGTGCATAAAAGTGAAAAGTGAAAGTGAAGTCGCTCAGTGTTGTGTCCGACTCTTTGCGACCCCATGGACCGCAGCCTAGCAGGCTCCTCCGTCCATGGGATTTTCCAGGCAAGAGTACTGGAGTGGGGTGCCATCGCCTTCTCCAGGGGAGAGGTATAGTTGCTGCAAACTTCTTGGTGTCAGATCCTTTGTCCCTGAGGTCAGTGAAGTCACAATATTCCCATAAACCTCCACCAAAACAAATTTTATTTTCTGTTCTTACAAGAAAGAGCAAAGTCAAGTCCCAAATCTCAACATTTGCTCTCTGAGTTTCAGGTCCTAGTTAAGAGAAGAGAGTCCCTATGAAAGCTAGTTATCCAACCAGGGAATGTTGGTCCAGCACCCAGTCTAGTTTCTCCCACCAGTGCCCAGGCCTGGCTGAGGAGGCAAATCTCAGCTGGTAGCGGCCTCAAGACTAGGTCCCCAGACCCTGCCCAGCCATCATCACTAACGGAGCAGCACACCTAGGACCCAGCCAACCCTCAGGCTTTTCGTTTAAACTGGAGCCATTCATTTGTATAAGATCACAGGAAATATGTGTCGTAGCAAATACCAATCAGGTTAATTCCCAGCTTACAGCAATTGCACTTCTTCTGGTTGGACCTGAAGCACTGATGTTCAACGTCCTCACAACTTAACCCTGACCTCAGGCCACCTTCTAGGAGGAGAAAACTGATTTAAGCTGTACCAACTTTTGAAATTAGAACAGAGAGACTGGAGCTGGCTGAAGATATTACCTTAAAGGCAGCGTCCGTATACTCCAGTTGCTGAGGGCTCCACGGACTGCGGCCCATGTGGAGGTGGTAATGGGGGAGAGATTTACTGCTGCTTTAAGGCCTGGCCAGTGGGCAGACACAGCGAGAGGTCTGGAGCTCTGTGGGACACAACCCTCAGCCTGTCAGCTGGCCTCCCAGCTCACTGACATCCCAGAGGCCACAGGGTCTGGAGGGCCCCAAGGAGAAGGCTGTGATCTGCCTCTTACTGCACTCTCTGCCACGAGGATCACTGGCCTGCTGACTGCTGGCCCACCAGACCTCTAACCCCTGCTCTCAGGGTCTCAAGCTAACAGTCACGTGCCAACGGCTCTGTGCCTGCCCCACCCCTATTACAATGGTTTGACTTCAAAATATCATTGGCGCTTTCGTCATTGTCATTGTGGATACACAAACAAGCTGGAAAATCTCAAGTTCAGGCAAATTTTTATA